>NC_141160.1:88855848-89225223 GCF_053477565.2 Lygodium microphyllum
CTTGTCTTACTACTTGTGTGAGTTAAAATGACCCTCCCACCCAATGCAATATTATATCACTCTTCCTTTACTATACTACTTTTGTGATTTAAAGATGGAATCCTCCAACCAATCCAACCTTGGGACTATTGGAATGTGTTTACCCTATTTGTAAATACTTTACCAAGTATATGGGAATGGGATGGGATGAAGGGAAACATATTGATTGAGACTTTATAAACTATGTGCTCGATTGGATTTTAGAAGAACCCCACTATGGCCAATAAATGAACTTGCTAATAACGTCACAAGACCTAAGTGCAACATCAAGCCAATTAGTAGGAGAAATAATCAACCCCACTATGGCCAATAAATGAACTTGCTAATAACAAGATTTAAGTACAACATCAAGCCAATTGGTAGGAGAAATAAACATATTTTTATCAAAATTATCTACTAGCTTCCATGTTCTCTATTTCATGAGCAACAATGATGAAAATGAAAAAGAGAGGTGTATATGATAGATGTTGAAAAAGCTTGTTATGAGAGCTAGCTAGATTAAGTTTTCTTCAAAGGTTTTCTTAATTGATGAGGGTTTTCACTATGTGCTAGTATCATAAGAGCATTATGTTAGAGCTAGAATAGCCTAATGATGAAGAAATAGTTTACATTAACAACATAACAAACAACATCACCATGATAAGAAACAAAAAATTTGCATTTGATGAGAAAAAGGTTCATATGATTGGATGTGCATAGCACATGTAGGAGTTCGAGTCCTATTGTAGCCTTCATAAATTTCAAGGTGCTAACTTGTCCTATCAAAAACTCCTAAACAATAGAACCATAGACTAGCATCTTGGGATGATGATATTACTATAGATTATCTTTCTTTATAATTGTTCAATGGGGAGGGTTTCTCTTTGAGGAATGAAGTGTGATTTGGGATCCAAACTTTAGCATCAAGTGACTTATTGGCGTGTTGAATAGGCATGACATAGGTATCCCTTAATTTTTGACAATGTCATTAAGTCAAATAAGGTTTTGGACCTATTTAATAACCAAATTTGGGAAATTTCGATTTTAAAAACTACATGAGATGGCGGTGTGGCTTTCCACACAATATTAATTATCCTCTTCTTGGTCTTCTCTGGAGAGAAGAAAAGACATTTTTCATGTAGTCTAGGCTTGCAAATGAATCTACTAGAGGGCACTCAAAAATCCTTTGTGTTCCTACTCTTTCATAGAGTGTTGTATGGTGTCTTTGCTCTTGGGCCAACTTGTTTGCTTGCTAGGGAGGTTGTACGTGTTCACCAAAAACTTTTTCCCACCCACTAGAAAATAAGAAAGGGTTGAGAGATGGTTGATTTTGGCGAAGAGAATTGGTTTTGTAACTTAAATGGTTGCGAAAAATACATTAGAAGATGGCTTTATACAAACACGAGGTTGTAGCATTTGTTCTCCTCCTTGCTTGAATTTCGATGTGATGTTTATTTTGTTAAAGACATGCCTGTATTTTTTAATGGATGCTTTGGAAAAACATAGTAGAATGTGCAAATTTCGGAATTAAGTTTTCTAAATTAGTTTGTTGAATATGTGAATGTATTTTATGCTTTGAAAGAAAATTGCAGGATGTGTGTCTTTCACAAAAACGAAAAATGGAATTTCAGAATAGTTTTTCTAAATCAAGGCAGGCATAGGGCAGCGGCTTTGGGTCTTTGCATGCGAATTATACTTGGTCACACAAAACATGTGTTGGAAGAACATACACACACAGGCACCCACCCTTAAAAAGAGGCGGTGCAGGGCGTCCGTCAGGGGCGGTTAAAAGGGCGCCCTTCCTATATATATATATATATATATATATATAATTTCTCCTCTCTCTCTCTCTCTCTTCATTCCATCCATTTATATAATACCATTCCATACAAAACCAATCGCTCACGCCGACACGTATAGAACCCCAAGCGCGTGTTGCCCATCGGAGGATCGCTTCTCCCCCATCGCCATTGTCCTGCTACAAGCAAGACCAACAGGTATTTCTTGCGTTCCCTTTCTGTTTCCTACATAGAGGATGAGAGTGTCAGAGACATAGACACAGAGGGAGTCCATAACCATCGCCTCTCCTGTGATTTCGTAAATCTTCTGTACTCATATGCGGATTTTTTTCATTGTTTGATTGCCTCTATCGTAGCGTTTCTTCCTCTTTATGGTTCCCGTTTCCTACATACAGGACGAGACAGTCGGAGACACAGACACAGACACAGATAGAGAGGGAGTCCATAACCATCCCCTCTCCCGTGCTTTCGTAAATCTTCTCTCCTCATGTACGGATCTTTCCATTGTTTGATTGCCTCTATCGTAGCATTTCTTCCTCTTTATGCTTCTGCTTTCTGCATATGCAGGTTTTCTTGTTTGTTTGATTTGCTTCTGTAAACGCTTTGTGCTTTGTTAAATCTTCTCTCCATGAACGCAGAATTTTCCATTGTTCGATTGCCTTTATCGTAGTTCGCTTTTTATGCTTCTTGTTTCTGCATGTGCAGGTTTTGTTTTTTCCTTTGTTCGATTGCTTTGATAGAAAGCCTTTTTGTGTTTTCGCTGGTCTGGCTGTAGTATTCGAATAACCCTAGCTTATGTCAGGCAAAGCATGCATGTAGCTTCTAACTTTTCAAACCTACCCACGATTGCCTTTATCATAGCCTCTCTCAATCCTATGCTACTTCTTCCTGCGTACGCAGGTTTTGTTTTTCTTTGTTTGATTTGTTCGAATGCCTCTGTAAAAGCCTTGTGTGTTGTCGCTGGTCAGGCTGTCATATTCGAATCACCTTAGGTTATGTTTAGGCAAAATCATGCATGTAGCGTCAGAGTTATCCAGGCTGCAAGGGAAGCTTAAAGTAGTGCCTTCGATCTTGTATTTGTTGAGTTTTCCTTATGTTTTGATCAGACATGATTTCTTGGAAAGAGTAAGTTGCATACAAGGTTTCTATCTGTGGTTTGACATTGATAAATTTAAGGCTGCACGTTGTGTCAATACAATGGTATCGATAGACCTGATTGTAAGGCTTTCACCTGCTACAGGTTTAATTCTGATTTTGGAGCAATCTTGATGGTTGAGCGCTCATCTGTACAATGATGGAGAGCTTTGCCACACCTTACCCTGTTGTATTCCATGATGGAGATCATGAACATGATAAGGGACAGATTGCTGTGTATTCAAGCCTGAATTTTAAGCGATTCCAGGCACTTTTAAGTCAGAAAACGGGCATTCCAGCAAATCAGATGACAGTAGTGCTGGTCTGTAAAAAATCATCCAAGTACCAGAGGTTACCCATCCATGACCATGTAAATTTCAATAGCATATTGAATCAGCACAATCCAATGTGGGAAAAGGATTGCTATTTTTCTGTTTCTCTGAAAAAGCCAAAGAGGGAAAGAAGGGGGGGCAACAGAAGGCGCAATGTGGACTCCGAAAATGGAGATACTGGTAATATTTTATCTCCTGAAAGGAGCTGGTCTTCATCTGCAGAATGGCAAGGCCCTCAGGACCATCAAGGGAGAATGAAAGATTTTAATAGTAAGGTGTCACGCTTGGATAACGCTCTAAAGCAGCCTGTTATTTCAGGAACTCAAAGACTCAAAAACTCTGTATCACCAGACAAAATTTTGCTGAGAAGGGATCAAAAGCCTTCTGACAGTCTTACTTTCAATCACCAGAACATCAACAACTTGGTGGGATTAAAGGCCACTGGTTCCTATTCTTCAAGTACAGCTCCAATGCAAGTTGACATGCAGCGTATGGATAGGCTCTGGCCGCAAAGTCAGATGGATGGAATACTTGCCAACAGATCTGATCTGAACATAGCAATGAGCCAACTGGCTCAATTCCAGGGTGTGGTCTCTCAGCAGGTTCCACAAGAATTTCAAGAGAGGTACAATGAGGTGGTCTCTTCACAGCCTGCTTTGTTGTACAGCGACTCAATACCAACAATGTCTCCAGCACTGCTACAGAGAAATAGTTTCATTAACTTCCCTAATTCTGCTGGTCTTCCGTCCATCTCAGGTGGACACCCAACATCTCCTTCAATTTTAATACCGTCCGTTGCTTCAAATGGGTTGGCGTCTCCTAATGTTGCAGCTCTGAAACTCCAACAGGCTCAAGCTCAGTATCTAAACTTCCAGGCTCAAGATCTTGGCCAGCTGCAGTTTACTCAGCAGGCTCTCTCCCAGATGCGAGGTGTGGTGCAACAAGGATTGGCAGCATTTGAAAGTGAGAATCACATGTTCACAGGTGTTTGTAGGCATTGCTGCTCTTCCCGTGAGAACAACATTAAGCCTACTCCCTTCCATTTGTGTGTGCATGACAGAGTTACAACTGGTTTTAGGGGACCTTCGCCAGCAGGACCTATAGAGCGGCCTGCCAAAAGAGTTGAAGCTGCTGCGTGATTGATTTCATGAGTTTTTGCAGGGATTAGATCTGCAAACCTTTTCTAGATGTTTTGCAATACACTACATGCAGAGTATTTTGAGCACCCTATTTGGAGGTGTGAAGCCTATAGTGCTTAAAAGCTAACGCTTACGTTGCACTGCAGCAAAAACTGTTCCTGGTTAATACTCTTTGTATAGAGTATGCTGCAAGCCCTGCTATGGAAAGGGGCATTTTAAAGAAAAGAAGTATAGCTACATGGTAGCTGTAGAATGTCAGGAAATATACTTGGAAAAGTAAGTTGATGCCTAGGGGATACTGTGGTTTGTTTGCCACTCAAAGCATGTCAACTCACATTGAGGCTGAAGCAGCCTCTATATTTTTATCAGGTGGAAGGCTTGGATTATTAAGCAAGAAAGTTTGTTTACCGTCATTGCTCTTTGAATCTCCACCTTCAGATTTTTGTTGTGCAAGCTTCTTAACAGGTCGCCTTTTCACCATGAAAGTTGTTGCTATTGCATTTCAAGAGGTGCAGATGAGTGTGGTTGATCCTCAGTGTTCCTAATGGGATTTTTTTTTATAAAAAAAATTGTATCTTGCGAATTAATTAGTTGCACTCTAGATATAACCAATGTTCTAATTTTGTAGCATGTTGAAAACAAAATGGACACAGAGTATGCAACACCCAAACATAAAGGTGGATTTGTCAACTGTACTTCATTCAAACACATTTCTGGACATTAGGTTCAAAGCTTTAGGACTTAGGTGAGAGCAAGATGAAACACAAAAGAACTCTTGCGACCAAGCTTAAAAAGCTAGGAACTGCTTTTGTGGAAACTCTGGATGGTGATGAAACCATTGATGACACACTTAGTGGCCCATTATCTCTGGTGGCATGGAGTGCAGCTAGGAAGTGACAAAAGCAGATGTAAAGAGGTTGGTGATAGAGGGAAAGCTAATAGTTTGACATCGTCTTGCCTGTTAGCCCCCTCTATCAGACAGGAACTACAAAGAAATCACGATCTTGTCAATTGCAACCTTCATTATTTCTACTTTATTCTTAAAAATAGTTATTGGATCTCATAATCTGGGCGCAAAGAGAAGTTACACAACAGCACTGGCTATGAATAGTAAATCCATTACTAGTTCTATCCATGTGAGAGTTGGAGTCTGGGATTTTTTGTCTTATACTTGGTTCTTTTGTATCCTTGGCAAAAGACTTTACACATTTACTTGGCTCTAATTTTGTATTGTATCATTTTAAGTCACTTGTTTATTCATCTAGGGCTGGGTTGCTCCAGCGCTACCAGGTGCAACACAGCCATAGTATAATGGTGAACTTCATTGTGGTTGCGTGGAGTTTGAAAGGCCGACTAAATTTATGCATTCAAGGCATAACCGCCAAAGGTGGTCTGTGAAAGCGTTGTGTGATTGGTTCATGACTGGCTACTGACATCCTACAGCTCGTTTCATTTGATAGCGCTACTAAACTGCCCTTAAAACAGCCATTTCCACAAGCCCTAGCAGGGACTCAGAAGGTTTTGGTAGACAGTACTCTCCCCCAGTTCCTCTCGACATGAGCAGGTTGGAGTGGAGGTATCTCGTTCCCACTGCCCCCTACTTGCTTGTACTGGCATCAGTTCTTGTTTCTTATGACAAACCAACACTCGACTAACTGAGCTCTTTTAGCCTTGTTTTTGAAAGGTTCGTAATACTTTATCTTTCTACCGTGCAACTAAAACACGTTTCTTCTCTTAACATTTCCAATTGGCATATTTCGAACGTAATCATGGATGCATTACAGACTTATGAGATTATTTACAGTAGATAGATGTGATACCTGGTTGAATCAGTAGTAGTCACTCCATAGACCATGGACGACATCTACTAGTTGGATTTGGAATAGTCACTCCACAGGTCATCAATGCACTGCATAGCCATTCTCAACATGTACTCTCATTGATGGTCAATGTTCACAGACGTATTTTAAAAACTGTTTTGAGGGTAATATGTACCTCATTTGGCACACATCTGGATCAGTTGCTATGCCTTGGTCAAACACAGTTCTGGCCCGGTTGCATTCCAAAAGGGACTTCGAATATGCATTTGTTAAAGAAAGATACCATACTCTCGATGTAAATCAAAGCCTTGATATAGGTGCTTTTGGTGCTCTGAATGAAGGGCCAAAGATGCCCACTAAATATTCACTAAGCATTCCGTGCGTAGGCTGCACAAAGCACGACACCAGGTTGGTGATTTGCACTGACCGGGGTTGAGGGCGGGGGCTTGTCATTGGACTTGATTGCATAAATTGCATTACCAAATAATGTTATAAATGTCAAAAAGGGTGAAAGGTAATCATTGGAACAGCTCTAAAGTTAACGGAACATTCTACCATCTAGCTTATAGCTATTACATTGCAGATGTTTGCTATATCCCTACCTTAAAAGTCCTAAAGGCACATTCAATGTAATAGCTTATTGCATTGCAGGTGCTTGCTATATCCCTGCCTTAAAGTCCTTATGACACATTCAAGTTTTTCATCCGCCCAAGAATTTAACAACGTATAAATAATATGATAGTGCAAATAGGAAAGGCCCAAAATTAGTCCTGCATGCCCAATTCACATGTATTACAGATGTCGTTGGTGAAGGATGCCCGAGCAGTTGGACTGACAATGCTAGTGTACAGCTCTTCAAGAGTGCAGATCCTATGATCCCTAATACTTTTAGGACTATTACTATTGGTCACTACCTAACAAAAATCAGATCATTCCTTGAGCATGATTTGAGTAGTTGGGCAAAGAGGAACAAACATAGGGCTATGGGATAGGCCACTTTAAGCAGAGCAACTACATGACCCAGCAAATTAATGGGAAGACTTAGGGTATTAACTCTTACCTTGTAAAGATAAAGTTTGACTGGGGATTAACTTAAGGAAAAGCTACAAACTCTCCTGTTTGTGCATTGTGTATCCCACTTAGACACAGACATGAGCATAAACCTTTCAGGAAGCACTCCAAACTTCTCTCTGTCATTTTTATGGGTTTACTCTCTCTCTCTCTCAGACACAAAAGTAGTTGTGACTCAATCCTCGCGGACATTTAGGTTACTTATTTGTCGTTTGATGTTCTGCCTAATATACATACTATTGGTAACGTGGTACTTAATAATGACTCTCCTCATTCACAACAATCAGATCCCACTTCACTTCTGGTCTTTAGGCGGACATTGGAGCCCTATTTGTATTTCAATTGGTTAAGGTTCTTGCGTATGTCCCTCTGGTGGAGCTGCCACGCCCATGTTTCCGGTAGCAGCATCTTGCCTGCCTCCACGTCTCTACATACAGCGCACACCTGCACAGTACCAAAATCAATGATTTGACACTCGATTAGTAGAATCAGCTATGGCCGCCCTGGTCATCAAGGCCTTGAAGGAGCCTGGGCATGATTGCAAGAAGACCAAGAACATCAAGCGCAATGGCAACGTTGGCCTCGACGATGTCATCAAGATCGTGTGCATCATGAGGCATCGCCCAACGCCGACGGCGCTCGTAGCCATGATCAAGGAGATCCTCGGTACTTTTGTATGTTTAGGGTGCACTGTTGATGACAAGGACCCTAAGGATCTGTACAAGGAAATTGATGATGGCGAGGTCGACAGCCTAACAGGAGTTGAAGTCAGTGCGAGTAGCTGGAACTGTCAAAGAGCGGGTTAAGAGAAGACCCTGAGAGGCTTATGGCGAATTTTGACTTCTAGGTCACATGTGTACACAGAGACACATGCGACGTGCGGGCCGCGAGGGCGCGGCGGCGGCCGCAAGAGAAGAGAAGAGAAGAATCTACCCTTCCTCTTTTTGGGAGGCAATGATCCGGTAAATCATATTAGAAGGTAAAAGTGATATATACAACATTTGGGGCACTACCCATAGGTTATATCTAACCCGCCTGGTCACATAGAGAAGCTTGAAACTAAGAAGGCCAATAAACGTAGACGACATGTATGGGACTATAGGACCAAAAATGGTTAGGTGCCATTTATAGTGAATCAAAACACGATTCTTAATTACAATTCTTTTGGCTAAGTAAATGTTCCCTTGCGGGAGTTGAACCTAAGTAGAGCAATTAAGTGTGGACCAGCTACATTTCATTCCAAATTCCTTCCCACCTATCCATCTAGGGTCTGCGATCTTTATGGACATGGGAATTAGGTTTAGCCGACCTGATTTTATTCCAAATTGCTTTCCTCTTCTCCACTTGGAGTTTGTGTTCTTCATGGACGTGGATTCTTCTTCTTCATTGTCCTTCTTGGCCTTCTTGTTTTTGCTTGATTGCCCTTGACTTGGTGCAGGCCACTAAGGAGCACCACTAGCCATTGAATTTGCCATGATTGACAAGATGGAATTGACTTCATCCTCTAGCCATTGAATTTGCCATGATTGACAAGATGGAATTGACTTCATCCTCCTTTTGAAGTACGATCTCTTCTCAATCTTTTTTGGTTAGCTGCTCCTTTGACTTTGGAAATGGTATCCTCTCTTTAATCCCCATGGCCCCAAACTCTCTAATGTATTGATCAGGGTAGAACTTCATAACCTCCCAAATCCTTCCTATCAGGTCCTAGGTTCCATATCCACCTTTTATGCAAAGCTCTAGGCTAGAGACCCACCTTAGACAGACATCAATCCCTGATGGCATCCATAGATCCCCTTTATGCAAAGCTCTAGGCTAGAGACCCACCTCAGACATCAATCCCTAATGGCATCCATAGATACTTGTGGATATTGGCATTAATAAAAAGCTTAAAGATACTATCACGATTCAAAATTCAAAGGGAAAACCTATTTGCGCCCAATCACTAGTCTATGAGAATGTTCCGAATGCATGGTTCAAGTGCATGCACCAAGGACATTTTATAAAAGATTCTCTAGAATGGGGCAACATGGACAAGGAAGAAGAGAAACTAGCTTCCCCCAAGGTAGATGAACAAGGTTCAAGAAGGTGCAAAATAAGAAGAAAATACTAATAGGCAAAGAAAAGCCCCTCAACACAAAGGTAATAGCAATAATAGGTATGTTGCTCTCCTTATCAATCTTGAAGATGATCTAATTTACCTCTTAAAGGTCAGGGTGAAGCCCCAAGTGAGGAAAGTGACATGAATAATTTTGATGAAGAGTTTGTTGAAGGTGCCCAATTCTTCTAGGACACATAAATGCAAGAGGAATCTTTTGAGAAATAGATAAATGAATATGATGCGAATCAACATTTGGAGGAAGAAAACAACAATTTGCTTGCCGTAAATAAGACATAGTTCGAAGAGGAGTTTCTTCCAGTTGTCTTGGCATAGCATCAAAATGCTAGACCTTCTTGCAAGATTGCCTCAAAACTCCCCCCCCCCCTTTTGGAACTCTCTCCCAAAAAAAAAAAAGGTAGCTCAAGTGGAAATAAGAAGTAACTGTCTAAAATTCCTCTAAACAATGAAAGCCCATTAGCCACAAGCAATGGCACTAGATGTAAGGGTAGTAACTCTAAATCAAGTTAATAGTAATGTAGAACAATTTAGGTTTTTATCTTGTAATACCAAAGGGCTGATAGATCCCATTAGATCTAGGGCTATAAGCAATTGGTTGTTTCAAGAATCGATAAAACTAGTTTCCATTTACCTCTAAGAGATTAAAGGTATAGGGGTTAGCCTAAATTAGAATTTGAAAGCAATATATAATGATTTTGAGTGGACATCCACTAACCATGAAGGGGGTAGTAAGAGTATCCGTTTGATGAAGAGATTGAGAACACATTCCTTCACTCCTTGACCCAGGAGGATAAAGATACGGTCCTTCACCATGAGCTACAATTAAACGACTCCTTTGGCCGGGAGAATAAAGAAACGGTGACATCTTCTTGTGAAGACTCCTTTAGCCGGGAGAATAAAGAAACGGCCATCCTCGATGATGAAGACTCCTTTAGCCGGGAGGATAAACGAACGGCCACAGGTTATATAGAACACTCCTTTAGCCGGGAGGATAAACGAACGGCCACAGTTTATGTGGAAGACTCCTTATACCGGGAGGATAAACGAACGGTAACAGTTTGTGTTGAAGACTCCTTTTGCCGGGAGGATAAACGAACGGCCAAACAGTTTGTTGAAGACTCCTTGCGCCGGGAGGATAAAGAAATGGCTATGCTTATTGAAGATCTGTTCATAGACTCCCTGTGCCAGGAGGATAAAGAAACGGACAACTTTCCTTCACATTATGTTGAAGACTCCTTGCCGCGGGAGAATAAAGAAACGGGCATGTGTGCAGTTGAAGACTCCTTGCCGCGGGAGAATAAACGAACGGGCACATCTTACCTTGAAGACTCCTTGCCGCGGGAGAATAAACGAACGGGCACATCTTACCGAGAAGACTCCTTGCCGCGGGAGAATAAAGAAACGGGCACTTCTCAGGTTCATCCTGAAAAGACACCAAGCTCCCTGAGCCAGGAGCCTAAACGAACGGCCATTTATCCCGTTACTATTTGGTACTTGAATCGAGTACATCTTCGAAGGATAAAGATCTCCCGTCGCCAGGAGTATAAAAGAATGGCTTATGTGCAAGCTGCGAGGAGAGCAGTCCAACACTCGCGGTGCCACGAGTATAAACGAACGGCTAGTTCCTCTTCACTGGACGCTTTATGCGTCATTCTAAGGATTGGAAACTCGCGTCGCCACGAGTATAAACGAACGGCAAGTCCTATTGCACTGGGCGCTGGAGGCGTCATCACAAGAGCTGCAAACTCGCGTCGCCACGAGTATAAAAGAACGGCTGCTGCTCGGTTAATTGGCGATGTAGCTGCCAAGACGAGGGCTGAAGACTCGCGTCGCCACGAGTATAAAGGAACGGCTATCCCCCCTCTATTGGGTGCTTTATGCACCACCAAAAATGCTACCTTCGCAAGACGGCGGCATACTCGAAAATATTGGGCTTACCTGGCCCAATTATTTTTAAGGGGAGGTGCGTCATCAAAACGCACCTACTATCTGAACAAAGGATTGACAGATCATGCCAATTGGGGCCTTCTTTTCCAGATGATCCAAGGAGTGACAAATCAGGCCAATTGGGGCCATAATCAGAAAGTTTGGGCTTACCTGGCCCAAGTTCTTTTAAGGGGAGGTGCGCCATCACAGCGCACCTCGCGCAAACACTTTCAGACTGGATTGACAGATTTGGCCAATTGGGGCCATCAACCTCAGGGCGCCTCTTCATGGGCCCTTGCATTCATGGCGTGGCACACTCCCAGCTGAGTTACGCGCCTCGCCTCTTCAGTCCACTGACAGTTCTGCACACTCATACTGTCAGGACCTTCAGTTATTTCAAGTGAACACAACTTGTTTTAACTTGGTTATTCTCCATTCTGTGATTGTAAATCTGGTCAGCAGATGGTTGAATTGATGTGTTTCCAATATTATTTTTCTCTTCCTAGTCAGCCAGGTTGGGATCATTCCACAAATGTAAATTGAGTCAGTGGATGATCATCTTTGAGTCAATAAGACCATGTCTCCACACCTGTAATTGAGTCAGTGGGCATGGCACCTAGTGGGAAGACATTGGTCGGCTTGATATTGAGTCGACAAAGACCCCCAAGTTTGTGGTCATAGGTTAGGTCTAGCGGGCAGACACTGGCTGTCTTGATAGTGAGACATGTTTAGACCCCCGAACTTTTGAGTCTCAACACACCGCTCTGCGTGCAAGTCCATTCATTTGCACATTGAACACGAGGGCGTCGTTCTTTTAAGGAGAGGTGTGTATGAGGGTAGTGCTCCTCTCCCTCACCCACATGATGGCGTCGTGGTATGCACGTTGATAGCGTCCACCCTCTATCTGTGATTTCTCGTCCCTCTAGCCTTTTTGGCTTCTTGTAATTATTCTCGTGCCTCAGTTGCACTCCATAATATACAAATCGAGTTACCTCATTTCCGTGTCGTGTTACCTTGCCCGTTACGTGTTACCTGCGGTTTTCCGTGACGCGTTCCGTGTCGCGTTCCGTGTTACCTCCAAAAACGCTTCCGCATTGCTGTGGGGCTACCGATTAGAGGGTGATCCCTCATGAGGCTGGCTCCATAGGGTGGGTGTTGCCTACCCAAAGACGGCACCGAGAGGTCGTCGTCACAGTGGGGGTGTAGCCATAGCCATAGAGGTAAACAAAAAAATTTCTACCTTAGTCAAGAAATTCTAGAAAGACCTTGACTAAGTAACATGTAATATTTTCGCCATAACACTTCATATTAAGAAATGAATTCGGGCTTGGGACATTTTAAAAATTACTCGTCGAGTTATCACATAAGTGACTGCACGTAATTTTATTGATATCGAGTCTCGCATTAAATCAATTCTGCAATCCGACACGAGAAGACACCTCAATGTTCCTAGCCAACAAGAAGCAAAGATGCCCTGTAAATAATATTACGATGGCTTGATCATAATTTTTCCCACAGTATATTTGATTTAGCATTCTTGATTCCATTTAATGAATCAAAGATCGCATTGATTTCTTAACTGCAAGACAAATCGCAAAAGCCTTAATCGGTAGACAAAGAACCCGCAGGAATAAGCATGATATAGAGTAAGTTAAGTATCAAAGAGTATGGCACGACTTTATAAACTAAATAAGTCATAAGGTAACTTGGCCAAAAACCACCAGATGAAGTCGTTTTGAAAAAAAAAAGACGTTTTTTAAAAAAAAGAGCAAATATTCATGACCTTTTTGACACCTAGAGAAAGAGAAAGCACTTTAAAATCATCCCCATACCACCATCCAACAGGTAGGCAATCAAAATGCATTTTTAATCAAGTTCACTTGGCTCTTGATAAGTAGCTAAAAGAACGAGTCAACTTCATGCTCCCCCTCATGGCTATAAATACACCTCCTTTCCTTCACAAAAAAAGGAAGAAGGAAGACCTCCTGATAATGGAAAAATTTCTCTACTTCTCTTTTCTATTCTAGCTTGAGCCTTGAAGGAGGAAAATACCCCTCTTCTACCTCATTTCCATTTTCTCTACCCCATGTTATGCCTTCCTTCCATACAGCCATATCGCTAAGCAAAATGCTGGCGAATTTTTCTTGGATGACCATCAACTCTCCTTGAACTACCACGTCAATTTTGCCTGACAAACATGGCTCCACGAGGTTGTAGAAATTCAAAAATCCCATTTGAAGCAAGGAAAGCAAAGAACGCGGCCGATGGAGAAAACGATACGATAGGAATTGGCAAACCCCCATTATAACAAACTTAAGAGAGGTAACATCTCATTGATTGGAAAAAAATGAATATTTTATAAGCTTATTGCTATATTTGGCTTTAAACGATTAGAAATGCAATCTAAAGAAAATGCATATGAACTGTCACTTAGGAAAATAGCCTAAGTAATATAATAATTAACTATTCAGTGAAAAAACTCTTTCACTTGGAAAAGGATTATATGTCTTTCATTAAAAAAATATCGTAATTATGGTTTATTTCATGATATTTATTGTTATTTCATTAATGACGTGTGTGATCATAATAATAGAAAAACGATAGATTATGTTAAGGAAGGGAATATTTTATAATTTTTTCTTGAAAGTGACTATCTCTATTTCATTTTGCTAATGATAAACAGATGCATATGAGTTTATAATAATTTATAAAAAAATATTTAGATAATATCATGAAATAATCAATAGATTAAATCAATAGAAAATTGCATAGGATGTTATATACTAAATGCGCATAAATTAGGTGCATGAAAATATAATTCAAAGTATGAAAGATGAAAGAAAAATTACACTTATGATTTTTGCATTGCTTAGAATAAAGTTTTCAAAAAAAAAAACATTATACTTAGGGCATAGCTAAATGAAATTTGTTCTTTCTAGATAACATTGAAGTTCGGCAAATGGTCGGACATCGTCAATTAAACCATAGAATATGAGTTGGTGCGCAGATCGGACGCAGGTAGCTCACGTAGTGAATTCCCAAAGGTCCCCAAGAACAAAGCACTCTACTTTTTAGCACAAAGACCAATGTAAAAACAAGCACGACATGAGACAAGAGACAAATTGGGTTGAATCTCCCCCATGCCTTGTGTGAGCGCTTCACAAAGCATGTATTTAATATATATTTCCAATCTTTTTGCTCAAAAATAGCCCAATTACAAAAATATGACAAGCTTTTAGCTTTTGAGTTTGCTTTCTACCAAAAATAGGAAGATAAAGCTAATGGACGGTGCCCAAAGAGTCTGGCACGCCCAATCTCAATGTCCAAATAAAAATAACATATCCAGGCGCATAAGCGCATACAAAATAATAATAAATAGTCGATGTCTCTATAGACATAATCAAAATATAGGCGTGGCGCCTATCAAAATATAGTCGAAAGATCGGAAACCCGCTAGACTCCAATGCTTTCCTCCGCCACTGCTGCTATCTCTACACATCAACTGAAGCATTCACAATCGTTAGTAAAATAACACAATTAAACCGACAAAAGTGAATACCTAGCAGTCTTCAGCTACATAAATAAATCAACTGGTTAGAAATAAATCCTAACCTTAATTTATTACGAGTGCGCACTCTAAACTCATAAACGTTTATTAATTTAATATGCATTTTGCGGAATCACCCGCTATGGAATCACCCATGTACACACTAAATTAATGAAACGCCCGAAAAGGACAGGCGTCCCCATCAACTTCTCGCACAAAGAATCCTCTTTGCGTATGAGCCCCGGTCATCTAAGTTTACGGAATCCACCGTAAAACCTCACGGAATCCACCGTGGAATATGCCTCCTGGCATCATACCCCCGGGGTGGGATAGCAATTGACCTCAATTGCTATTAGCTCAATGTGGAGCTAACAGAGTGGGGAAAGCATTTAGGTCTCTAGCGTGCATCCATTGTGCTTCTTCTACAGGATGGTTCTTAAATTTCACGAGATATCTAGAGTACCTTCGGCCAGTTCTAGTGGTCATGTAATCAGTGTCTATAATGGCTTCTGGTTCAAGGATTTCAGTCTCTTCTTCTAATAAAGGTGGGTTTTCATAGACAGGGTGGATAGGTAATTGTCCTCTAAATGGTCTCAATAAACTAATATGAAAGGTATTATGAATTTTCCAATTCTAACTTGAATGCATTGTCATTAATTTTATGAATGATTCTAAATGGTCCGTAGAATCTAGGGGCTAATTTGACAACTGGATGTCTATCTACACTTTGCAGTCTACGCTTTTCTATTCTAAGCCAAACATAATCATCAACTTTGAAATTCATGGCTTGTCTTTTCTTGTTGGCTTGTTTGGTATATGATTGTTGGGCTTTAGCAATCATATCCTTTACCTCATCAAAAATAGTGTTATGCATAACAGCAATATCATCGGCACTTTGTATTCTATTAGACAAAGATGCAACAGGTGTAGATAATCTATGTCCATAAATAACTTCAAAAGGTGCTTTCTTTGTAGATGTGTGCGGTGTATTGTTATATGCAAATTGTAATAAATGTAAATGAGTATCCCATGTCTGAGGTTTAGAGATAGTGTATGCACGTAAAAGATCTAAAATAGTGCTATTTGTGGCTTCTGTTTGTCCATTTGTTTCTGGATGAAATGCAGATGAGAAATCAATCTTTGTGCCTAGATTTGCAAACAGTGTAATCCAGAAATTATTACAAAATCTAGAATCTCTATCTGAAATAATGACTTTCGGCAATCCATGGTTAGTAAAAACAGTTTTCAAAAATAATTGTGCTGCTTGTGATGCTGTTAAAGTTTTCTTACATGCAATGAAATATGCTTGCTTACTAAATCTATCTACAATTGTCCAAATCATGTCATGATTAGATTTAGTATTTGGTAAGCCAGTAATGAAATCCATAGATATATGTTCCCAAGGTTTAGATGGAATAGATAAAGGCATTAATAACCCATACTGTTTACCATGATGTCTCTTTATTCTTTGACAAATCAGACATTCAGATACAAAATTAGATACATCTGCATCCATATGCGGCCAATAAAAATCTTCAGTTAACATGCGTAATGTAGAAATGATACCTCTATGACCTTGATATGGGGGACAGTGAATTTCATTTAAAATAAAAGATCGGAATGGAATAGTAACACACAGTCTCTTTTCAAAGAACATGAATCCATCATTATATGACAATGAATCAACAGGAATGAAATTATTTTGAACTAATTTTTGCCAATCAGAATGAAAAGTAATATCCTGGTGATATGTGTCTTTCATAGCAATCAAAGAATCAAAAGATATGATAGAAATGTTATGAATTGCAGGTCTTCTACTCAATGCATCAGCAACTACATTTTCTTTTCCAGGTTGGTATTGAATGATAGGATGGAAACTTTGAATGAATGAAGCCCATTTGATATGGCGGTCAGAAATTTGGGGCTGGCTAAGTAGATGTCTAATGCTTTGCTGGTCGGTCTTTATCATGAATTCTGAACCCATTAAATAATGCTTCCATTGTTTCAATGCTTGTACAACTGCTAAGAGTTCCTTGTCATAGGTGGAATATTTAAGCTCAGAGGGTTTCAGCTTAGAACTAGAATATGCTATTGGATGGTTGTCTTGCATTAGCACGGCTCCTATTCCTGATCCACTAGCATCAGTCACAACTAAAAAGAATGGTCTATTAAAATCAGGCAATTGTAGGACAGGGGCATTGGTCAATGCACGTTTAAGTAAATCAAAGGATTTCTGCTGGTTTTCAGTCCATTGATAAACAATGCCTTTCTTAAGAAGTTTGGTCAGTGGTAAAGCAAGTAATGAGAAATTACGTACAAACTTCCTATAGAAACTAGCAAGACCAAGGAATGAGCGTAATTCATGTACATTTTTAGGAATAGGCCAATGCAATATTGCGTCAATTTTCTTAGGATCAACTTTTATTCCTTCTTCTGATACAATATGACCTAGATATTCTATTTCTGTTTTAAAGAATTCACTCTTGTCAGGATTTGCAAACAATTGATTTTCTTTCAGTAATTGAAAAACTAATGATAAATGCTCATAATGCTCTTTTTCACTTTGACTGAATACTAAAATATCATCAAAGAAAACAATCACACAATACTGATATTTTAGAAAAATACGGTTCATCATTCTACTGAAAGTGGCAGGTGCATTAGTTAATCCGAATGGCATAACTAAGAATTCGTAATGGCCAAACTGTGTCCTGAATGCAGTCTTAAATATGTCGGATCTATCTAACCTCACCTGATGATATCCAGATTTAAGGTCAATTTTACTAAATATAGAAGATCCTTGCAGTTTGTCCATAAGGTCATCAACTCTAGGTATAGGATACCTATTCTTTACAGTGATCTTGTTTAATGCTCGGTAGTCAATACACATCCGATAAGTATTATTCTTTTTCTTGACTAAGAGCACAGGTGCACCGAATGGAGAACTGCTAGGTCGAATTAAACCTCTATTTAGTAATTCTTCTACTTGACTCTGGATTTCTTTTTGCTCTATTTGATTGTGCCTATACGGGGCTTTGCAAGGTGGTTGTGTGCCAGGTATTAGGTCAATCTTATGGTCTTCTGGACGTGATGGAGGTAAACCTGGTGGTAGGTCTTTTGCAAAACAGTCTTTAAAATATGCGAGAAATTCCTTATGTCTAGGGTGCATATGAGTTTCTTTTGCGTGCAATTCATTCACCCAAATGAGATATGATTTAGTATTCTTGCGTAGAGCACGTTTTGCTTGAGTATGCGAAAGCAGTGGAAACATATGAGATGCATGCATACCAAATAATGTAATAGATTTTCCTTGAAAATTTATATTCATTGTGTGTGTGGAATAATCTATATTGGGATTATGTTGGTGTCTCCATGGCATTCCTAGAATAATGTCGCTAGATTGTAATGGGACAACTAAGAAATTTCTTCTTTCAATATATGGACCAATTTGAATTTCTAAATTTTGAACTTCTTGTGTGCCATTGTACCTAGTGCCTAAAAATGCAGCTTTTATGCGATAATGCGTAGGTACTGTATGCAATTTCAATTCCTTTACCAATTTTGCTGAAATAAAGTCATGCGTACTACCGTCATCATGCAATACAGTTCTTTCTTTTCCATGCACCATACATTTCATAGTCAATAATGAATGTAAAGTAGGCATACCTGGTAAAGTGTCGGAAGTAGTAGTAGGATCATCTTCTTCTTCAGTGAAGTCCGGCATATCCTCATGCTCGTCTTCGTCCATAGCTCCAAGGTAGTTGATATGTGCTGATGGCTTCTTTGAATGACAATTTGCTGCGAGATGGCCTGGCTGGTGACACTTGTAGCATACGATAGGCTTGGCTTTGGTCACATTATTTGCAATGGCTGGGAGTCTGGGTATATTTGGATTTGCTTGTTGGATAGGCTTAGGATTTGGATTGACAGTGGATGGTAATGCAGGTGGTTTAGGCCAATTCTTGCGGACAGATGGTGATGAAAAACGACCTGGATTAAACCTTCTGAAATTTGAATTGAATTGTTTAGATCCATAATTACCGTTTGCTTGGAATGGCTGTGGTCGTCGATCTCTTCCACGTAACTTATCTTCAGTGTCGTGAGCTAAGGAGATGGCATCTTCAAGGGTAGCAGGCTTGAACATATTCACCTCAGCGTAGTAATGTCCAAGAAGTCCAGACATATACTTCCGCTTATGGGTCGTCTCTGGTACGTCTTCAAGCATGCGTAGCTGTAGAAGTGCATTCCAAAAACGCTCTGTATACTGTGGAATAGGCTCACGGTCGCGTTGTTGAAGTAAATCCCATTGCTTGATAGCCTTCTCATGAAATTGCGGTGGAAGGAAATTTTGCATGAACTTCTTCTTGAAATCTTCCCATGTAGCAGGACATTCTATGCTCTTGCGGACAACAGTCCACCAAAGTGATGCTCTATCTATCAGATGATTAGTAACACACTTGATTTTATCTTTCTCAGGATAAGTTTCCTCATGGAAATAGTCATCAAACTGGCTAATGAATGATAAAACAGTCTTTCCTTCTCTTATGCCATTGAAAGTGCGAAACTTGAAACTTCGTTTACTTATCTTGGATTCCTTGCGAATGGTTTGTGCTTCAAGAGTGGCGTCGATGGTACGGCGTATCAAATCTTCAGCTTGAGGTTCTTCTTTATCAGTGGACGCTCCTTGTAGCTTTGTCAATTGCGCTTGCAAGGCTTGCCTAGCTCTTCGCTCTTCGTCCAATTGCAGCATGATAAGATCCAGCTTTTGTTCCATGGTAGGCTCAGGTAGGTCGTCTTCAGCCATAGGATCATCCATATGTGGGGAAGTCATCCTGTAAAACTCAACAAACCTTTCTCACTCAAAATCAGTTAGCGGGATGAGCGTAGCTCAAATTTGGGGTTACAAGGCTATGTATTTTGGGTATTTTCTTCTTCAATTTTCAGAAATTCTGAAATATTTCTGTCTCCGTTTGCTGAAAGTACTTCAACGAACTTGCAGATAGGTAAAACAGCTTGCTGCGAACAACTTTCCAGTTCAGAGTTTTTGCAAACGAACAAGTCTTCTAGGAGTTTCAAGCGTTAGTCAGTTCTGATTTAGTCTGACTTGCAGAGTTGCAGACTTAACAGACTTGCAGGGTTGTGAACTTGCTGAACTTAGCTGACTTGCAGGACTTGCAGTACTTGATTAGTGTCGACTTGCGAAACTTGTCTTCTGGAGTGCGTGACCGAGAGTTTGCAGACTTATCTGCCTTCACTGACTTGCAGAGTATAGAGGTAACTTAAGCTTAATTAGTTAAGCTTAAGCTTAATAAGCTTAAGTAATGGAGAAATAGGCCGCCGTTTTTCAGTCGTGGGGGGGGGGGGGCGTTTTTGATTCCGCCGAAAATTTCGGGGGTCCTCCTCTTGATCACCACTTGACGATTTGTTGCTAATCAAGCTTCTCTTAAGTTCTTAAGCTTTGTACTTAAGCTTTGTTAATGAAGAAGATAAGAAATTTCTCACTGTTCATCACGACTTGTTCATGGAGTTGAGGGAGTGGTCCTCCGCCAACAGAGAGTGGTCCTTCGCGATCTGAGAGTGGAAACAGGGGTTCTTGATCGCCAGAAGTCTGCCTGTATCGACGGTTCGCGACGAGATTGACTGTAGAGGCCGTTTGTTCCTGGAGCTCCGCCTTCGCTCGAGATTGGTAGCGATTGGAAGCCCTTGACCTCTGCTCCGCTCTGATACCACTGGTGCGCAGATCGGACGCAGGTAGCTCACGTAGTGAATTCCCAAAGGTCCCCAAGAACAAAGCACTCTACTTTTTAGCACAAAGACCAATGTAAAAACAAGCACGACATGAGACAAGAGACAAATTGGGTTGAATCTCCCCCATGCCTTGTGTGAGCGCTTCACAAAGCATGTATTTAATATATATTTCCAATCTTTTTGCTCAAAAATAGCCCAATTACAAAAATATGACAAGCTTTTAGCTTTTGAGTTTGCTTTCTACCAAAAATAGGAAGATAAAGCTAATGGACGGTGCCCAAAGAGTCTGGCACGCCCAATCTCAATGTCCAAATAAAAATAACATATCCAGGCGCATAAGCGCATACAAAATAATAATAAATAGTCGATGTCTCTATAGACATAATCAAAATATAGGCGTGGCGCCTATCAAAATATAGTCGAAAGATCGGAAACCCGCTAGACTCCAATGTTTTCCTCCGCCACTGCTGCTATCTCTACACATCAACTGAAGCATTCACAATCGTTAGTAAAATAACACAATTAAACCGACAAAAGTGAATACCTAGCAGTCTTCAGCTACATAAATAAATCAACTGGTTAGAAATAAATCCTAACCTTAATTTATTACGAGTGCGCACTCTAAACTCATAAACGTTTATTAATTTAATATGCATTTTGCGGAATCACCCGCTATGGAATCACCCATGTACACACTAAATTAATGAAACGCCCGAAAAGGACAGGCGTCCCCATCAACTTCTCGCACAAAGAATCCTCTTTGCGTATGAGCCCCGGTCATCTAAGTTTACGGAATCCACCGTAAAACCTCACGGAATCCACCGTGGAATATGCCTCCTGGCATCATGAGTAGAATAAAATAAAAATTATTTTCTTGCTAAAAACATACGCAATGTTAATATTAATGGTTATATTAGCAAGAGTCTCAATATCATGAGTTGAGCCACGCATGAATCAGCGAGAACCTTACCTAAAATATCGAGAATGTGAAGCAAAAACAACTATGAAATACTCGACAACCCTGAAACTATAAGTATTAGGAAATTAAATAAATATTTGAAGTCTGCAAGACTTTTTGGACATTGATAAGAACTTGTCAATATAAATTCTAAAGTCTAAATAGACTTGGAAAAGCATTTGAAATCCTGCTAAGTGCGGGTTAGGGCAAGGTAGCGCATGAATTGCTTGCCATAAATATAAATGCCCATATTATCTTTTAGAGCAGAAATACCAAATTTTTCATATGGATAAAATAGACTTCAGATTCGTGAAATAACTTGCAAATTCCAAAAAAGAGTTGCAAGGAGGAAGCAAAACCCTAAGATTAAGGTGGGACCTCAAAAGAGAAACCCTAGATTTGGGTGGAGCTACTTCCTATGCTAAAAATACTTGATGTTGTTTTTTTTTAAATTTGTGCATGCATTAATGGTTGCATAGGAAAGATTGATTGTGCTTGTAACAGTTAGATCTGATTGTAAATATATAATCACGATAATAAGAGGAAAGATCATGCTATGCCTCCCCCACGGCTAGACGCGCAACCTTGCTCCCCAGCCCTGATGGCGAGAGTTCGCTCGATGAGGAATCCATTAGGCAGGAGGAGGCAGGAGTACCATGGGGCTCTGGTCGTAAATCTCTCGATCACTCCTAGGAACAGCCTGATCCTCATGCAAATCAGGATGGAAACTTGGAGTCCACGATACTAGTGAAGGGATGGAAATCTTGGAGGGTTTGTTTTCTTCTGCACAAATAGAAGGGATTTTCATGGAAATAGAGGTTTGTCTTCAGCATAGGCAAAAGGGGAAAAGCATTGTAAATAACTTTGCGAAATATGTTTTGCCAAAATACTGTTTTATCTATCTTTGTGTTATGTTGTAAAATTATGCAAAGGAAATTGCGATAACTGGTTAATTAACAAAGCTGCTTTCATATGTTATAACTTAATGTGATAGGTACTTAGAAAACTAAAGAAAACCATTTGTGGGAAGCGGGTGTGTGAGATCCCTAATGGATCCTCCTATGGATGGGTGGTCTCGGTAAGCTGGGAGCTTCTCTTAAGAGATTGAACCAAACATTAATAAGAAAAAATTAGGTAGAGCCGAGTGTTGACTTACCTAGGGTCAGGTCTTAAAACCCTGATCAGTTATCCAGAACTGCGTTAAGGTTGAATCCTAACCAGTTTTGCTAGAAAAAAGCGTTGCACTCCAAGAACCAAGGGTAACTATGATGGCTCCAGTTGGACGAGAAGCCCTTGTGGGATACCTCTAATGGAGCTAGCATTACATTAAGACCTCAGTTGTCAAATTAGGACCCCGAGCTTATAGGTTGATCCTCGTGGGGACGGCCGATACCTTCCGTTATGGGGTGGACTCTGGGAAACCTAGACGATAGACCCTGTGTATTCTCACGAGTGCTGCGTGAAGCTGTCTAGGATAGTTCCCCGATGGACCACTAAAACGTGCTGCCATGGAATAGTTAGGTAGACACGTGACACGTGGTATCAAAATCTAATTGAAATTAAAAATATCTATGATTTTTAAGACCAATTGTTCTAAGTAATAATCAGCATGCTAATTGTAAAGAGATAAACTTTGGCAAAATAATGAAGCCTGGAACTAGTTCCTTGTTTCTCAAGCAATGTACACATATGCGCTGAACTCCACAGATGACGAGTGGAGAAGAGAAATGATGAGGATACTCGATTGCCTATATGATCCATCCCCTATGAATCGCAAAAGAATATGGTTCTGGGATAAGCATTATTGTTACATCGAGGCCAATCAATTCTTCAACATGTAGACTAAACGGAGACGCCTTGAATGGATGAAAAATTTAAAAGTAGTTGAGGCCTTTAATCTTTTGTCCGTCCACCAGAAGAAATCCACCTATGATTACTAGTGGTCAGGAGATACGTCTAAACCGTTATGTCTATGACAAGGTACTAAAGTTAATCCCAGTCGACAAGATTATAATCCAAGGACGTCGCAAGTATCGAGATTACCATATCCATGATTTTTCAAATCTACAATTAGATTTATTCTTTGGTGTATTATTATTTTTGGAGCTCTTCAATGTGTTAGTATTCACTTCTATTACTTCATGGATATGTTATTATTATGGTTCTATTATTTTGTAAGAGTCGGGCTCACTTTCGTGCACATTGTATTCATCTCTCACAGTTGTATTTGTTGCATTCACAAATTGTTGTGTGGGTTGCACATGGATTTCTAATTACAATAGCATAGGCTGGGTCTAATTAGGCTATGGTACAAGCATGCATCAAGCAAGGACCAACCAAGAGTCCACAAAGTGGGTAAGATGTTGAACACAGGACTCACAGATATGTTAACCCTACAATGCAAAGCGGGTATAAACCCTAAAATGCAAAAGGAGCGCAAACCTTAAAGCACAAACAGACCACCACCCTAGAAAGGGGAATCCTAATTTTGGTCTATATGAGGGTGGGAAGTCTCAATTGTATTTACTCTTTTGGTGCATCCATGTTGAAGCTCGATCAGTGCACCTATTGAAGCTTTCTATTCACTTCTTCTATTCTATCTTGTCTCCATTATTGATAGTGAAGGAGAGAGTGTGTACTATGTTATCTTCTTGTTTTTCTTTTTCTCCATCTTTTTCTTTTGACATTGGAGTACTTGGTGGTGGATGGAAAGGAGCGATGGCATAGGATCATGTCGTTTGGATTATGTAACCATCTTTAAGTCTTCAAGCTTTCAAATTACAACGCACGAAAGTAAGTTGGTGAGTTCACCACACCTCAAATCTAGTCTTGTATTCCTACTTTCTTGAGTTAGAGAGAACGATGTATGGTTAGTTAAAGTGGAGTATCAAGAAGACAAGATGAGAGGTTGTCACCAAAGCAAGTTATAGCTTTTGAAAGAATAAAAATTTGTTTAATATCTTAATTGTTGTGTGTTTAGCTCAACATATCACTTTCATTCTTGCCAAGACAAAGAAAGGTACAACTACCAAGGTTCTCACACTCCTACCGTGAGGTGAAATAGAAGGCTTGTTCTTTTGAGTGTGAATGGGATTGATAGAGTATCAATCATCCATGCTTCTGACTTGTATACTAGAAATACATGCAGATTGAGATTAGAAATATTAGATTTGTTAAAGTAAAATAAACACAAAAGAAAAAACTTTAAAAATTAAAAAAACCTTAAAAATAAGAAAAAACATAAAAACGCAAAACATAAAACTCAAAACTCAAACTCTTCTATCATAAACAAACCATGTGACATTATTGTGGATTGAAGATACATCATAGTTGCCATGCTTGTTTGGCTATGCGTGCATTAAAGTAAAAACAACATAAAAATGTGAAATGTAAAACACAAATGTGCCTACTTGAATAATCTATGCATGAATATTATAGATGTAACTTGCTTGTTATGAGTCATTGATTTTGTGTGTATCGAAGGAAGAAAAGTGAGAAAAACTCAAAAAACACAAAACTCAAAAGACAAAAATGAAAAATGCAAAGCACAAGACTCAAAACTCAAAACTCAAACTTGTCTTGAATAATTTGTGTGACATTATTGTGGATTGAAAACATATCATGTGTATCATAATTGTTTGGTAGGAAAGCATTAAAAACTCAAAAAACACAAAAATAAACATGCAAGAATCAAATACATGCTATTGTTTTCATCGTTTGGTTGGTTATTGCTTGTTGTCACATATTGAGATGGTTGATTACTTTTGTCTCTCGTTATTTTATTTGATCTTAATTGACACCTCTCCTATCACACTCTTGCATATAGCATTTCACTTCTGTGTGTAGAGTTCACTTGCATGAAGTTCATTTGCACAAGGTTCATTCACATCTAGATCATTCACACATAGTTTGTTTGTACAATTTTCTTAGCATAAGGTTCATTCACATAGATAACTCACATAAGGTTCATTCATACCTAAATCATTTGCACAAATACCATTTACACCTAGACCATTGGCACAAAGTTCATTTGCATGTCCATCATTTGCATAAAGAGAATTCACACATAGATTATTTGCACAAGTTTCTTTGCATAGGTTCATTGACATTAAATCATTTGCACATAGTTCATTCACACAAGTTCCCTCACACAGTTCATTCACACCTAGATTGTTCACATAAAGATCATTTGCACCTAAGTCATTTGCACATAGATCATTCACACATAGTTCATTTGCACAAGTTCCTTTGCATTCCTTCATTTGCACGAAGTTCATTTGTACATAGAACATTTGCACTAGTTCCTTCACATAAGTTCATTCACACTAGATCACTAAGATGTAGTTCATTTGCATAATATCATTTACATCTAGGTCATTCACACTAGTTCATTTGCACCTAGTCTATTCATGCATAGTGCGTTCTCACAAAGTTCACTCACACTTAGATCACTCACATTTGGTTCACTTGCACACAATTCCTTTGCACTTAGTTCACTCACACTTAGATCATTCATAGGTAGTTCATTCCCACTCACTTTACTTTCCCTCACACACATCCACTCTCATCCACACTTTTCTCTCACACACATGCTTATCTCCACGCTCTTACCACTCAAGAGCTGAGGTACTTTGTGGGTGTGCTTGCACACGTGCACATTGATTTTGGAAAGGAAGAAAGCATCAATAACTCTTGTGTGTTTTAGAATCTACGTGTTGAAAGAAATATCATAATACCTTGAGAACTCACCATAAAGCCTATCATCAGAACTAATATCAAGTAACCCAATAGACACTATCACATTACAAGGGGACCAAGCCATAGACAAACATACAACTTGAAGGCTTAGGCTAAATCTCAAAAATGATCTTGTTGTATGCTTTTGCAAAATGAAAAGGTGATTCTCAATGCTTCTAAGAAGCAGAGCCTTAGCCCCAAACCAAATCACTACAACATCAATATCAGAATCCACCATAGACACATGCCCATTCTCAAGACCACACCTCTCAAGGATTACATTGACCAAGTGATTGACTTAGTCAATCTAGAAATATTAGATCCCAATTCAGGCACAAGGGCATATAAAAGGAAATCCAAGGATAGTTGCACCTAGTGTAAGAGCAAAGAGAAGGACACAAAGTCAAGAATTTTAGGATGCAAAGCTAAATAATAAAAACTTGAAGAGATAATATTGAGAGACCAAAGAAGAATTGACAAGCCTAGAGATTTGCTAGAGAAGATGTACCCACAAGACAAGACCACATAAGAGCTTGACCTTGCAAGAAGAGTCATAGGTTTCATTTGGCTCTTAAGAGCCTAATACTCAGTTGACATGCTTAACAATGAAATATACTGAGAGGTCTACTTGTCCTAAATCATTATGAATCAATAACAAATACTGTAGGTTCTCATCCAACTATACAATCCCAAGGTGCCAAAGTTAGCAAGATAAGGGCTACAACAATAGCTAGTAGACTAGATGAAGACAAATAAATTCACAATGGTTGACCTTAAATGCATTGAGTGAAGCATTAGACACATGTATCATGATTGTCCAACATGAAAAAGGCATCCAGTAGCATCCTAACCTGGTCTACTCAACCTAACATTAAAAAGGTTAAGGCCACAGATGTTGAACCAACAAATGAAGAGATAATACCTCCAACATATCTTAGGGTCAACATACATGTCAATCCTCATTGATGCTCTCATTGAAGAAGTTTCGTATTATAACATGTTGACTTATAATGTATGGATTATGATCAACCAACTTGATCTCATCTCAACAAATGTAGCTATCAAACTATATGGAGGTTCACCCTACTCCCTTCTAGATAGATGCAAAATTCTCTTAGCTATAGATATTGAAAAAATGCCCATCATTTTCTTTATGCTACTAAATTAAGAGGATATGGAGGAAGTCCTACTTGGAAGACCTTCCAATTGTGCAACCCAACACAAAGTGCACACTTGAGCTTGCCAAGCATAAAGATAGTCATTGCTTTCAACAAATGCAACCTTACCTCTTCTCAAGGGAAGGGCACACCTATCTCTAAGTCAAAACAAAACCCTAGTGAAGAGGACTAGAGAGTTCTAAAGGAACTACTAAATGCACATGAGGAAAAGAGGGAGGTGCTTAGTAAGAATCCTCCTCAAACCATAGTAAAGGCCCAAGCTACTACCTAGGAACCATACAATAGATTTTAAAGCTGCTAGGAAAAGGATTGCATTTAGAAGCAAGAGGAGATGAATGGTATACACTTGAAAGCATTGAAGAGAGTTAGCACTAAGCCATGATGGTTTTCCAAAGTGCTAATGCATGCTCAAGGGTATTATGTGGAAAATCATTGGACTCGGTTGCCTAAACTACCCACATAGCCACCTCCATTGACCATGGCCCAAATCCCATCAAAATCAAAGAGAAAGAGAAAGAGACCTAAATGCAGATCTAGGTCAAGGGCCGAGATTACTTGAGGGGAAAAATACAAACAAGTCCGCAATTGAAAAGCTAGTTCTTGTGGCACTTGAGCCCATAGTTCTAGATGAGCAGTTAGTTTCTAATCTATATAAGGAACATGTAGTGTTTGAGAGGCCATTAATCAAATAGGAGAACACCAAGTAGCCACTCCCTAGTGATGCTACTTAGGATGAAGGAGAAATACCAAGGAAGGATGGGATAGACAAGTAACTACTTGAGATAGTTGTTGGTCCATCCAAACAACTAAAGTCTCCGAGAAACATATGGATCCAAAATCATAGTTATCTTTGACTAACATGATTGACCCATCCATTGAGTCCTAGTTACTACTCTCAATTTTGAGGTGGAACCTACATAATCACAACCTTTAGATGTGACCAACACTGTCACTTTAGATGAGGAGCAAGCCTCTATTGTTTCTAACTCACAAAAGGACACGAACTCTAGCATTGAGAGTACACTAAATCCATTAATTCATAAGTTCTATTCTTGTTGGCCAAAAGCTCCAAAGCATTTGAAGTCTAAACCCATCAAGCAAACTATCGAGGAGTTAAGAAAAGGTGGGGCAACGAGAAGAGCAATTGGTGACTAAGAGCTCTAAGGAGCTCAATGGAACACTGACTTCACTTGCTCGGACATATGTACATGTCAACATTGGAGCTCCTACTAAAAAATATAAGGAGCTCTTAGAAAGACCATTGCCATCGGTAGAGTCCATCTATTTGCATTATCCAACAGTCATAGTAGTAGATATCATGAAGCCCATGTCTGAAGCTAAACAAAAGGAGCTTTGCTTGATTCTCTCATTCTACATTGGCCATTGTGAAACCAAAAAAGGAGAAAGTTGAAGCATTGGTACGAAGGGAGAATGAAAAATCATGTTTGAAGAGGAATAGTATTCTAGCCATTGTTTAGCAAGTAGGATTGGTTTTCGACTAATGATAATAGCCAAGCAAAGAAGGGCGCTTTAGACTTCAATGCATGATCCTACATATGTAGCTTATACTTCTCTTAGAGTGCTTACAACTGTACAAAAATTTAAGCTTCTTGAATCGGCCCAAGGCTGCAGGGCTATTGGATAAACTCCTCATGGAGGAAGAACTACATGTTGTTAGTAGAATAGGCCAAGATAGCATCATACTTGGTGTTATTGCACATGTATTTTTATTGCTCTCACAACACTACCACTCCTTGATGACTATGCTCCACTTCAATACAATCCCAACTTCTTTGATTGGTTTATTCCAAGGCTAAGTGACATAAAGCCTGATCTTTTCTCCATTTTTGTTATCTTGCAGAATCCATCTTCATTGAATGTTGTGGAATAGAGTGATGCACATAAAACTCCAACTAACAAGGTACATACATTAGCAAAAAGTAGTCCACTTGAGTTCCTAGATCCTAAGCTTGAAGCTACTGGATTCCTATTAACTCAAACTACCACTTAGACCAAATTATGTAGGATGAATTCTAAAACACTTTAGAGGAGGAGGTTGCTCAAACTTAGTTGTAGATCCATGCAAAAAACCTCATCCGCTTGCTCATATGAAATCTTTGCTAGTTTGTCAATTTTTGAGCAAGATGGCTATTGAATTGGCCAAAAAAGGTAATTCCTTTGAAGTAGAATGGGTACTCCAATTTGACTCAATGTTCACTATTTAGGCCAACTTGTTTGTAATGATCGATTTGGGCCTTATTGGCCATGATACCATTCAAGTTGCTTCCAACTAGCATCCCATTTGGGAAGAGAGTGAACACCTATTTCACAAAAGCCTTTTGATTCATGATGAATATGCTAAGACTCTTCCTCAAAAGTAATTGCAATCATGCCTCCTTGTAGAAATAGTTTTCTCATCAACTTGAGCTTTCTTGCAATGGTAGTTGTCTCATGACAACGGCTTAACAATGATGTACAACTAGTATACTTCTATGTGATTTGACTTACTACATGACCACTTTACTACAATCTATCATCCTAGCTCAGAATCTTGACATGCCATCATAGCTGAAATATCACCCATTGATTGATAAGATTGTAACTAAAGAGTAATAACATGTAGCCACTTGCTTTGCACAACTTCTCTTCCTTTGCAACCTAATTACTTACCTTTGTGGATTGGCTACCAAATCAATTAACTTGGATGCTTTTGCTAAATCAAATTTTTACAACTAGTGGATTTTCAAAATTGAACAACATCAAATATTATATATAACTAACCTAGTTAACATTGTAAATATTTTATTATTTAGCTCAAATTTTTGCACTAACAAGAGTCAAAGTCCCTCTGCCTTTTGGAACAATGCTACATCTTATGTGAGATTGAGATTGGAGGTACGAGCTCAAAATTTTCACTCAGTGTACAATGTTAAAAAGCTCAGTTTCCATCCATACTTGCCACCTTTCAACTTTGAATCCACTAGATGGTACTCTCAAAGTTTCATGAAGTGAATGATGGTGACAAAAAGGGTGTGGAGGAGATGCTTCAATTACTGCACTCATAATGAGGGATGGCATTGATTTAATTGGTTGTGTAGTTAGAACTACAGAATCAACCTCTTTTAATACTACACTTATAATGAGGGATTGGCCATTGATTACAATTGGGTTCAAATCATATCTTTGTTGTTTGCATATATTGGCCTTGTAGAGGATTGCTGATGATCACAATGGTGAGACTAGCTACTACACTAATACATCTTCCAACATGGCCTCACTAGAATATCTAGCTAGCAAGCTTTAGAAGGCCTACATTTATCGATTTCCACTTGTGACTTGTTGCATGCACTTATAGAAACAAAAGATCTATCACTTGATAGAAGAATTCATGCTATCATGGTTGCCATTAGTTTGGATGTCATCCCTTTTATCACATATCATTTGATTTGCATGTTTGGCTCATGCAAAATTTTTGACTGAAGTAAGACGAATGTTTGGTGATGGCAAGGGTTTTGTGATGATGGAGAAGTGCTTGATGAAATGCTTAGGATTGTAATTCTAGCTAGACAAAGCTAATAAAGTGTGCTTGACGATGTGGGAAACATGTGGATGAGGCTACATGCATCTATGGCCATGTGCAAGCAATGAAAACTAGTGCATAGCCTCAGAACTCAATGCAACAAGAGGGAAAATAGTAGGGCTTGATGTGATAGGGGATAGGGTTACCCTCTTATCAAAAAGTAAAATTTTAACTTTTTTCTATTTTTGATGAGTTTAAATAATAATATTCCATCCAATGAGAAAAGTGAAATCAAACCATTTTCTTTCAAACAAAAAAATTATAATGATTTGCGCTTGTTTCAAAGTTGGCACATGTACACCTTATCCTATTTAGTGATGCAAATTATATTAGCAAATTCATATCGAAAGTGTCCTTGCTCCCAGCAACAAGACCAAAATGTTGCACTAGACAAGTTTAGTATCGAGTTTGCTAGACACAACCCTTATTATTTCAAGCACATGATGCACTGTCATGTGGCTATCTCTCATCTAGCCTATTTACATGCTAAACCTAACAATACCACTTGCAAATAATAGGCTTGGGATCTATGAGCATGCTTATCTTACTTGTGTTGTTGTAGTCCTAATACATTGATAAGTGACAATCCACAATCCACATGCATTTCTCCAAGCTCACATTATCATGGCATAACATGTCCACAAATTTTATGGGATTCTCATTTATGTCAAGATATCATGTGTCTCTCATGCAGAACGTGATTGACTTTGTTTATGAGAACTGCGACTAGTCTATTAACAGTATGTGACAAAAGATTTAGAGCCAATCTTCATGTCTAGGTGAAAGATCAAGTGGATAAGTGGTTGGTCAAGACATTCAGGAGATAAAAGAGACTAATCCAAGTGACCAAAGGACAAAGTAAGTGACCAAGTATTTATGGGAGAAAATGGGCAAGTGGACATGAGACTAGCCAATAGATGCAAAAAGCAATGCATAATAAGGCAACATTAATTCATGAATAGGGGAACCTCCTAGGATATTAGGAGCTAGAAATACAACTATTAGGCACAATTGTGAGCATGAATAGCAAGAGTAAGAGTAGTAGGGTAAGAAGATTGATGAGAAAGAGGGAAAAGGCATGAAAAAATCAAGCCATACACTTGGGTATTCTTGCCTATTTGTAGAATGGCATGAATTGGACTATTTTAGGAAGTTTTAGAGATAGTTTTGTTGCTATATACTCGATCTTTATAGGGTTGAACTTAAGAGAACTCAAGATACAATGTCTCTTACCTTATTATGGGTGCCTTCTTGCCTAAAAAGCTTGCTCGAAATAGGTAAGAAGGGGGGGAAATCTAAAGCTTTTGGTACCTACTGCTATAGGTGTTTTATGTTGGAGTTTTTACTACTATAAGGTTGTGTCCCCATGATAGAGCATTCCAGGTTATTTTCGTTAGTGTATGAAGGATAATATTTCATTGTATTGCAATAGCAATGAGTTTTGGATTGCATAGAGTGGTCGAACAATCGTTTTCATAGAGTTTCATATAAGCCAACATCTTACACACATTGTTTGTAATCCAAGAAGAGTGGTTACAATGTAAAGAGTTTATCAAAGAGCAATACACAATGTATTTTGGGTTCTTTTGTTTCTTCCATATATCTTGTCTATTTTGTTTGAATCCCAATGGTCAGTGGCTTGACACAAACCCCCCCTTCCCCCCAACATTTGGGAGTTGAGAGATCTGTGGGTACTAGGGCTTTTGTCACCGTTTGGGATCATCTCACAAGTATCGGTGCTTCCTATCATATGCCTTGCTCTTTGTTGAGCGAATGGTGACATTCCACAATGCTCAAAAAAGACAACGGTACATTCATGGAACTCCATGAAAGACAACTCGATTTCTAAGTCTTAACTAAGAATAATTCTCTCTTAAATCGTATTAGCATGTATGCATCTTCATGTTACCATCATTATCTTTACATCTATGCATTTTGCTTCCAATTTTTGAGAAATCCAAAATTTCTATGCCTAGTTTATGGCCTATTATTTCTTCCAATATGGAAGAGTTCATTGTGTTGCATATTACTGAAGAATTTAAACAACTAGAATCTTTAAAGAGGCCCTAGCATAATAAGGCATTTATGCACGCTTTGCATGCTCTCTGTATGTGTTGTTGATTATGGTGAGGGATGGGCCAGTGAGTTATTAAGAGCTATGTGGTAAGCAATGTCAAATTAACCTATAAGGCACCTCTCTTCATTCCCTCTTCCATGGATGGAAATGCAAATGCAAATACAAATACACTTAGCAAATGCAGATGCATGCAATAGAAAGGCTTTATCAAAATCTTGAAGCATGGTTTTTCCAAGTTCATTGACTACCTCTTCTTCTTCTTCTTCTTTTTCTTCTTCTTTTTCTTCTTCTTCTTCTTCTTCTTCTTCTTCTTTCTTGAATAGAAGTTTTGAATCTCTTTTTAAGACCTTGAGTATATGAGAGAAATAAGAGTGACCACGAAGATGATTCAATAGTAGAGCAGACTCTAGTGACCATGACTATGTAGGATACCAAAACCTCATTACATATGTAGTTACACTAGACCATTCCACACCTTCTCTTCATCCTATTTATAATGAGATCATGGAAATGATAGAGTATCAAGAGGAGATGTAGGTCTTGGACCTCCATGTGGTCGATACATTGGCATCCTTTACATCTCCTTTATACCAAGAGGAAATGTAGGTCTTGAACCTCCACGTGGTCAATACATTGATATCCTTTATATCTCCTTTATAATGGTTCAAAACTATTTTGTAGTCCTTTAAACAACTTTGTTGTATCCCAAATGCAATGGGAGAGACTTGATCAAACCAAAGAGGAACATTGGTGATGATAAAGCTATAGTTATAAACCTTGGCCAACTCTCAATGTACAAAATGATAGACATTGCAACTACTATGTGTACAAATTTGTCTATTGTAATGAAGGAGTCCAAGAGTGTTGAATAATGACGCATGAATTGTAATAATACAATTGATATACCAACAATTGAGGGATCTCATTATTATGTGTAATTACCCCTACTTGATGGTGAGCAACTCGATTGCGATGATTAAGTGATTTCACTCCTACTCAATGGTGAGCATCTTGATCAATTGTAAGTAATCGATACCTTCTTTCTCTCCACTTCTCTCCCATACTTTCTACTTCATTTCCCCCCTAAATTTATACATCTCTACTTCATCCTTGTTTTGTAATCGTGCTCTCTTTACGACCTACTAATATAATACCTTTCTACATACCTACATACTTCTATATAGTTAACAATAATAAATGCTAACAATGATGACCTAAACATGTACTACATGGAAGCCCCAATTGAACCCAAATGCCTTTCAGAATAGAAAAACCTTAATTATCAATCTACATTGTAGATAATATACCACACTTTCTTTCTTCCTTCATGGTGGATGAACATATGTGGAGTGGTCTTGTAAGTCATCTCTAACATAAGTATATAGCATTTATAAACCATGCATTACTAGTACTTCACTATTGTTTGATGATATGATGGTCATTCATGTGTGCACCCACATGCAAACACGTGCACAATTTTAGCTAGTATAGCACTATTTAGCAAATGTAAGTCCCTGTAAAGACATGACTAGGATGAATTACATTTTTGTTGAATGTTAAAACGACTATACACAAAAAAATTTGGCACAAACACATTTGCTATAGAGAAAGACATTTTTATATGAAAATGGAAGTCCCCTAGATTTGTATTTATTGGATGCTATAAAGATTAAAATGTAACATATAGCCTAAGATAGTCATATTCACCTTTAAGAAACATTGAGCATGGAGATCCAATGAGCATACGTGGAGTCATGCATCCATGACTTGCTTACCATGTCACAATTTTGCCATTATCAATACCTCCCTTGGCAAAGACCTTGAGCCTCTCTTGTAAGAACATGGAAGAAGATCCCTTCAAGGAGTTTCACTTATGGGCATAGCTCACCATCACATGAAACCACACATCCATCACCAAGACTTGATTCTTTTTCCCAAAAATGTCACTGCAACAAATTCAAATGCCATTACTTATAGAGGGTGTAGGCAAGGGTCGATAATTCATCTATTTTTTCAAGTTTTTGGTTTGCATTGTCATTTCTCTCATATGAATTTGCATGAGAGAGAGAGAGAGAGAGAGAGAGAGAGAGAGAGAGAGAGAGAGAGAGAGAGAGAGAGAGAGAGAGAGGGGAAGTAGGAGGAGAGATTTGACTTGACCTCCTACATTATGTATTCATGAAATAACATGTGGGAGTGCCACTACACCCCCATTTTCAAGTTGAATCTAATCCTTGCCTTCTCTAGGAATATGATAGATCCTCCATCTTCAATAGACATTTGGTATCATGTAGGAATTGAGAATTGATATTATCCGACTAATTAAATATTTAAAATCAAGAAGGTTGATGTTCAATGTTTTGGTTATGTTCAAAAACATCAAAATTTTCTTTTAAGGGTTGAATGTGTGAAATGTTCTTAAGGACAATGGTATTGGAGCTAGTGCTAGAAGTCACCATGATGACCATGATTTTAGTGTTGACCAGTTTGATACGTTTAAAAAATAATGTAGACAAATGATGTTTGATGCAAATTTATAGGCGGTTTGTTTTTGTTCATCAAGAAATATTTTTCATGGTTTTGAAGATTGTGTAAGGGAGATACTTCCATGTATGTAGGGGGAGGATAGGTGTGGTTCCGCGTACACATGAGAGAGAGAGAGAGAGAGAGAGAGAGAGAGAGAGAGAGAGAGAGAGAGAGAGAGAGAGAGAGAGAGAGAGAGAGAGAGAGAGAGAGAGAGAGAGAATTAGTGTGTGGGAGCAAATACAAAGGGAGTTCCTCTACACTTACTAATGTGATGGGCCATCATACTCCACACACACACATATATACACACATACACACACATAGAGAAAAGCAATGGTGAAATGCAAGATAGAAGCTGAGAATAAGAGATTTTAGAGAGAGAGAGAGAGAGAGAGAGAGAGAAGTAGAAAAAAGTATAGTGGGTGCAATGAATGGTACCTTTGTTCTTTGTTACTCTTGTGTTATCTTCACTTATATGTGACTATACATTGCGATATTGTGACACAACATGTCCATTCAGTAAAACTTACAAATTATATAAAAATACCATGATTTCATCTATGTATCATGACCATTGTTTGACAAGGAAAATGAAGACTTGCCAAGTGTAAGACAAAGTTTAGATATGATATACCTATCAAATTGGTTACCATATACTTTGCAAAGGTTATGAATAGTTCAGATTAAAAGTATCAAGAATAAGTGAGTACCCATGATAATATCCACTACTCATGGGACAATGGGGAAGTGTCCAAATATAATGAACATGCACAGGGTAAGAAGGAGGAAAGTGGGATGTTTATGTGAAGCAAGTCATGGACAACCTGAAAGGAAAAAAATTGGTACAACGTTTTCAGCTTGCTTGTGGAAAAAACATGGAGAGGTTGGAAAGGAGAGATGTATACTTCTTATGCTCAACAAGAAGCTCCCAAGACATGGCAGAAGGGGAAGCCATCAAAGCTTAGGATAAAAGGACTTGAAGGAGGGTTTTAGGAGTGATTTATAAGTGTTTTTTTTGTCTAGAATAGGGCAAAATAGGGCATCATGTTGTCATGAAGTTCATGAGCTTCAAATAGACTTCTAAATGCATCTTGATGGAATCAAACTCTCTGACATTAGAGAAGGTTCACGTACAATCAAAACTCAAGTTTAGAGTGCATTTATGGGAAACAATAGGAGTTTTTTATTCTTGCTATAATAAAACTCTAGCCCGTCCTTGGCATTGTCTCTTGACCTTCTTTTTTCAGGCCTGGCCTCAGGTTCTCGTTGTTTGATCTGTGCTTGTATCAGTTTTTCCAACAAGTCCTTGCTCTCGTTAGTAGGCTTGACTATTACGTCAGCACCTTTCTTGCCTTTCCCTTGAGGTTTGATGAGGTCACCCTTGCTAAAGGTTGTGACTATCCTCACACCCGATAGTGTCAGGTGTATCCTCTGTGCTACATAGTCGGCCTCACACTTGGTCGCCCTTTTGAAGGGTCTTCCTAGGAGGGTTTCTTTCCTGCAGCTAGCACTATTTGGAGGAACATGAAATAGGATAGGCAAGCTTTCCATTTCAATTGTCGCAAGGATTTTGCACTTCCCTATGAGTGCTTGTGGGTGTCCCCCATAAGGGCTAAGAGTTACACTACTCGGTGTGAGCTCTAGTTGGCCTAGTAGGGTCCATGATTCATAGGTAAAGATGTTAAAATCTGCTCCTTCATCAATCAGAGCATCAATAGTATGCTCTCTTTTCGTGGTGAGTTTGACCCTAAGATAAGCAGGTGGTACTATGTCTTCATCTTCCGGGTCCTGGCTTGTAAATTTAAGTCTTCTGACAAATGCCCTTGAGTCCCCACTTGCATAACCAAACGTGGATTCTCCACCAATGTCTTGGGTTGTCTGTGTAGTGTTGCTCAAGGTACATCTCTTGTCAAGAGTGTCATGTCTAGTCATCTTGGCATTTGTAGCTTGCTGATGTTGCATTTTGCTTTGACTAGACATGGTATGAACACAATGTCTTTGTGTTCTTGTGGTGTGGCCTTTTTACCCTTGACGGCTAGATTGGCCCATTGATGTTCTAGGGTCTCTGTTTCTCTCTGTTTGGGTATGGGCTTTTGGTTGCTCTTTTGCAAGTAAGAATCCATTCTCGTGTAGAGCCATTACTACACTAGGGTCCAATTTGGAGGACCTGTCACGGCGTGCATTTTCTCTCCAACCTACTTAGGGGAGGTGCAGAGGGGGCAGATCCCCCTTTGCGGGGGTTCGGGAGGGGGGGTGGGGGGGCGGGGGAGGGAGGGGGGTCCCCCCGGCCCGCAAGGCCGTTACGGTAAAAGCCATGCACAATATGGAGGACCGTTTATAGCCAAATTTTGAACTACGTGCTCTAAATTTTAGCCCAATGATGGATCTGTGATGTGCCTTTAGCTCTATGTAGCCTGTGGGGTCAATCTCGGGGTTTAGATGTGTCAAAATTTGTGTTCTAGATACCTGTCCGATTTTGACAGTTTTTTGTTCGATTCTCAGATGTCTGGTTTTTAGGAGTCCGATTATCAAAATCGAATGTCCAATTTTGGGTTGGTCTGATAGGCCCAGTGGTCCAATTTTGGTCATGTCCGATTCTGGGAGTCGAATCGAAAAAGCGGTCCGATTTTCAAAGTGGTTCGATTTTGGGAATTGGATCGGACAAGGTGGTCCGATTCTAGTAGTCGAATGGTCCGATTATGGACTGGTCCGATTCTGAGAATCGGATCAAACAAGTGGTCCGATTTTCGGAGTGGTCCGATTTTGAACTGGTCCAATTCTAGACTGGTCCGATTCTAGACTGGTCCGATTTTGGGTGGTCCAATTATGGACTAGTCCGAGTGGTCTGATCAGACAGGATGGTCCAAGTGGTTCAATCGAACAGGATGGTCCGAGTGGTTTGAGTCCGAGTGTTCGAGTGGTCCGATTTCCAAAATCGGACGGGTTGGTCTGAGTGGTCCGATCGGATAGGCTGGTCCGATCGGACGGTTGTCCGAGCGTCCGATTATGGACTAGTCCGATTCTGGATGGATCCGATTCTGGGACTCGGACGAGCTGGTCCGACTACGCGGTCGACTGCCCACGAGTTGCACGCGATGCCTCTAGGCTGACATCTACTACATTGAATCGTCCAACGCCTTCCAAATAGGTACAAAACACTACAATGAAATGCCAGAAATGCATGGAATCATTGTGGTGCTTGAATCAAACGGCCCTCCAAGGATCTATGCCCCTATTTCCTTGTTTTAGCCTGTTATACAGCAACAGAAAACCCTATTGTTTGCTTCTTTTTCTTTGTTTTTTCCTATCCTAAATGCATACAAATCACAAAGCAATCACCTACACTACTCCAACATGCTTTTCCAAATCCAAAAAACCAAAAACCTACTTGCTAAGGAGATCGAATACCTCTTCAAACTCCCTCGCTTCCTACCTATCTACCTCAAGCACCGGTTCGGGGAAAACCCCACAATGCTCGATTCGAAGCGCGCAAGCGCTCAAGGCTTGAATCCGTTGGTCCCGGCAACGGAACCAAAATGTGGGAGCTTTCGCTCAACCGCCAAGACCCATGGACCGCTTATTGTTCAAGTGCTCCAAGCCGAGCACTAATGGCTACCTCTCACATGCCGTTCGAGTTACCTCCTCTCCCGCACACTCCGGTAGCTCCACGATCCAAGTGCAAGCTTCAAGCAAGCTCCATCCTTAAGCTCCACACTCTAAGCTCCATTGCCGCGAACAAGACAAGAGAAGAGAAGAGAAGAGAAGAAGAGAGGAGAAGATGGAGAGCTTCTCCTCCTCGGTCCCTCACCCTCACAAACTCACTCCCTCACACTCTCACACTCCCTCTCTCAAGCACAAGCTTCAAGCAAGCAAGAAGAAGAAGAAGAAGAAGAAGAGGAGAGCTACTTTTGGCCACACACAAGAATGAGCTTCTTATTCACTTTTCAACTTTATATACAAAACCCTAAATCCCTTTTGGGCGGTCATCCCCTTTTCCCCTTTTTTACATGGTCGGCCGTAGCCTAGGCCCTTTTTCCCATTGTCCTTCTATCTTCCTAGCTTCCTTTCCACCACATGTCTACATTTACAAATTGCACGGGCGAGAGCTCGGCGCTTCTTTAATTAAACCATGATGCGCTTGCGCTCTTTTACAATAGTTGGACTTTCACTTTTCCTCGTGCGCCTTTGTCTTTCGTTTCTCTTTGCCTTGGCCTTTGTCTTTATCTTCTGTTTTAGCTTTCCGGATTTTCCACTGCCTGGCACTCTTTTACAAGATTTCAGGGTGCGCCTTTGTATTTTAAAATGCACCTTTCCACTTTTGCATTTGCCTTGCCTTTGTCTTTATCTTCTGTTTTAGCTTTCCGGATTTTCCACTGCCTGGCACTCTTTTACAAGATTTCAGGGTGCGCCTTTGTATTTTAAAATGCACCTTTCCCCTTTTGCATTTGTCGTGGACTTTTAAGGTTGCCCTTGCGCATTTGGCCTATTCTCCTCTTCTTTCTTCAGTCAGGCTACCTTTTTTCCGCCTTTGCCCTGTGTCTTTTTCATTTCCTTTTGCTTTCTTCATGTTGGGGTTAACAAAGTGGCTTGCGTATTTTTCTATTTGAAGTGTAGTCATTGTTCATAATGCTTTCTCATTTGTGGCAGCTTGTAATACCGATCGCAATCGCAGGATGCCTTACTCGAGAAATACACGGGGTAATTTACAGATTGTTGAATTTAATGCAATGGATCTCACAAAAGGAGATTAAGATGTCCTCTATTGAATCCGCAAGGTGGGGAGTAGTGGAGACAATCTATCTCTTTGAGAAATACATGCCTACCAACATGCTCACGATACAAATCCATCTTCTTGTGCATCTTGTAGATGAAGCGGAGATTGTTGGACCTGTCCATACGTAATGGATGTTCTTCTTGGAGTGCTTCATGAAAACCCTGAAAGGCTTTGTGCAACAACAAGCTCGGCCAGAAGGTAGCATGGCTAAAGGTTAGTTAGTGTTTGAGGCGCTAGTGTATATTTCACAATGGCTACCAACGGTGGATCCAGACAACAGTATGCTATGGTCGTTAAAGGACAATGATAGACTGACCGAAGATGTGGTGGTTGGAAATGGGATAGAAAAAAGAATGGATGCTGCAATGGAGGAGAAAGTGAATTGCTTTTGTATGTTACACCATGCCTCTATGGAGACGTGGCTCGCTAGGTACCAGCAAGCTAGGCAAGATTAAGAGGAAGCACGATCTAAATTTCGATGTAGTACACGCCATCGACTGATTCGATATCCTGAGGGCATGGAGGAGATGCTGTGGTTTATGTGGAGAAGACGTCGTGATTTATGTCAACGCGATGGTTGCATGGAGCTTTGACCGCAGCGTCTCGCGAAGGGGCGAAGGTCTCAATTGAGGAGTGGGAATTCTCGAGGAGATGTAGTCCAAAGGTGATGACGTGTTTAGGGTTTGTCATATCTATATTTTATATACGACAACTAATTGAGTGTTTTAATGTACAGTACAAAATATATAGTATAGCATGATCGCACAGACGGCATTTCCGTTTGGAGTGTATTGACAAAATGTACTCCACAACAAACTGTGGTATCGTGGCAAGGTTCAAGCAAGAGAGCCGACAACGAGCAACGGATCCAAACACGGTTATAGATTAGATTAAGTGTTTTGGGAACTTGCAAAGTATTGTTACGGTGGATTACCGTACCTTCTCCATGATACTATTCGATGTGCAGTGGTTCAAAGTAGCACTTGAAGGAGCTGGAGCAACAGTTCAACGAGGTCCATCTGGATTTCTCAAAATAGATTCCGAAAAAAAATGGACAGATTTGCGTGACACCTTTGTGTTGCAAGCCTATTGTGAACGAGTGCATGAACTCATTTGTTTTTTAATTGTATTACGACATGGTACATGTCACAATACTTAAATCTCTCTTGTACGTGTTTGTGAACAAGTAATCTTCTATCCAAACCCTCGACAACCTCAATGGTGGTATGCTATACCTTCAACTCCCCGAAGTGCAATAGTATACGATCAAATTGATGTTCCGAGCATAGATGAGGACAATATGCAAATAGAGGGGTCGATATTGCAAGGGGTGGAGGCCACCGAAAGCTTGGAGCATGTAGAGGAGCCAACATCGGGTAATAATTATGGAAATACAGGAGTCCAAGAATTCTTTGAGAACGAGATGGACTTATCCTTTTGTGGTAACATGTCTATCGACCTTCCAGTGTATGCTGAGTTGTGCCAAGAGATTAACATGGGACCATAGGATACTTCATACTTGGAGCATCCACCTACTCAATTCGTTGACAAATTGCTTATAAGGGTACATAAGATATACATTTTAAGTAAAATCATTTTTTAAGATTTATATTACCGTGTTTTGTATGATTTAAATTGATTATGCTAACATCATTTTTTTCTGTGCAGGTGATCTTTGTGGATACTTGGATCATCAAGATGAGTCGAGGGATGAGCGATAAGGAGCTGCAGGAGATCTTCACGCGCATGTCTCTAGATCAGATGGCGAGATTCAGAGACGTGGTGGACCAGGAGCTATCTCGGACACCATCAAGCTACTCTATTAGATCTACTTCGACATGATCTAATGCTTCAGTTTCGAGCAGACGAGATCGACGCTTCAGAATTGGGCCAGACAAAGGGAGTGCTTCAAGGGGATGTTGCAGAGATCCAGATGCAGTGAGCCCACGATCAGCTCGGGATACAGGTGCTACTCCTCGCTCTTGTGGCAGTTCTAGAGAGTGTGGCTCAAGTGGTTGCTGTGGAGGCACACGGACGCAGTGTCTCCATCTCGTCGTTTTGCTAGAGTTGCATCACCTCTGGGATTTTTCACACCTATAGGAACATCTACTCCAGTCACTCCGTCAGCCATCTGCAGGTGGCACCCTTATGGGTGCTACTCCGATAGATACTACCCCGGTTAGTACACTAGATATACAGGGGTCTCCTAGATATACCCAGGAGCGTAGTCACAGGTGGGAGAGGACCCACCTTAGGCATACCCCAGAGGGGTATGCCTACCTTGTAGATGATAGGTCAGGAGCCATCATCATGAATGATGAGGGGAGAAGGGTGATGGCTCTCATGAGAGAGTTGTGCCAACAAGTTTTTTGGCACAACATCTTGGATCATTGGAAAAACATACCGGAGGGGAGAAAGGACTACATAGTAGCATCCTTGCATGAGGAGTTTCCGGTACCAGCCACAGCAAATAGGTTTTCTTTGGGCTGGATGATGGAGTGCATACGTGCATATCTGTCACACAGACGATCGGACGCATACAAGGCACTCAAGAGTGGGGCTGCAAAACCCGAGTGGCTAGATGTGGACAACTAGTGCCGACTCAGGGAGGAGGCTACAGATTCTCCAGGACGTTGAAGATAGTAGCGTGAGGCGGCGAGGACACAACTAGAGGCCGGAGTGGTCCATCATCTTGGGAGTGGCAGCCACATGACATATCTGGAGGACTTTGTAAGTTTTTCTTTTGTTTTGCTTGCTTTTTTTTTTGCAATATCCTTTGTACTGACAATCATGTTTCTAACAGTTGTATTTTGTTTTCTTTGCAGCACTCCATTACAAATCGTGATCCGACCGGCTTTGAGACTCGATATGCAGAGAGGCACGGTCTCACTGCATTGATCGACCAATTGTATGGACGCGAAGGCCCTGTAAGTCACTCATCTTTCTTGTCCGTAGTTACCATGTTTAATTAGAATGCATTATTGTATAGTGGACTTATGTGTAGTTGTTTCTTTTTTTGCAGAGTCCTTAATAAAATCGGTAGTGTAGTCCATGCGAATATAAGCTATGCTCATGATCTCATATTTTGAAGAGGTATCCACTAACTTTTCCCATTGCAAGGATGAAGCACTGATGGGCCCTTGTGGTAGCAACTATACTTTCATGTATGGCTACATTTTTTTAAAAAAAAGGTATTGGCATTTTGAAACATAATTTTATAGTAGTTTTTCAACCACAAAGAATGCAAAAAACTAGCTCTTGTTGAATACTTTTTGTATTTATAAATTGAATTGCTAAGATGGACATTACTAGCAATTTTTTCACAAAGTTGTGCAACAAATTCAAAATAAGTAATGATATGTAACTCACCTTGGTACTCAATGTAGATGGTTCACAATGTATAGACATAATGAAAATATTGAATATATTTCCACAAGAAGGTTATGCTTTCATAGATGAGATAATTACAAGAGCCATCCCCAATAATATCTTGGCTATGGACCAATGACTTCCTTGATAAATCTTCAAAGGTACTTTACTTTACAAGTAATACGATGCCCCAATTTAATAGGAGATATAAAAAGAGGGGGATGCTTGTGTTGAGCTAAATGAGCACAATCCTAAAGAACTTTGAAGAAACTATGGCAACATCAAATGTGTTGAGTGAGTGCACTCTCCAAAAATACAAAAGCACAATTAGTATGGTGTAGTAAAAGATCAATACAAAGCACTTGGCTAGTGCTTATATACTTGTCACTCAATGCAACTCTATCAACAACGTCAAACCACAATGTAGACTACAAGATAGAAATTCGAGGTTCACTCCCAATCGGAGGAGTGGAATGCAAATGACGCTTCCAAAATTTTGAAGAAGCTTTCTAAGCTTTGGATATGGTCTCACTGAGGAATGGAATAAACTCAAAAGGTGGTATTGTTTGGTGTTGTCTAGAGAGTGTCTAGACTAGGACTGTCGTGTATGGCCTAATGCTAGAACTACTTCAGGCCAATCGTGCGAATGCGTATGCATTCATCCTAGCTTGCATAGGAAAGAAAATCGTGGCCACCATGTGTAATCAGTGTCCAAGTACAACTACCATAGGAATGACGATGAGCGTACCCAAATCAACATAGATAGACACTGACATCACTTTTGACATTCAGGCCTAAGTTACAAAGCAAATGTTGGTGAGGTGTTATTTCTGCCTTATTAGCTTGTGTGAAAAGTAATAAGGAGCGCCTTCCAAATAGTGTTGGGTCAAACACCAAATGTACTCAAGACTTAATCCAAAAATATATTACTGAAGTAAAAATCAATATAATAGTTAGGGACTAGAATGATTGCAACATATATCTTTCGGAACAAAAGATACTGACAGCTATAGGGATACAAGACAAAGGTAGTACTATTATTGAATGCAATGACCGAGGATAATACAATGTAATCCCTTTTGTTAGGGAGCACCTAGTATGCTAGTCAAAAAAGATTAGCAAGAAAGACTCAAGAAGGATATGGCATGAAGCAACATTTGTTGCTTGACCTCTAGGGTTGTGCATATGCTCAAACAACAACAATGATTTTCTCCCTTCATTTATATAGGCACTGCCTATAGTGGGGCATTCTCTCCACCCATGTGTCATACTAGGTAGCCTTTATTGCATCTATGCATGTTGGCTCCTTAATGTGACACTAGCGACTCTTGGCTTTAAAGGCCACTAATTATCATCGCCTTTAACAATGGCTCACAAACCTGTTGCTTCTCTTTTCTTGAAAACAAAGAGCAGTTGACTACTTTGGGGATTTGGCAGAGATAGTGAGAGAGATGGGGGAGGGATGAGGTTGGAAAGAGGTGGAGATTTGGTTAGCTTCAACATTGAATCTTGCCTCAGACCATGATGTTGCCTTGGCTCTCTGATGGCATCCCCAATATCTTGCAAACTGAGTGAATGGTAAAGATTAGAGGTCCCCATCACATATTGCGATGGGGCTTGAAATGCAGCATGAGCTATCAAGGTTGGTTTATGGTCTCATCCATCTTGTGTGATAATCTCACGCTACTATTAGCTAAGGGGCAAGAGGTGGTAGGTGGAGGTACCACACAAAAGGGTTGCTCCTAAAACAAATCTGTGTGCTCGTTAGATTATTGTCAACCTATTGCTAATGGGTTGGTAACAAATGTTGGTGGGGTGTTATTTCTGCCTTATTAGCTTGTGTGGAAAAGTAACAAGGAGCACCTTCCAAATAGTGTTGGGCCCATAGTTTACCAATTATGGGAGGTGTAGTGGACTAACTAGCTCATGAAACATCTTGCATGCTTGCTTCTCCTTTCTCCTTGAAGAGGACTACCTTGTTGTGCTTCATGCCATGTGGTAGGATGATAATGAGATGATGATGAATTTGTTGATTTAAAAATAACTAGATCAACAATTCAACCAAGTGCTTCTTTTGGAATGGTTTGGAGAAGTGTGCTTTACTTTTTGTTCTCAAAAATGAAAGTTAAACTTAAAATAATTTTCTTTTGCAAATTGTGAATCTTTTGTAAAAATTTAACATTAAATAAAAGAAAGATATTTGATTCATGGATATCAAAAAACTAGCATTTTTGCTGAAGCTTATTGAATAGTTCATTATGTTTTAAAATTTGAGGAGCTTACTTAAAATTCAAATTTTTGAAAGGCATGGATTAGGCAAAAAGTACAAAAAAATTTGTACTTATTTATTATACATTGAAAAGCATAGAATAGTTCATGTACAATGTATTTTGATGTTAAATGCAACTTTTTCTCTTCAAAAAGTAATATTTTTTTACATCTCACTCGATGTCCCTATAGGTTGTTGTAGCATCTAGTAGTTACTTCAAATGATCGATGGGTTTGGGCGTCTCTTAGCATTTCTTTGACAAGTTTTATTTTGTGTCATTGGATTCTCTTTTCAATGTTTGTCATATGGCCTACATGCATCTTTTTGTTTGGTTTGCATTTGATGCTATAGATAAAGTGTTTAGTCTTGTTTATTTGTGTTGCTACTCATATAAGTGTTGCTTTGAGTTAGTTCTAGATGATGTAATTGTGTTTAAGTTGGTGGCAACATTCGTAGTGGTGGCTAAGATTCATGTTCTAGTGCTAGTAGAAGTTTGGTTCCTTATTGGTTTGCTTGATTCTACACTTTTGCAAGGAATCTTACTATTGTTAGAGATAGTTTTGTTTTTGGGTTAATTGCAAGTTTAAAAGAAGTTATATATTCTTTTTTTTTACTCACCTATATCATAGAATTGAATTGATTGCTTGGGGTACCATGGATTTGATTGTAGACCTCTCCATTGACTAAGTATGTGACCTTTTCAATGGTCACAGTAGGCTTTCCATGACCATGATTGTAGTGGTTCTCCTCTATGTACATTTTTTGTGTTTTGTTGGCTTCTCCTTTTGTTGCTTTGCCAAGGCCTCAAGCGAGTTGTTGAATCTATAGTGTAGTATATTGATTATATGCATGGAGATATCATTTATTCTGGTGTCTAGTAGGACTTAGGCAGCACTTACTCATAATGGATTATTGTGTATATCTTCCTATCAGAGTTTGATATGTCAAGTATATATTCTAGAGTCTTGCACATGAGATGTATTTGTGTTTGAAGGGTTAAATTCTAGGCAAAAAAGATGTTGAAGTTCATAGCAAGGTTTGTACCATTTGCAATTTTGTCCTATTCTCCAAGCAAATTGTTGTTGAGTATATGCTTTGATGTGTCTATCAAATTTTGGAGGTCATTGTAGTATGTGAAGTCGTTGATGTATGGTGATGATCTTTTCCCAATGACGTTTGTCATTCGCATTTGGTTTCTTTAAGTATTTGCAATGTTGGGGTCAATGAGATGGTGCTCGATTTGGTTTATGTATTCTTAAGGTTTTGAATGTATAGCTTAAAAATTTGCATCCATAGTTCGATGTTGTTATATGAATTTACATAGTTGAACTTTTATGGATACTAGGTAGTACGTTTTATATTGCATGCACCTCATTTGGAGTCACATGTCTTTGTGGATACAATTCATCTATAAAAACAAGGAAAAAGAAATTGTCATAGTATGTTGAAAAGGATTTTAAGACAAGTGATCATCTTTTGGAAACTGAAGAATATTTTTTTTTCACTAGTTGAAAGAAGTCCAAGAGGTGTTTTTGTGATGCACAGTGTTGTAGTTTATCTATGTTTAATTATGCTTGAACGTGTTGCTGACATGTGTAAGTCATAATGTTGTATATGGTATCAATGCAAAGGTAGATGGATCTGGACGCTTGACTATACACAAGTTTCTTCTTTTGGTTACATGAGAGAGCATCATCTAGATCAGTGCATGCATAAATGCACTCCTTATGTGCAAAAATGCTTTTTGGGTGACTCTATCTTCTTGTGATTTGTGATCATGCAAGTATTAGTGAGGATATGGATTTGTGGTACCACTAGCTATTCAATGCATTGTGTTGGTGCTTGATACTTTTAGTGTGAAGGGATCATGATTTGGATTTTGGAGATCATTTCATCCGTTTTTCTTTCAATATAGTTGAATTTACATGTTGTACTATTCATGATACCTATGGTGAGATTGATATTCTCTTTTATCATTATGGTTGCTTCAACTACTATCTCTTCTATATTATAGAAATTCTTGCCTTCTAACTAAGTTTGCAATGTTGGCTCTTTGGTTGCATTTGTTTGAACCTTGACAACATGGATCTCTTCTAATGTATAGTACTTATGCTCAAGCTACTTATACTTTTGGATGTATTTCTTATGTGTGCATACGATTGTTGTTCTTTGGTCTATAAAATCTAGGATGTCCTTCTTGTTAATAATAAACTTGTGTAGGCATTCTTGCATCTCTTTCCTAGTTGGATATCTAATCTGTAGGAATTGTTGGAATGGTAGGTCATGAGCCTATTAGACTAAGTGTGGAGGGTATGGTGTTGTCCATGCATCTAATATGCTAGCAAGGTGATGAGACATTGTTGGAAGAACTTGATTTGATGGTTGCAAGTTATCGATAATTGTGCAAGTCCACCAAAAAATATCATGAGCTTTTTGTCAAATGGATTGAGTAGGGAGCATGGGTAGATGCTGACTATTTGACATACCATTATGTAATATACTTTTTGTGTCAACATAGACATTTCGTCAATGATTATTGTGTTTGCTTCTTGTTAAAGGCAATGACAATTTTAGTAGCCTTTAAATCGAGGAGTCACCAATGGTGCATTAAGGAGCCGATGGGTGCAGATGTAGTAAAGGCTACCTAGCACGACACATGGGTGGAGAGAATGTCCCACTACATGCAATGGCTTATATAAAGGAAGGGAGTGAATCACTATCATTGTTGTTCGAGCATATGAATAGCCCTAGAGGTCAAGCAAGAAAGGGTCCTCTTGCTCCATGCCATATCCTTCATGAGTCTTTTAGCTAAGTCTTCTTTGACTAGCATCCTAGTTGCTCTCTAATTGTAGAGCTTATATTGTATTGCCCATAGTCATTACTTTCGGCAGTAGGATTGCCTTGGTCATTGTATCTTGTAGTCCTTTAGTCCCTTTTGTTTCCAAAGAACTGTGTTGTAACCATTTGGTCCATGATTGATGTATTAGTTCCTACTTCAGTAATACATTTTGGATTGAGTCTTGAGTATATTTTGTGTTTGATTTCTGTGCTTTGATTATGTCTTGCTTGCCAACTCGGGGCATTGAATGTCAAAAGTGATGTTAGTGTTCGTTTGTGTTTGTTCTAAGTATGTCTATTATCATTTCTGTGGTGTTTGTGCTTGGATACCAATTACACATGTTGACCATGATTACAATTCCTCCATGTGCTAGGCTGTGTGCATACACATTCGCATGGTCCACCTAAGGTAGTTTCGATGTTAGGTCATACATGACTATCCCAGTCTATACCACCTTTTGAGGGTGTTCTATTCCTCAATGCGGCCGTATTCAAAGCACAAAAAACATCTTCGGAATTCTAGAAGCATCATTTGCATTGCACTCCTCTGATTGGGAGTGAACCTGGCATTTCTATTTTTTTGCCCATTATGCCATTAAACCTAATGAGTCATTTCCTAGATTTTCTCAAACTGATAGGTGTTCCATAAATTGTCACATCTCCACCTATCCTTTTGATCCCAATGGAACACCAACCTAGCATATTCCTCCCAAAGTTCTATGGTTCTTCCAATGAAGATCCAGATGCTTTTATCAAATAGTTTGATGTGACATGCACTCTCAATTGCCCTAGCTAGGTCCATTAAGCCCACAAAGTTGTCGTATTTGAATCCTCGACGTGGAAAAAGCTTGCAACCTAGCTAGCAGGAGAATGTGGCTAGCCATCATGGAATGAAACACTAAATGTCTTCCATATCCGATTCCAACTAGACTGAACATATGCCCAAAAACTTGAAAGACTCTGCGACCTGAAGCAAAGTGATAGATTAGTCCAAGGATACACCACCAAGCTCACAATATTGAATAGTTTCATTGATCCAAATGTGTAGCCAAAAGATGAAATGTTGAATACCCTATATGTTCAAGGTTTCAATAAACTATTTGGAAAGCATTCACTTTCGATGATCTATCCCATAACAACATTAACCCATTTTATAAGAAAGAACTCATGTTAGAGCATTTCCTATCAAAAGAAAAGTAAAGAAAAGGGAAGAAATCTGACAAGTCCATCGCAAAACATCAAAATGATGAGCAATTAATCGACTTTTGATTGTAACCTGGAAGCAAAATCCTACAATACAGAGTCTAATTCCAAGGAGGAGGAAGAAAGAAAGCACCATAAGAGTAAGAAGAAAGACAAAGGAAAGAAAATAGTAGAAAACATCAAGAAGAATGAGGTCAAAAACATTTGGTGCACACATTACAACAATCAAGAAGAATGAGGTCAAAAACATTTGGTGCACACAGTACAAAAATCTTGGACATGTCCAAGTTGAATGTGGCCTAAACCAAAGATGGTGCAACATTTGCAACATGGCCATGCATAACACTGACTAATGCTGGTACAATGAGAGGTACTAGATGGCCCTTCCTGGAGGATGGCAAGGGACCAAAGTACACAATTCCGACCAATGGACAAACCTCCAAGCCAATCTGATTCCTACCCCCACCATGGTGTATACCAATCAGGACTACCCACAACCCGGTAATGGCCGTGGTGGGCATGGTAAAGATAGAAGAGGCCAAAGAGATTTATCGCCCTTTGCTAAACATTACTTATTTTGTATGCAAGAAGGACACTAACGAGTTGAATTTCAAGATGCCCAAGATACAATGCTCAAACAAGCACAAGGCTCGGCACATATTCCCGATGCAAATACAATGGAGATCAAGGAATTGTCCAAATCACAAGTGCATGTGATACCCGGTCTAGCAAGACCTACAAGGATGCTATGTTGCAACCCACAAGCACCTTGTGGGCCAAGCAAGAGAAAGTTTGCCACTAGGTGGCAGGATGGACTACAAGCAAGAGACTGCATGTGATGAGAGTCGACGTCCATGAAACATTCGGCCCTGAGTTTGAGTATGGAGGTTAAACATGGCAATCATCCTAGTAGCTCCAAGTAGTTGTAGTCTACTCAACATCTCTCACCCACTCAAGAAGTGTAGCTGTCTTTTGCGAAGACTCACTCCCACCCAGCATGGAAAAACCCCAACCTCAACTTTATCATCAATCAAAAGTCTACAAGTCCATGGATTTGGTGCAAAGAACAACAAACCCACCACAGGAGAAAAACAAACAAGTTATGCAAGAAGACCCGTAACCTAGTGCAAATGAGAATTTGGGTAGTATACTTTGAAGTCAAAAAGCAAAGTTGCCAAAATCTCATCCTAGTAAGAAAAAAAGTTAGATTGTGGATATCCACTCTAAAAAAAGCTCACCAGAAGAATCCAAAGGATCATTTTAGACAAAGGCAAAGTAAAACTCTAGGTACTAATTGCAGAGGTAGTGGAAGTTAGAAAAAAGAGGTTAAACCTGCAACAATAGAAGGAAATATACCGAGAACTTTGGTTGTTCCAAAGCATGAACTAGATGGGGACCTGTCAATATTATTATTCCACTAGGTGATAAACTAAACCTAGTCCTATCTTTCAAATATCATCTCCTAAAGATGATTCAATTTGAGCACTCAATACTGCTAAAATCGAAAGTAGTGGCCATGATGACCCATGCTTTGAAGGAAAAAATGTGGAAGATCCAACAATAGCTACTTCTAGTAGATCGTATGTCTAATCTGATCATTCCGATGATTCCTATTCAATGCAAGGGCTAGATCATCCAAAACGTCTTGCTTGCCATCAGATCAGGGGTGAATATCATCACATTGTCACAACTGGCCAATAATTGGGATTGATGGAATGGGAACTAGCCCCCTTCCTAGTGAGGATGGACAATCAATAGCAACAGGTATGACCTTTGGGCATTATTAGGTCAATACTTCTAGAAATTGCCACATTCAAATTTCTAGTTTCCTTAGTAGTCTTGAATATGAACCATGTTGACGATTACTACCTGCTATTGGGAAGACCTTGGCTCTATGTCATAACTAAGATAAGATAAACTAACTATCCGAAGAAATCAACACAAGGTAATGGTCTTCCCCACCTACCCCACACTACTGCCTAGCTATAGCTGAAATAGTCAATGTGATTGAGGGCCTAAGTGACAATAAAGAAGAGGAGTTCTTGAAGGCTAATGCCGACCTACAACCTTGGTGTCTTATTAATATTTCAACCCATATGGAATGCAATACTAAATGATCCTTCACATCTCTAAAGAAGTCAAGGACCAACTACTATGAGTAGGCTTCATCACTCTAGTAGATCGTGCAAATTGGATATCCTTGATTGTCATTTTTCTGAAGAAGAACAAGAAGCTACAAATATGTGTGGATTATCAAAAGCTTAATGCAACCATAATCCCAGATCCCTTCCATGTCCCTTACTTGGATACCATTTTTGATGAAGTAGCACGCCACAAATGTACTCCCTTCCTTATGGTTTCAGTGGGTACAATCAAGTGCACTTTGCTCTAGAAGTCCAAGCTAAAATAGCTTTCATCATTGCATGGGGAGTATATGTGTGCACAATGATATGGTTCGATCTCAAGAATGCTTTGGTCTCCTTTCAAAGAGACATGCAAGAGATCTTTTGGGCCTTAGCTCAGTAGCTTCATGAGGGTCTTCTTGGATGACTTCAACGTCTTTGAAAAGGCCACACTTCACTTGGTGCACTTCTGGCTTTATTGCACCAGAGGTTGAGAGATAAGTTTAAGCTTAAATCCACTCAAATGTATATTTGATGTTCAAGGTGTTATTTTTCTAGGCCACATCAATTTGCAAAATGGCATCACTATCGACCCCACCAAGATGGTAGAAATTATGCAAGCTATAATACCGGATTCATGATCTGTGTTACTCCACTTTTTAGGCCAAAATCCAGTGGCATGGCCGCCACCTATATCTTTTGGCACATCTGGTTGTTCCACTCAACAAATTGGTGCATGTGGCCAAATCAACTTATCAATGGAATGAAGAAGCCGGCTTGGCATTCCGACACCTCCATCTCTTACTCTCAAAAGCTCCTATTGTGATTCTACCAAATTGGGTGACAACCTTCCATGTATTTGTAGATGCATCTAATATTGCTATTGGAAGCATTCTTATGCAAGAAGATGAAAATGGTTGGTTCATACCTGTATTCTATGCTAGCAAAAAAATAATCTAATGTTGAGAAAAATTATTTAGTAATCGAAAGAGAGTATCTTGACATGATATACTCCATCAAGAAATTTTGACAATATTTTCTAGGAGATGCCTTTGTTTTTCATCTAGATCATTCAATGCTAGTCTACTTGGTCAAGCAGCAAAATGTCATTGGGCAACTTGCCCGATGGATTCTCATGGTGCAATAATTTGAATACACAGTCATCCATTAACATCCTTAACCACCTTTACCATATAAGCACAATGGTGAGCTGCATAGCTTTTAAAATTAACTCTTTTAATAAGGTACTTGACCTTGCTAGACCTGCGTACCACTAGATCACTTAGTGGAGCCTTTACATTACCATGTACTCTCTATACACTCTATGTCCTAACTTCATTAGAATCTCCATCAAATCCCAAATGACTAGTAGATGCATCATTAACATTTGACACTTTCTTATTTCCTTTGTCTTTACTTGCAACACTAGTAGATGCACCTGAAGATGTGGGACTACCCCTTAATCTTCTAGACCAAGGGCTAATTGTAGATGTAGTACCAGATGATGTTTCTAGTACACTAAGTCTCCGTAATTCTCACTTTCTTTTTGCACATAACTATCATGATCATCATCATCATCCAATGCATCACCACACTAGATGTAAACCAATTGATCATCTCATAAAAGATAGTATTTCTACTCACTTTGAACTCACCTCTAACAGGGTTTTAGCAATGATACCCTTTCTGCTCTAAAGAATATTAAAAAAAAGAGAGATTTTTTAGCCTTTGGATCAAGCTTCTTTTGCATCTTATCTAGCACATGAATAGATGCAATACAACCAAACACTTTCAAGTGTGACACATCGAGCTTATTGCCTATAAAGTTTCTTTGGGGATTATTCCATAAATTACAGTTATGGGAGTTATATTCATAATATAGACAGTAGTATGAACAGCTTCAAACCAGAAATATTTTGGTGTATCTTTTTTAGCCATCAATGCTCGTGCAAATTCTGTAATATGCCTATTTTTCCTTTCTATAACCCCATTTTGCTGTGTGGTATACCTACAAGTAAATTGTCTCTTTATCATCCAATTAGAGCTTAAGAAATCACTAAACTCATTAGAGAGGCACTCTCCCCTCCATATAACATTAAGCACTTAACTTTTGAGCCTATTTCTATTTCAACAGTAGTATAAAAGTTTTGAAGTGCTCAAATACATCACTCTTTTCCTTCATGAAATATACCCATCGCTCTCTTGAACAATCATTAATAAATGTGAGAAAATATTTACCGCTACCAAGAGACATGTTTTGTGTATGCACAATATCAAGTATACTCTGCTCACATCTCTATCATGCGAAAAAGGTTGTCTTGCCTGCTTACAAAACTGACATCCTTCACACACTTTATGAAATTTTACAACTCTAAAAGTAGGCAATCTTGTAACCAACCCTTTGGATTGTATTGATTTTCAACATTTATATATTTACATGTCCAATATGTTTGTGCCATATTTCAATGTTTGCAACCACTCCTTTTTCTTCAACATACATAGCAACATTCATAGCAAGACTTCCAGCATCTAAAGTGAACATGTGGCCAACTCTACTTCATTTTGCAACCAATCTACACTTATTATTAAAATCTTCCACAAAGCATCCTTTTACATTGAATCAAACTTGCAACCCTTGCCGTACCATCTCACCAACAGATACTAAATTCTTTGTGATGGATGGCACATATAATATATTTGACAAATCCTAAATAATACCAAAAGGGATAAAATATACTACAAAACAAAAAGTCAAAAATTGGAGGTGCTCTCTACACTACTATTGGAAAGCCCCTCCCAAAGAGTGAAGACTCACAATAAAGTTTAAAGTTACAAATTCAACACACACGTGCGTGCACACACACACATGTACACACAAACATGCATGTGTGCAAATATACATGTTTGGTTTTCATGATGAGAGAGAGAGAGAGAGAGAGAGAGAGAGCGCTTTTTGCACTAGCTAGATGCCAAAGAGTTTCTTGCAAGTATTTTATACGTGAACTATCATTTAGAGCCTCATCCAAGGGAAGGTCAAATTCCATATCCATAGTGCCTTACAAGAGAAGGAACAAACTTAGAGGGTATACTATGGAACTTTTGTTTTTTTTAATTGCAATAAACAAGACTAATGTCATTTTACCAAGAACCAATATTTGGAAGCTTACCATTTACAGTGATAATTATGGGATTTTTTTCAAGTTGTTGTCTACCACCATAGCATTGTTTCATCCAACCTAGCATCTTTGGTATTGCCCATGGACAATGGTAGATCCATCATGATTCCAATGGATCCTAACGAGATCATCCACATTCTTTGTCAAAGATGTCCTTGTTTTATCTTATACAAGTTCCTTTGTGATTCTTATACTTCATAAATGGAAATTTTAGAAAAAACTTGCAGGCTTAAATCACTCACATAAAGCTCCCGAATTGGTTCTCCACTAGAGTCAGTATTTGGTACATATCAACAAAAGAATTCATAGATATTAAAACAAATTCAATCATATGTTGCTTTGTGTGGTGCATGTGTGCAAGCCCTCTTGCAAGCACACCGCCAAGACCCATTGACTGCTTATTACTTCAAGCGTTTCAAGTTGAGAGCTATGGCTACCTCTCGCATAGCTGTGCGCGCGCGCACACACACACATGTAGTGAGCTTACCTTTGAATTGATTGAGTTGCCTCCTCCCACAATCCATTGGTACGATCCAAGATGCGCTTTCAAGCAAGCTCGATCTCCAAGCTCCAAGCACCAAGCTTCAAGCTCATAGCCACACGTGTGAGAAAAGAGAAGAGAAGAAGGAGAAGATGAAGAGAGGAGAAGAAGAGCTTCTCCACAGTCCCTCACACACACACTTTTTCTCTTTCACTTTCTCTCTCCCTCTCTCATACACAAGAATGAAGCAAGAATCAAGAAACAAGAAGAGAACAAGTTTGGCCACGCACCAAGAATGAGCTTCTTCATTCACTTTTTGACTTTCATACATGCCCTACCTCCTCTTTGGGCAGCCATCCCATTTTTGGTCCCATCTTTATCCATTTCTCCACACTTTTTTCTCCTCCTTTCTTATTAGCATGGTCTTAACCTGTGCCTCTTATTCTTTACAACTTGCACGGGAGAGAGCTTGGTGCTCTTTTATAAAATAAATTACAATGCGTTTGGTGCTCTTTTGCAAAAATATTAAGGTGCACTTATTCTTGTGCGCCTTCCATTTTGAATTTTTTCCTACACTTTGTGTCTCTAAATTTTCCTAAGTACACCTTATCCTCTGTCTTCCTCTTGCCTTCGAACTCTCTTCAGCTCTTAATTTTTTGGATTTTTTGTCTTGGTCTTCCTAGGTTTAACATTACCTCCCTCTTAACTGAGTGTCAATCCCATGGCACTTGATGGTACAAGCTGAAGATGTTGAGGGTTGGTGTGGAATGGTTCTTGGAGACTTTAGGGAGGTTGGTCATGTTGGAGATGCTTTGTGAAGTAAGTTTTAAGGTTGCTAATGTCGAAGATAGATTGGTGGTTAAAGAAGGCCTCCGCAATTGTAGGCTTATTATGCTGCTCTTGCACAATATACCTGAAAAGAAGAATGAGTGCACTTCCTAGGGGGCGTGATTACCTTACTATGTAGTGTACTGAGTAAAATATACTACAAAGGGGTTAAAATATACTATAAAGCTGTAGTATAATATGACCCATTTCGCCACAATATGATAAATAATATGGCCTATTTTTGCACAATAATGATAAATATTACTATGTGATATGGGGATAGAGATAGATGGTGGAGTTATCATGTATTGTGATAATTACTAGCATTATGTTGGCAAAGAACCCAATCTACCATGTAAAGACAAGGCATATAGAAGTGCACTACCATTTCATTAGAGAGAAGGTTATGGATGGAGAGAGAACTTAGTATATGTCAAAACCAATGACCAAGTTGTTGATATCTTTACCAAAGCATTAGGTAAGGATAAGTTTGAGTACTTTAGGAGTGCACTTGGGGTATTGTATTTACATGCTCATTTTGACCTTGAGGAGGAGTGTTGAAAAATAAAGCATCGGATAAGCTATAACATATGTATGCATAAATAAATTGGAGAGTGTGTGTGAAGAGCCCTAAAAAAGGTCAAAAGTTATCTATCACTTTAGAGGATACTTGGTGTGTAATCAAAACTTTCTCTTCATCATCCAAAGATGATTCTTCCTCCTCCCTAAGGATAGAGTAGCTCTTGGGATAGGTTCATACTAGACTACTTCTTCGCTTGATGATAAAGTGAAAGCACTTGCCTTCTCCTCCTCCACTATATGTGGCTGCTCTTTGAACACCACATCATGGCTCCCTATGATCTTCTTTGCTTCTTGATCGTACAATTTGTAAGCCTTTTACTCATCACTATATAACCCAAGAAGATACATTTTTTGCTTTTTGGTTTTAACTTGTTTCTTTTCTCATCAGGAAAATGTGCATAGCATTCACATCCAATAGTTTTGAAATATGAGACAAAGGGTTTCTTATCGGTGTAAGCCTCATAAGGTGGCTTTTCCTTGAGAGCATTTTTGTAGCTCTAATTGAGAATGTAGACTGCAGTATTTACAGCTTCGGCCCAAAAATGGTTTGGTAATCCCTTATCTTTTAGCTTGCCATCTCCACAATGGTGCAACTCTTGTGTTCCACAGCACTGTTTTGTTGAGGTGTATGAGGTGCCATCAATCGATGCTTGATCCCTTTGATCTTGCAAAAGTTTTCAAACTCCTTTGAGTTGAAATCACCACCGCTATCTATTCTAAATTTCTTCACACTTTTTCATATTTCATTCTCAATAATTTTTAGCAATTCTTCAAACTCACCAAAAGCTTTAGCCTTAACACAAAGGAAGTACACCCACATCTTCCTACTATAGTTGTCATGAACAACATGAAATAAGAAGATCCTCCCAGGGGGCTTATGTAGGCATCTTACCACACAAGTCAACATGTACCAACTCTAAAGGAGAATTTGCTCCATTCTTGCTTTCTTGTGGAAATTCCTTTCGTTGTTGCTTACCCATCATACAAGCTTATGCATCTTATTCAAAACTACAAGCTTATCTATCTTTGGATTTGTAGTTTTGAATAAGAAGCATCTTTGGATGATGAAGAGAAAGTTCTGATTTTACAAACCAAGTATCCTCTAAAGTGATAGATACATTTTGACCTTTTTTAGGACTCTTCACACACTCTCTCTAATTTGTGCATACATATGTTATAACTTATTTATTTTTCAATGAGAGGTATCTATTTATGTTGCTTGCCCATCATACCTTGCTTATGCATCTCGTTCAAAACTACAAAACCAGTGTGTCCAAACCTTTCATGCCAAAGCCTACTTATGCCCACTCTAGCGGTGGCTGTAAGAGCACTTAGCTCATACAAGTTGTTCCTCCTTTCTCCTTTGCCAACAACTTTGCCAACACTGTCAAGAATTTCTGTATCTATTTTGTTGAATCTCACTTCATGAGCAAGATCAATTATGGCAAACTGATAACAAATTTCTCCTAATTTCTCAAACATATAACACATTTGAAAGCTTTTTGATTTCACCATTTGCAACAACAAAGGAAATAGTACTTGTGCCCACAAAAAGGCATTTTGCATTGTTTCCAACTGTCATAGTAATGGATTCTTGTAGAGGCTGCATAGACCTATATAGACCTTTCTTGTTGGTCATGTGATGGGATACACCACTATCCAATACCCATGAATTAGTGGTAGATTCTTCTTATGTTGCCAAGGAGCACACTTCCTCGATGGTTGCCATGAATAACTTCAGCTCTATTTCAGCCATATTAGGTGTCTCCTTCCCCTTATTTTTAAGGGTACCATTCTTTTCATCTGCCTTCTTGACACAACAATTTGCAATTGCATGTCCTTTCATCTTATAGTAGAAACACTCTCCTTGAAATTTCTTCTTACCACCCTTCTTCTTTTTGTCACCATCATTTTTTGTGGAGGTGCCACCTTTGCCTTTTGCATTGGTAAAGAATGTAGCATCTGCACTGATGCTTTCTTCTCAGGCTTTCAACCTCAACTCCTCCTCCATTACTAATGCACAAAACTCCTCAAAAGGCAAATCTTGAGGCATCATCCAAGTATTAATAGCAATTAAAAATCCATCAAACTTTGGTGTACAGATTCAAGGACACCTCCGAGCTAGCTCCTTGCTAGTTTTTTGTATCCCAGTGCCAGCCACCTCGTTGTGCAGATTCTTAATGTGAGTGATGAATGCTTCAGCCATCTCTCCTTCAAAAAACTTATCTATTCTTAGTTGATTCTCCAAGTTTTGAATCCTTGTTTGACTTCATGTTTCGTATTGATTTCTCAGTACAATCCACACTTCTGATGCATTGATTGTGTGCTGAATCAAAACACTATTAGAGTAGCTTATAGCTAAGGCATATGGCACATCTATGTTTCTCCATTTCCAAGTTTGTAAAAGATTTGCATTTGGAGGAATCATCACACTCGAATTTGACGGGTCAGGGATCAATTGTGGTTCTGGGTCAATCCCCAGCACCATCTCCACAAGCTCATAAGAATTAAGGGTTGTAATGATTTTAAACTTTCACAAAGTATAGTTTGTACCATCTAACTTGCCTTTGTTGAAGGTTGGTGGATGAATCCTTAGTGTTTGAATAGCTTGTACAAAAGCGCCACCTCTAGAATTGCTTCCTGATACACTAGAACCACTTGCAAAAGTTGATATCGCTCCTCCTTGCTATTGAAACCTTTGCCTCTTGTGTACTCTTCAATCGCTACAGCCCCTTAGGCTACTCTAATACCATGTAAAAATTACGTGGCATAGTGAATACAATTTGAGCAAGAGATAGAGAAAAAGAATACATGATAGATAAGAGGAGAACAAAAAATTTCTTTAACTCCAAAACAAGTCAATACAATGATGGCTCAGTCCACCTGTGTGCTTCCAATGTGAAGCTTAAATGGCAATCTTGACAAAAGATAGGTGAAAAGCTTAAAGCTACTTGAAATAACTCTGATTCAGTGAAAGGATGGATCATGAAAGCTATGAAGGGGTCTAGACACCTTTTATAGCTTGTGAAGGGGGTCATGATGGATGACCTTCCACATGCACCTTGTCTGTTGACTTTCCATGTACACATGTGTCTGTTGACCTTCCATATGCACATGTATCTATTGACCTTCCGTATGCACCTCCACTAGTCGGCCATGGAATATTCCCTACCCTATCTAAGGGCTACTTTTGCGGCCCTCGGATCCAAAATAGGGATCCTTGATAACTTTCTTACCCCGCAACTCGATGTGGTGTGTCTCAACTTGCTACCAACTTTAACTACTCTCTAACCCAAAGGCTAAACCAACAATGGTCACCTTTTGGCCATCCGATCACATGGACCTCACCCGACATACAAGTCAAGACCCACCAATGTCCAAGCTCACACATGGCTTCTCGTCATAATGGGGGCCTTTGAGCACCATGGATCATTGGTGGCTCCTTACGAGGGCAAGGCATTGAGGATATCTAACAAATAATCCTATGTCCACATCTATTAAGAAGAAGTAGATGGACCAATGAGGTCTTAGAGAATAAAGGAGCAAAGAAGAGCTTCTGCTCACATAGTCAATATAGCCTTGATGGCTAAGATTATGAACTACTATCCAACAGAGGAGAATGGAACATATATCTTCACCAAAGCACTCTCAAAGGATCGACTTCAAGTTCATCTTTAGAGACTCGGCATTGGGCCAAGGAGTTAGTTCACCTTTGCGGGTGGACATTGAGGGGGAGGGGGGGGGGGGGGTGTTAGATTTGCTCAATGCTCTACCCTCATAAGGTGATAGCAATGGATTTGTCACCTAAGCTCAAATTGAAAATCTAACAATAGTAGCCTAGTGCAGTTCCTCAATCTCAAAAAATAGATAAACAAGGGATAGCCAAGAAAACGTCAAAGGATCAATAACCTCCCTCTTTGAGCATTATTGTGAGAAATAAATCTGGAAATTCCAAGACCCACTTACCATCAATCCAATGATCCTAGTGCAAAGTCATCTTTTACTAACAAGATTACCCAATCAACTACATTTGATGTTACTATATCCAATTCTCATGTAGAATCCCTACAGTCATAGCCTTTGGCTACAACCTAGATTATCACTTCAACTAAGGAATGAGCATCTAGTGCTTTAGTCTCACAATCGAATACTAACTATAGCCCAAAGAGCATAATGAATCCAATGATTCACAAATCTTGTTCTTCTTGGCTAGAAGCTCCATTGCATTTAAAGCCAATTAATAGATCTCTCATGGAGGCCTCAAAAAATATGGGAATGTTGTATTATTCAAGAAAGAGAGTAGAAGGGAAAAAATAAATTTAAAAATAGAAGAACAAAAAGACGAAAGAAAAGAAAAAAAAAAGAGATATGCACTCACATGCACTACACCACACCTAGGCATCCTCAAGTTGGATATGCCCAATGACCCTAGTTGATCGGCTCTGTGTCTAACACCCTAGCCCTTCAACCATTCGAAGTTATTATTTATCATTGATCCTTAAGAACTAATTGACCTTTAATAAGCTGTACATTTACATAAAAATAATCTTTATCACTTACATACAAATAAAGGGAGGAAACGTTATACAATCATCTAGAACTATTCTAGGATCAAGTCCCACAATAGCAACAAAATGGTGAGAGAATACCTCTCAAATATATTTGTTGTCATAATCTGTTTCCCCTCACCCACAATCAAGGTGATTGCATTACATTGGTGTTTTTCTTTCACTATCTTCAAGTATTAGAAATGGGCAAGTTTGCTCTACTAGTGTGAGTAGTGTTGGTACCAATGCCAATGCTCACCAAGAGGACGGAGGCATGTCTCTTATAGCTAATACAAAGGATGTAACCCAAACATATGATTATGATGTGGATGTGGACAATGCCATTGCTAACACACCTTTTCATGAGAGAGTACTTGTTAGCAAATAATTGGAGATTGATATTATGTAAGATATAATTGATATATTCATCATCAAGAGGGGATCGAAGCCTCCATTAGTGCCTTTGTGTAGATTGGTCACCCGTGAGGCAATAAGGATTATGGGTATGCAAGTTTAGAAGTTTGAATATGTCTTTGATAAATATGTTTATAGCACTAGCAATACTCCTTTTGGTGTGTAGCATTAGTCAAAATTTGACACGGTCATAGAGGTGACAATTCTCAACTTGTAGGAGTGGGGGCTAGTTTAGGCAACCAAGAATGAAGAATTTGAGAATGAGCTTTTTTCCATTGGATGGGAGGAACTGAGGAATAAGAAATTCATTATTTGGGATGGAAACCATTAGTTTAAGGCATGGTACATCCCCATTCATAAATGTATAAATCTTACACATAGATTTTCTAGCATTGATAGTCACATAATGTACACATAGATTTTCTAGCATTGATAGTCACATAATGTACACCATGACCGATATTTGGCTTTCCTTATAGCATGGCCCCATATGGCAACCTCCCATATGAGAGTGCGATGTCAATTCCTTGAGGTTATGAAGGAGAGGGAGAGTGATCTTTTACTGGCACCATAGGTCCAAAATGAGTAAGTTTGAATCCACCCTTTCATAGTGCTCTCCTTCATGTAGTTTTATAATTTCTAAGGTCTTCTCTTATGTGGTGCCATGTGTTCCAAGTTTAGTCCATTATTGCAAGATAGGATGGATCAATGTTACCTTGATACTTGGATCAATGTTACCCTGATACCTGCACAAGAAATGCTTAGTTTTCACAAGTTTGGGCTAGTTAACAAGACTTCAAATGAGAAACTTGGTAATGATGATGTGTCTAAATGGATAGAATATGATATGGCTATAGAAAGACAAATGGTCACCCCATGGTACAATACCCAAGCCATGCTATTGGGACAACTTGTATGGAAGGTACCTGATTCTCTTTTGTTGATTTTAAATACTATGTTAAAGTCACTCTTAAGCACTTGAAGCACTCACGTTTATCACTTTAGCATGGCTTGAAACTATAAGGTCAATTTGCACATGATATGCATGGGCAACAAGTATTGATGTGAATAGGACTGAGCTTAGTGATACTAATTATCACATCAAGTATGACAAGACTATTAAACATGTGGAGTTGTAGTTCAAAGATAGAGCACACAAGATGTTCATTATCCTGTCATATAAGACAATATCATTAAACACATGGAGTTGTAGTTCGAAGATAGAGCACACAAGATTCTTGTTATTAATTGCAAGCATTCCAAATGGAGAGGGATTCTTCCAATTTATATTCAAATCTATAAATAACAAATGTGTCTAATGGGTATGTAAAAGACATTTGAGAGCAACTATGTTGAGATGTCGAGCTCTACATGAGCTGGCATCCACTATGTGCCTTGGTGATATGGCACAATATTATTCATTGGAAAAAATGAATCATACTACAATCATGGACTAATGTTGCTATATTGTGCACAATAATAAAAGTTAACAACCTAATGATGTTGTGGCATAGCACTGTTCTCGCACAAGTTGGCTCAAAAGGGTTTAGGTCTTATTCAATATTAATTTGTTCACATGCCTAGCCTCTAAACAAAGCCCCTTGACCACCTTGCCTTTGATGATGTGTTTCTATGCCACTCTGTAGTTTGAATAGCCTACAACGTGCCTAGCCTCTAACTCAAAGCACCCTAACCACCTTACCTTTGTTGATGACCTGTTTCTATGCCATTCTATAGTTTGAATAACCTACAACATGAGTATCCCTAATTGAGACTAAATGACCTACTCCCTAATTGTTGTCTAGCCCATATAAAGGTTAAATCACAAGGACACTTGGTTGATTGTCTTGTAGTGCAATGCAAGCATGATGTATTCCTAATTGAGACTAAAGGACCCACTTCCTAATCATTGTGTTGTCCATATGAAGACTACAATCACAAGGACACTTGGGGATTGTCTTGTAGCATGATGCAAGCATGATGTATCATAATACCCTCGACTATTGCATGATTGACTACCTTGAAACACATGCCTCATGAGTTCCAATCATGAAAAAACTACTACATGTCCAAATTCCTACTCACCAAACCAAGGAACCCAATCTCTTAAGAGCCACAAACTTGGCCAACCTAAAGCACAACATATCTCAAGTAGCTCTTGGAACCTTCATTGAGCCCCATAGTAGGTTCTAGGGTCACTAGCCAAAGTATGATAAGAAGTATCATAAGTTCGTGCCCAACTAAGGGATGTGATTGTGAGAACTTCACCAATGACCATGAGTAGTTCCCCTAGATGACCTCTAGTAGATGCAAGTGGAATGCTTAGATTCAACCACCTAACCAAGGGTTGAGAAAAATTCTACATGACTAAGTAGGATCAATGTAAACTCAAGTCACTCGGCCAACATCAATGCAATTACTCAAGGTGAAGCGTAGCCTTAAAGTTGTCCACTACACAACTCACAAGTCTGTTCTATGAAGGAAGGAGCATCTCACCTCCATATTGAGGAAAGAGACTCTATCCACCATCTCTAGCAACCATTGTTGCCACATAGGGGTTGAGATACCTAAGCCATCTAAAGGATAATTGCTACACATGTTGTTGGAATTTTTGGCAACATTAGGAGTAAATAGCAAAGGGGGGAAGTTTGATTTAGATATAACAAGAGGTGTAATTTAATTTGCAACACCCTTGCTTATAGTGCAACGTGTATGCTATTAAATCCCCTCAAGAATACACATGAGGGCCATTTTAGTTGCTCTGTTTGGGCTCATATATAGTCAACAGAATTCGATTCACATCAAAATGCATGATTGGGAACTTCCCATCATGTTAAGGTAGTGTCTACATTGGAGCACTACTTTATTGATTCCTACACTCATCAAAGACCATGCACTTGTAGCTTGTGACTACTAACCACAATCCACATGCGAAGAGAGCTTTATGACCTACTAGGGCCCAAGAGAAATTGGACAATAGGAATAAAATTAGCACTCTTGAGACTTGGATATTGTCTAGGTAAGGGCATAACTTCAAATCATTACATCTTCCTCTTGCCAAGTCGTGCTCCTTATCATCATTGCTCCTCTAGAAGCACCATATGATCATATCTTCCACTTCCTTACATGAAAGGTCAACATTAGCTTGTGAATCATTTGCAAGTCATGGAATGAGCAAGAAACCTTCCTAGTCATTATAATTACTTGAACCTCGCACTTAGACACCCTCCAGCTTGACCCCATATTAACCTTGTTTTGAGGCAAAGTGAGTTCGATCTACTATCCTAGGCTCAATAAGAAGTTTGTTGTAGCTTGTTAAAAGATCCGTAGGAGTGTTGGTACAAACAATGATTTGAGAATAAGCTTAAGTCGTGCCACCATTTCAAAACTAGTGTTATTGGGGCTAAAGAAAAAGAAAAAAACTCCCAAGACCATCAGGGGTAGTCAATGGGTATCATCACATCAATAGTCTACATCCAAAGCTCACAATTTCTCTGGACCCATGTGCTACTGAAACATCCTACATGCCAGCTAAAGCATGTCAGGTGGCCTTGAGTCTTATTCCCACAAGATCTACCAATACTTGAGGTGAAGTCACACAAAACATTGATAGGGATACTTGGAGACTTATTATACTACATACTCCATCCCAAAACTTCTCAACTTTTCTTCCAAAAAATTATGCAAGTAGTGTGGTGTGAAACTAGATAGGTACATTGCCTTAAGAGAGGTTGAATACTGTAGAATTCATATACTTGAGATATTGAAAGACCATGATCCTCATTGTGGGAAGTGCTATGATGTAAAAGGAGAAGCTCGAGTGAGAATATGAGGAAGTGGAAGCTGGAGGAGATATCTATGGTAGAGAGAGAGAGAGAGAGAGAGAGAGAGAGAGAGAGAGAGAGAGAGAGACACTTAAGATGTGGGAACTCCAACAGTCACCATGTGTGATTGGCCTTCCCTTATTGTCATTGAAAGAATAGAGTATGAAATGACAGTGATGAGCGCCTGTCACTTATAGTGTACAGGTGTGCAAGTACTATCAATATAGTAATACATAGGTGGTATAGGCACATGCATCTTTACCTCCAACAACCTCCCACTTGAAGGAAAATATGCCCCTAGTGAGGAGAGAACAAGAAAAAAATGACAAAGTACAAATGTACATAAAGTACAAAAAGATGAGGAAAGATGTCATCTCATCCAACAACCGTAAGCTTTTTGAGGAAGGGAAAACACACTGCTAGGAGACTTTTACTAAGCAATTTTGCAAGATTTTGGTCAGTTGAGATCTTGACAAGCTCAATGGACTTGTCCTCTCAGCAACCTCTCTCATAAAGTGGTAACATATCTCAATGTGCTTGGTTTTCTCATGGAATACAAGATTCTTGGCCAACTAAATAGCACACTCATGGAATCTAACTGCAGTGTGGGGGCCATATCAGTAATGCTAAGGTTTGCAATCAAACAGCCTAACCAAAGAGCCTCCTTACAAGCCTTAGTGGTTGCAACATACTCTGCCTGTGTAGTGGGATATAGGGTGCATTTTTGCACCTCTTGGACATCTAAGAAATAGCACCTCTAGCAAAGGTAAAGGCATAGCCAAAGGTGGGCTTCCTACTATCTACATGTCTTATATACTCACAGTTAATGTATTCCATGACTTCTATATCTTGGCCACCATAACATATTCACATATCTATAGTGCCCTTAAGGTCCCTCATGATACCCTTCACAATAGTCCAATGTTGCCTACAAGTATAGCCATATAGCGTGCCCCAAACCCCATTGCAAATGCCATGTCAAGATGAGTGGCTATCATGGCATACATCAAATTTCCATCATGGATGCATAAGGGATCTTGGCCATCTCAACCTTCTTCTCATCAGACTGTAGACAACCGATGTAACTAACCTTTACATAACAAAGTAAAGAACAGCCACCAATAGGCTTAACATCCTACATATGAAATCACTCAAGGACCTATTGGATGTACTATTGCTACAAGAAGTAAAAAAGGCCCTTAGAGCAATCGTGCATGATGCGCATCCCAAGAATATGCAAGGTCTAACACATGTCTTTCATCTCAAAGTTCATCTTGAGTTGACTTTTTAAGGTCTGTTGTCCCATGTCCTTCATCTCAAAGTTCTTAAGCCGACTTTTCAAGGTATCCATCTTATCTCATGATCAATCCTAACAATCAATATATCATCTATATAGAGTACCAAAATCATAAGGCTGCCATCATGAGCCTTCTTCATGTATAAACATGGATCCATATCACTACAAGTATATCTCTATAAATGCATGAAAGTATCAAACTTGTGGTACCATTCTCTAGGGGTCTACTTAAGGACATAAATGCTCTCTCCTCTCAGCTTACACATTGGGTGTTATGTGCCCTTTTCCTCAAAGCCCTTTGGCCACTGCATATAAATCTCATCATGCAATTCTCCATATAAGAAAGCCATCTTGACATCCATTTGATAGAGATCCAAATCTAGCTGTGCAACCAAAGCTAATACCAAGTGTAGGATAGTCATGTTGACATCCATTTGATAGAGATCCAGATCTAGCTATGCAACCAAAGCTAATACCAAGTGTAAGATAGTCATCTTGACTACAGGGGGAGAAGACTTCATCAAAGTCAACATGATGCTCCTACTTAAAACCCTTAGCAACCAATCTGGCCTTACAGGTTGATTGGCTTGGGACAACCAAGGGTACTTTTCAACTTGTACACCCACTTCCATGCCAAAGCATGCTTTCCACTAGACAAAGGAACTAACTCCCGTGTATGATTTTTCTACAATGAATCATACTCTAACTATATGGCCCTCTCCCAAGAGTGACTATCACCTCTGTGCATGGCCTCATCATAGGTAAGAAGCTTACCCACATATATCACCATAACATGATTAATCCATAGAGGGCATAAATCGATTAGACTGATATCTCTCTCTAATAGACCGCCTCAATAGATTGTGGGGCATGTACCTCCTATTTAACATCATGGTCCTAGGCCATTAGAGCATCAACTATTGCAGGTTGTCTAGATGGCTATAGAATAACAAGAGGCTGCTCCTGAAATATCACTCTGCATACCTGAATGACATGCTCACATTGCTTATGGATTTTCTCCTCATGGAAAACAACATCATAGCTACAGATGACCTTCTAAGCCTACAGATCCCATAGCTGATAGCCCATCTCACATGCATCCCCATAACTAAGAAAAATGCATTTCACATACTTAGGATCCAACTTATTGCACTTGTCCTAGGGAATATGGCAGAAAGCCTCACAACCAAAGACACGCAAATGAGCATATGATGGAGGTTTTTCGGACTATACCTCCATTGCAACCTAATAATAAAGAGTAGTGCATTGGGATCAATTAATCAAATGTATAGTAGTAGTAACATCCTTAGCCTAAAAGTACTATGGTAAGCCTACCTAGCTAAGCACACTACGAACTCGCTCTTGAATCGTCCTATTCATACATTTAGCCATATCATTCTAGGGTGGTGTCCAAATATGACCTTGCTTTCCACAATAATGATAAGTCAAATGACTTATTGTGAGACTATCCAAGTGACTAACAATGAGACTTATGAGAGTCTCTACCACGGCAATCATTACTACTCTTACCATTATTGCCTATAACTGTCAAAGCACGAGAACTACAAGAAGCATCAATATCCATTTTGTTACTCTCTTCATTTAAGAGTATACCCTCTACATCTTGCAATTTCAGCCCATCAACAGGCATATTTGCACGCATAGTAGTACCGAACGTGTCATGTGACTCAGGTAATATAACTAGCAAGAAGAATGGAGGAAGATTGTCCTTAAATTCAACCCCCTGCGAAGACAAGTGGTTGAAAATAGAATAAAACACATTTAAGTGTGAAGATATGGAATTCCCATCCTTCATGAAAAGGTCAATGAGTTGCTTCAACCAATACATTTGAGAGACAAGGCTTTACTTATCATAGATATTATAGATCTTATCCCGTAACTACCATGCATTCTGCGCTTTTTAGAGAACATTATAGTAGACCTACTTAGAGAGTGACAAAATGATTGTAGATCTACACAACTCATCCAGTTTCGCCCAATCCTCTAGAATAAAGCTTTTAGCTTGACACCCTCATATCTCAAAGGCTTAGTCTACAAATTAGCAATAGAACCTACTAGATTTATGCATTCCAATAGTTGTAATTTGTGCCATCTAACTTCTCAATATTAAAGATAACACTATCGTTTAATCCACCAACCGTTATATAATAATGAAAGTACAATCCAATATAAATAGGCTACTATAAATGACAATAGAATAGTCCAAAATCAAGACCAAAATAATGGCTAAATAAATGAAATTAGCAAAGAGTAGGGCTATCAACTAACTACCAAAGAATGACAGTCAAGTCAAAGCATTTGCCCTTATAAATGTTGCATGAACCTACAATTTCAACATGTTGAAAATCATTATACCAATAAAACCAAGGCCAAGTGTGAGCAATAAACTAGTCAAATCCAATCTGTAACTATCAGGTATGTCCTATAAGAAGTGAGATATAAACAAACCACTAGCAATCATTAAGCATGCAGTTGTTATAGAAAACTGTCAAACTCAACGTGTTAGAGAGAGATACATCCAAGAGGCTTAACTATCATGCATATAGTAGTTTTTAAGATAGCGAAAAAGAACTGCTTGATACACAATTGACTAAGCAAGTGTAAAGAAGCTCAATACATAGCTAAGTAGGATGAATACATCACTAACAACAACTTAACAGAGATAGGTGCCAGCCCAAAGCATAAATCAAATCATCCCACTAGGTAATAACTATGTCCAAATAGCATCCGGAGAGCATAGACATAACTGAACTAAGTCCCACAGTCTCAATGAAGTAAGACCAATTTCATAAACCCAAAGCTCTCCTCAAATGCAAAAGAGCTAAGTAGCTCAAGCGACTCCCACTAAATGAGCAATCCAAGCTCAAAGCATCAAGTGCATGGACATTCAAAATCCCAAATATATGAAGTGTAGAGTCGAGAGCATAAAACCCAATAGAATCTTCGAGCTCGTAATGTCGATGATCATTGTAGCAATTGGCCAAAGCTCCAATACATGTAACTGAGCTCAAATGTGAAGCTCAAGACATTCCATGAGCATATCTGAGTGCATAGCATCAATATCATACATCAATACATCTACTAGAACACCCAAATAACGTCCAATGCCAAGAGGCATAACTTCCATGTGTAAAATCTTGTATCCTTGTTCATTATAGAAATGAATATCTCTGCATAACATGAGCTATTTTAGCTTCAAACGGCCCACAAAGCATATCAAGACATCACCCAAGCATCCTTGAAGAATCCCAACACCAAAGAAGCATCAACCGAGCATGTATAGGTGTCAAGCACCGAGAGTAGGCTATCCTAGACATGTGAATAGCAAGTCTGCTATTGTATACAATAGATAATAGAGGTTTATGAGCTCTAATCAATGTCCAAACTCATGCCAAAGGTATTGAATACAATGCCATAATGGGGAACAATAGCATGCACAAATCACAATGTTGTTGTTGTCCTCGTCGTTGATGCCTCTGTTGAAGCAAATGGTCACTATGGAGCATCAAGCAAGGCTCAAGCAAGCCTTAACACAAGTGCAAGAAGGTTGAGAAGAAGAGGAGAATCAATGGTTATCTTTGAAGCTGAAGCCATGGCTACCATGAATGAAGAGCTGAAGCTTTGAAAATCTAGCCTGAAGTAAACTAAAGAGAAGCTCCTTGAACCAATGCTCTGATACCAGTGGAAGGGAGAAGACTAAGTGAGAGTATGAGCAAGCGGAAGCAATGGAGGAGTGAGCTATGGCGGATGGAGAGAGAGAGAGAGAGAGAGAGAGAGAGAGAGAGAGAGAGAGAGAGAGAGAGAGAGAGAGAGAGAGAGAGAGAGAGAGAGAGATTGAGAGAGAGAGAGAGAGAGAGAGAGAGATTGAGAGAGAGAGAGAGAGAGAGAGAGAGAGAGAGAGAGAGAGAGAGAGAGATGTAGAAACTCCAATAGTCACCATGTGTGACCGGCCCGCCCTTATTCAAATGTCACTGAAAGAAGAAAGAATGAAGTGACAGTGATGGGTGCCCACCACCTGCAATGTACAAAGTGTGTGGATACTATCAGTGTAGTAATACACAAGTAGTGTAGCCATAGGCGCCTTTACCCCAGCAGCATGAGCCCTTCCAAGCTTTAAAGGATTGCTCAAGTTAAAGGCATTCACACTAGCTTGGGTCATTGTCACAATTGATTCAAATTATGAACGTAAACTCTAGGATGCCTAGATAATTGAGACATTGATACATGATCTAGGCTCTAACATGCTATCTCCTTCTAACATCGTGTAAAAACCCTTGGTGTAAGGGTTGTGATTGTGGCAACATAACTTTATGCTCACCTAGGGCATGAACTCTACGAGTTATCATAACCCCTTCAAACTCATTATGAAACCAATGCATGATGGGATGGCTGTATGATACTAGAAACATCAATAGCTAGGGGGTAATTGGTTCATCTAGCACCTAGTAAGAACCTTGGAAAAAGGAAACTCATTGGACTCACATTATCTAAAGAGGGAAATTCCATAAGCAAAAGGACTATTTTGCAATTGAAATTTGTATGCATTAGGCAAACCCCATGACTAGAGACACACTCAAAGCTAGACTTATTAGGACAAGTCTAGTAGGAATCAACAATTACTTGCATGCCAACAAACGCTCCAAAACCTAGGCTAGAATAGCACCTTCAAAAATGTAGGCCTAGGGAGGTTGCACTGCCATGAATACTACGTGATTATAGCCAAATGAACCATACTCAAACTAAGGGAGGTTGCACTGCCATGAATACTACGTGATTATAGCCAAATGAACCATACTCAAACTAAGGGAGCATTGTGCTTAGAATTGAGGGCAGAGACCACATTGCATAAGATGCACAATGCACAAAGTGATTGGAAAGTGGAAAGCCTGATTGAGCATGAGTTTCCCTTAAGGCACTTGAACTACAACTACATGTATTTGTTAAGAAAATAAAAATCATGGTTGCGCATACTTTTATTGTCACAAGTCTATGATAATAAACTAGAGACTCCATTAATCTCTGAAGGGAATCCAAACTATCAAAAAACTACAAAGAAACGCAACAAAAAAACAATTATGGCCACACAAATAGAACACTCAAAAAAGAAGTGAGGGTCATACTAGCAAAATAGTAACAAGGAGACAACAAACCAAGGTGAAACAACCATAGACACAACAAGGACTTACATGCCACCAAGAGCACTCAAGGAAACACAAGCCAAGCAAGAGAACTTCCAAATGAGTAGAGTAGAAAGCAAATGCACCTAGACATAGGTCTTAAACAAAAAGACATGGCGAAAAGGAGGAAAGCCCACACATAACAACTAAAAATAGAGACCATGGAAATCAAAGCAATCATACTAGCCATCAAGGGCAGCTAGGCCATGTAGGAACACCTACACACCAACACAAAGATGAATTGACTCAACAACTCTAACCTTGAATGCAATAAGAGTAGCATTGCACAAAAGAGTCATAATTCTAATACACAATCCACACTCAATAGTACAATTAGGAGTTCAAGGATTTGAATTCAAAAGGTCAAGTTATAAACCTAGGCCCAAAAGACAATGAGGTATACCTCCTACCTATCTTAGGGCCGAGCTAACTGCAAAAAGAGAGCATGTTGTTGACACTCTCATTGATGAAGGAGTAGACTTTAATATTTTAACTCACGAAGCATGGATGGAAATAGGCCAACTAGATAAAGCTTACACTGACCAATGCAATCCTTAAGCCCTATAGATGAGGAAAACATACTCTCTTCTAGGAAAGTGCAAAATCCTTACAATTATCAAGACCAAAAGCCCGCCCACCTTATTCCATATGCTCCTGAATTGTGACAACATAGGAAATGAAATACTTATGGGTAGAGCTTTCAAGCAAGCAACAAAATGCGAGGTTGATTATGCAATGTAATAGATACGTGTGACGCTCCTAAATGTGAGGATAATTATAACTTTCAACAAGGGTGATCTTGCCAATCCTCCACAAGGAAAAGGCAAGGAGCAAATCCTTGACTCAAAAGAGATACCGACTAGTGAGAGAAGTAGGGACATACTTAAGGAATTGCTTCAAGCACATGATGAAGAGAAAGAACATATCAACATGATCATTCTTCATATAAAAGATTTGGAGAGTGATACCAAGGATACAAGATGGGCGTACAAAACTCATAGGAAACCACAAAAAAGGCCCAAACCTTGTTGGCAAAGACATTGGTGGTTGGAGAGCTAGTATTCAACGATGGGTTCCATGATTGTGCCCAAACCACCTATAAGACCACCTCCATCACACCACATATAAGTGCCTCCTCAACGGAAGAAAAACAACCCTAAACATAAAACAAAGCCTAAAAAGATATAGTTGAAGGAGGAAAGATATAGTTGAAGGAGGCAACATTGACTACGATCCCAAGGACAAGCCTTGCATAACTGAATGGGATAAAGTCCTAAAGTCAACAAAACCAAGCAAGATCAATTGCTAGCACCCATAATTAACATGCTTGGTGAAGGGGAGACTGTTAAAAGGCTCAACCCTTCAAAGCAAGAGGCAATTGAATCACTACAGCCTAGCAATATCGCTCACCTAAGGAAGCCTCACAAGGAGACAAAGGGAAAAGAGATCCCTAATGAGCAATCCAATGATACAATTGCCAAATTAGAAAAAACGTATAGAATCTCATAAGTCCACACCTTCATTATCCAAGAGAAAGAAAGAAAAAAAGCAAAAGAAACAACATCAAAGAAATGTTGTTGTAGAAACTACAAAAATCGAATCCAAGGAATAGAGTGAGAAGTTGATAGGCGTGACCCACAACTAATCTATTGACATCTCCATTCCCGCTTCTCCCAAAAGCACTAAATTTGTGAATGCTTCTAAAAGTTCCAAACATTCCAAGGAACAGGTGCTTCCAATTGTTGCAAATAAACTAAATCCATTGATAATAAGATGCATGGTGTACAATCAAGTGTAGAAATAGAATAGTCACAACCATTATTTGTGACTACACCTGTCACGTTTGATAAGGAACGAGACATGGTGGCCACATAGGCTCTGGATAAACAAAAGAATCCTGAAGCATGAGCAATCCTACTCTCCTTCGATTGTTTCCATCTTGACTTGAACCTCCTACCAAGCTAATGTAAAATATTACACGGCGCAGCGAACAGAATCTGAGAAAGAGATAGAGAGTACACAACAGATAAGAGGAGAATCAGTAAATTCTTTAACTCCAAACAACTGATACAAAGATGGCTCTGTCCACCCGTGCGCTTCCACTGTGTGAAGCTTAGATGGTGATCTAGACAGAAGATAGGTGAAGAGTTTAAGGCTAGCTGGAACAACAACTCTGACTGGGTGAAAGATGAGTGTCTGATGGCTGCGAAGGGGTTTAGCTTTTATAGCCCGCGAAGGTCGTTAGGTCGGCCTGCTGACCGACCTACCATATGAGCCTCCACTAGTCAGCCAGGGAATATTCCAAGGAATATTCCCTTTACCATCGGGCCGGGGGCGCTGCCCTCGGACCCCCGCCAGGGGGGCTGCTGGCCCCCCTGGGACCCCCCAGCCAGGGGCCACTTCTGCGGTCCCCGGACCCCACAATAGGGGCCCCTTTTAACTCCCTTACCACGCAACTCAATGCAATGTGCCTCGAGTTGCTACCAGCTTAACCACTCCATCTAACCCAAAGATTAGACCCACAGCAATCACCTTTTTGCCATCCGGTCACATAGACCTCATCTGATATACAAGTCAGGACTCAACCAATGTCCGGGCTCACATTTGGCTTCTCCTCATAATGGGGGCCTTACAACTTTGAGCACCATGGATCATTGGTAGCACCTAACGAGGGTGGGGCATTGATCATATCTAATAGCTAAAGCCCAAAGTAGCTATCAGAACCCTAGAAGAAATGGCAATAGAGCAAGTGCACTTAAAAAAATAGGAATGGCGTTGAGTGTCTCATAGAATTGGATGCTAGGCTGAAGTTGCTCGTATGCATCTACATACATGCTGACATGGGTACATTGTCTAGAGAACATGAGGAATACCCAGAATATATGCTAACTTGGGAGGAGCAAGAACATCTTAGCAAACATTATGATAGGCTTGTAGACAATCTTCTACGGCACATCTCAAACGAGGAAGCTGAAGAGCATTACTTAACAATTATGTTCAACGAATTGCTTTGTTAGCATGGAGTGTTTGAGATTGAGGAGTTCAAACAACAAGTTGAGAGCAAGATCACGCTCCATGTACAAGTCTCCCTCCATTGACATTCTCTAAGGAATTTCCTCTTTCCAGAACAAGTCACAATACCATGAGAAGACAAATGTCAATAAATGGTGGCAATTCTATTACTAGCCAAGACTAAATCTCCAAGATACCCTAGCTTGAGTCCCACAAACCACTTCATCATTACTTTTTCAACCTCCATTGGGTTATCCCACTTTAAGAGCCTCCTTGGGTCTCTACAACTTGTCGTATTCTTATCTCCAAGGGTGAAAATTTCTTTTGTACTATAGTGCATTTCAAAAGAAACAAAATAAAAATAAATAAAACAAAGGAGGAAAAATATGCACGCACATACATGACACCACACCTACGGGTCCTTAAGTTAGGTATTCCTGATGCCCTAGGTCATGCCACTCCATCCCTAACCCCCTAGCCCAACTTTCTATTCCCCCATGTAAGCTTAGGGCACACCAAAGGTAGGTCACACTAAGAAAACCTCTGTTTGGTTAGACATCTCTCCCTAAGTCACCCACGCAAGATTTGTCTAATGTTTTCCAATCTCTCCTAGCTACGGTAACAATATAGGAAGCATGACAACTAGTAAGTCATCTAGGCATCACTCAATTCTGCACTCCTATTGAGCATTGTAATCTACATTCATTAAAAGGAACCTCCATCATCATATCCACAAAGGTGAACCCCATTGGTTGTACAATACTGAGGTTTTTCTCATGATGCCCCATTAACTCCTCTATCCCTTAGCAACAACAATAATACTATCCATTACCTACCCATTAATAAACAACAAGTGCCCTACTTCGTTCACGATCGACAAATAGAAGCCATCATGCTGTCTTTCAACTATGTAATAGCCTATGTAAGCATGCACACTCACATAATAATTGCACCATGACTTATACACAGATTGGGTCCTTAAGTGTGGGACAACACACTGGCCTTTGTCGACCTATCTCCCAATCCGTACATGTGTCTTGTGTACACTAACAAACTAGCACTCCCTTAGGGAGAGAGCACAAGAGGTCTACCCTTGCAAGTACAAGAAAGAGTATTGGCTTGCAGCTTCTACCTCAAGCAAACATCCTCTGTGATGCCTAGCTTCAACCAATCCAATTGATTCCAAAAGGCCTCCCACCATGAGATCCTAATTCCATGAGTCACATTCAATCCATATTACCACTTTCTGCTCGACATCCAAAATGCAAAACAATGCCAATTTCCACAATAATCTTGCAATAACTTTAACATCCAAATCAAGCTCCAACGACAACTACCAATTTCCTCCCAATGATCCCATAGCTATCAAGAACATTCTTTGTCTTCAGTGCAAGCTAAAGCATGCTACATCTAACAAAGAGCGTTATGGGACTGGCACCCATCTAGGAGGGGGATAATGTTAAACCTAGGATGGAAGGCAGCATGACAACAAAGAAAATAGGCAAAAACATGCAAAGGCAAAAAAAGTAAAGAGAAATGCAAATTAAGCAAAAGGGTGCATGTATATAATTTTTGGTCAAAGTATGCAATCGTACAATTAATTGTGATATTATTTTGAAAGTTGGGTGCAACATCATGCAAGCTATAATCTTTTCTATCAGCTAGAAAGACCCATAGCTCATCAAGAGCACGTACACCATCTTTCATGCACTTTCGTGGACAATTAGTTTATAAATTAGGAAAGACCAGCCAATAACAAAACAAGAGGGAAGGGAGGTCAACTTAAGTGGAAGCCCAAACTCAAAACCTCATGTATAAAAATCTCAAAGTGAATGGATAAGCTCATTCTTGTGGTGTGCAAACTTGTGAGTGTACTTTTTCATCTCGCTTCTATTCTACATACTTGTGCTCCACCTCGAGAGTGAGGGAGAGTCAGAGTGTGAGAGTAAGGGACTTGAGATGTGAAGCTCCTTCTTTGCGTGCACTCTTCTCTTCTTCCCCTTCTTGGGTGAGAGGTAGATTGGAGAAGTCATCCAATGATCTTTCTTCTTCTTCACATTCCTCTCGTGGATTAAATGCTTGTGGATCAATGGATCAGGAGCTATGGAGTAGAGGTTGTAGATCAAGTACCATTGAATGGATTGTGGAGCCACCATTGAGCCTTACTTCATGGCATGGAGGAAAAGATAAGGGATGAGTTCACTACATCCTTTTGTTTTGTTTGTTCTTACTTTCGTGTGGTTTGGGAGAAGAATGGATAGATCCTTTCATGGAGCCACCATTGAGCCTTACTTCATGGCATCGAGGAAAAGATAAGGGATGAGTTCACTACATCCTTTTGTTTTGTTTGTTCTTACTTTCGTGTGGTTTGGGAGAAGAATGGATACATCCTTTCGTGGAGCCACGATGGAGCCTTACTTCATGGCATCGAGGAAAAGATAAGGGACGAGTTCACTACATCCTTTGGTTTTGTTTGTTCTTACTTTCGTGTGGTTTGGGAGAAGAATGGATAGATCAATGAACTCGAAGAATGTGTAGGCTATGTGAGAGGTAGTTGTTGCCAAATTAGACAAAGTGAAACAATAAGCGTTCTGTCAAGTCCAGCAGTCAAGCTTGCAAAAGCTAAGATAATAGGCTAGATTTGGGAGATGTATTTTGATATAAGATCGTGTCTTCGCACTCACAACCATTATTAAGGAGGGTATATCCCATGGGAGATAGATGGATTGCTACTTTGTGAATTTCAATAAAGCTTTTGGTACAATATAAAGAGCTAGATCAAGGACATGTTATATGGGAGTACCCATTTGAGGCATTTTGGCATTGTATGAGATGGTGGCTAGCAAATTGCAATACACGAGGGTCTTTCTTTCACTCCACCATTGAAATAGGAATGTCCTCTACTTTTTGGATAATATTAATGAACTATATCTCTAATGGGGGGGGGGGGGGGGGATAGAGAAGCCTTGCTCATAAGTACTTGGATACCCCTCTTGCTATATATGTAGATGATATTGTATTGATAAAAGTTGGCACTTAATTTACTTATGGGCAAGATTCAAATCATTGAATCAAATGCCTTCTCCACATTATTTATGCAACATTGCCATTTGGTTCAAGGCTTTTGCCCATTCAATACCCATGAGCACATTGAGAACATTGTCAATCAGAGTTATTTCTTTGATGAACCTATACTAATGTGGTTTTATTTGTCTTTTCAAAATTGGAGTGAGTCTTTTTAGCAAATGCTTTTGTGAACATCTTATACAACACTCTTAGAAGGACGATAGGCCTACAATGTTTGAGTTATGTGTATTGTCCCTATTTAGGGATTGGGGCAATGATGCTTCAAGTCCATAATTCTAGAAGAAATCCTTCCTATTAGTATTTATTAATGAAAGCAACTAGCTTATCTTGCATCTAGGGCCATAAATATAGCATTACTTCAACTATAATATCATCAAAGTTGGGCAATTTCCTTTTTCCCCAAATTCTTGAGAGCTTCCTCTATCTTAGTTGTAGTGAAGTTCTTTAGTAGGCATAATGATTGGTTGTACGCTTCAAGTTTTCTTTAGTCACCTGTGTTGATTACATATGCCACTTTGTTGATAAAGAGAACAAAAACAATATTTGCATAGTTTAGAATTTACAAATTCATCTATTGTCCAAATGCTATTCTATTTTGAAGTGCTATTAAGATTTCTCTCATTCTTTTTTTCTTCAGCTATTGATGAAGTTTGGAGAGATGCATTGGCTATCATTGAGTGGCCTTTTGTTGAAGACGAGGCTTAAATTTTCCAATTCTCTCACGAGGGCACCTTGTCTTATTAATTGAGGATGTCACTAATATGTAATTTCATCCTCATGTAGCCTTCTACCTTTGACTAGGATGGGCAATCATTTAACAATGACTTTAGTCCCTTAGTGCCCAAATGGTGCCTTCCATCATGTAGTTAAAGTTCTTTTGGTTGTAATGTTGGGCATTAAGTACCAACCATTTGCGTGTACGGACTAGCCTCTGCAATTCAAAAAAGTAAAGTGTGAAAGCTATATGATGGTGGTTTGAAATTACGTAGTTGTAGTCTACTTGGGTTTCAATCACTATAACCATTCATTCGCCTCAGTGCCTAGTAGCCTAGGTGACTCATAAATTGAAGGTAAATTAGACTTCATCTTGATGTTGGTAGTTCTTAACATCCACCAACCTGGGGCATTCTATGACCTCTTGCCGAGCTAATAGCTCTTCTCCTTGTAACTTGGTAGCATTGGTAACAACTAATTAATTAAGGTGGCTTTCATACTTTTGAAGTTAGTTGAAGCGAAGTCTCGCTGGGTAAAATTAAGGTGACTTTCATACTTTGAAGTTAGCTTCGATCAGTTTTAGACGGTTCGTAGTATAATGTGATTTCAGGGTTTAAGCTAGCAAGGTTTTGGGATGGCTCGTGCCTCTTCGTCCACGCTGCTCAGGGCCGCCATGGCTTCTTACGACCGATCCGTCTGCCGTGGTCGTCCCGTCCACAAGAACCTGTTACCTCAACCGTCGTCACCGGACTCGCGTAGGCTCTTCTCTCAAATCTGCCGGTACATTCTTCATGCGTGCAAAGGTTTTGTCTTCCCTTTATCGTTCTTCATCTACGAGACAGTTTGAGAACAAGGCTGTGCATAGCACTTTATCTGATTTCTATCATCCTTCACAATAGTTTGTACTCTATTTGTCGTTCTTCAGCTATGCGACTGTTTGAAGGACAAGCTTCATAATCACTTGTCTCTTTATCTACGGTTGGAAGGATGAGCGTGTGCATGATCATTTGCTCTTTATCTATTACCTTGTTTTGTTACCGGCTGACTCCTCAATGATGTTCGATTTGTCTGGTAGCCTGCGAGGAGGCATTGCATGCTCGGACTCCGTTCTACCAATGCACAGTGCAAAAGCGGAAGCTTTATTTATATCCAAACCTTGCTCGGGAGCTCTTGACAGTCCCTTTTTGCTCCAAGGCTAGTGCTGTTTGTACGGTTTTTAATATTCCTTATATGAGAATGACCGAATACCATCATTATATTTTTAAGATCTTATATGTTCTGAAAATGTCTATTTGTGTCTGTGAGAATCACACATGTTAAGAATCGAACTATGAAGGGTATTTCAAAGATGTTGGTAATACTAAAACGTTAAGACATTAAGTCCTTCAAAGCAGATACCAAGTCTATATTTCTCCTCTCTATCTCGTAACATTTTTCATCTTACTTGATGTGCACTAACTCAACCGGCAAAGCCCCTAACCCTTCAGCTAGCTTAGCTTAGACCTCCATCTGACTTGTATTGAACCCAAAGCTCCTTTACATCCTTCTATGACATTCAAGGCTTAATGCTGAGGATTAGATTAGCTTCTCCATGTAGACATTGTCCATATCTCTCTCTCTCCATATATCCACATACATACATACATACATACATACATACATACATATGTGTGTGTGTATGTGCGCGTGTGTGTGTTCATATCCATATATATTCTACTATTTTAAAGAGAGGAGGATGAGCCACATTATTCATGGTGGTCAATTTTGATTCTATCAATCCTTTGCTAGTCTTTTGCCTTTACCAACTTTTTCTTAGCCTCTAGCATCAACACATTATTGCTACAAACAATTGTTATCAACACTTACCATCAACCTTCCATCACTATCACATCAACATTGAAGTATCCAACATTTACCCATCCACTTACACCCCATATTGGCCAGCATCCCTACCTTGGGCCACTTGTTGGCCCCAAATTGCCATGTATCATGCATGCTTGCAACCTCAGCAATTTCAATATCAATCCTCCCTTGCTAGCTACAACATTGACTCCCATTAACCTCATTGCAATGCCCCACCAACTTTCTTGTGGCATATCACCGAAACTCTTTTACATGTTGCTGCCACTCCGCCCTGTTGTCGTTCTCACAATCACTCTCTCCTCAACATGATCATTGCTAGGACATAAACTTTGAAATAAACCATGTTAGGTATTATTAGCCAATCAATGATTTGCAACGACACTATGGAATCTTTAGTAACAATTAGTCCAAACTCCATTTCCAACGCATTCATTAATCTTTTTTGGAGAGAGAGAGAGAGAGAGAGAGAGAGAGAGAGAGAGAGAGAGAGAGAGAATGCATCGAGAGAGAGAGAGAGGTGATTTTGGTCGCTCGCAGGCCCGTCGCTTGCCCTTGACGCCCTGTCCACGGCCGCTGAGTCCCCTGCCTTGCGTTCAGACGGCCCATCGCTTGCGCCCCTCACCCGCCTGAGCTGCGACCTCTGCGCCTGCTTCTCGCCCCTTCGCTCTGTCAGTTAGGGTTTTGCTGACGACGGATCCCTGCCCTGCGCCCCAGCCTGTCCCGCTCTACCGTTGAGACTGCCAGGCCTTTGTTTCGCCCTTCTGCCCCTGGACTGTTAGGGTTGTGCCTTGCCATAAGGGTTCTTGGGACAGGCCGCGATTGAGGCTGACAGGTAAAGCTCCGCTTTCATTAGCTGTCCCTGCAGAGTACACCCCTGGACAGCGCCTCTGTACAGAAAAGAGGGAGAGAGAGAGAGAGGGAGAGAGAGAGGGTCAGTCCTCCTTCGAGATCAGATCGTGATACACGATGGCTGGTTTGGATCTGGATTTCATAGACCAAACGGTGGCAGCACTTGGCCCGGATTCTAATGCTGAGGAACCTGAGGATATGGTTCCGTGCACCGAAGAGATGCCCCCTGGTCCTGACATCCAGCCTGTGGGTAAACGTACCAAGCATACTTCGGAAGAGATAGGTGTTCATCAGGATCGTTCCTATGCTCAGGTTGCTTCGGATTCTGTGGACTCTCAGGATGTTGACTGGGAGCATTTGCTGGAATTTGCCAACACTTTGCTTGGCGATTATATTCAACATAATTAGGAAGTCTTTTTTGACTCTGCACCTAACGATGTTCTGGAAGCCACCGTGGAAACTGTCCTACGCTCCTTTTCGGTGTTTTATGATCGCGCTGTGATACTCTTCTTCACTGGTCGAATCCCGCTGCTTTCCCGTATTCGCCAGTGGCTGCACAGTCTGCTACAAGGGGAATGTGTTGAAGAGATTTTTGTTGGGTCCCGAGGTTTTTTTGAGGTCTTGTTGAAATCTGAGACGCACCGTGCTGCTCTCCTGTCTAAACTGCCTTTGTTTTTTGATCGCCGGTTGGTTCATGTGGTTCCATGGTGCCCAATGGCAGATTTTCAGCGTCTGCTGCAACGTGAATGCCCTGTGTGGGTAGAAGTGGAAAATTGTCCGGCTGTTTATTGGCCACTATTGAAGGATGCTATGGCCGCTGTGGGCACTGTTCTGGTCCCTCCTAGTCTCAGGGCTGTGAATCGCAACCGCTTGTGTATGTTATGGGACACTGCAAGAAAAAGGCCTGCTTGGTTACGCCTCAATTGCTCTGGCATGCATCCGTTACACTTTCGTTTGAAATGGGGCAATTTTGCAGGACATTGCTTTTCCTGTGGATAGTTGGGGCATTTTATGGCCGAATGCCCAGAACAGCAACACACTTCAGATGTTGGCCATGTTGCGCCGCCCATGGAAGATATGGTGTGTGATGCTTCGTCGCTGGATACTATCCACCCGCCCCAAGTTCTGGCCAAAGGTAAACAACAGGTTTCGGGTCTGGATTCTCGTGCCATTGATTTGGTTGAAGTATGTGCAAAAAAAGGCAATAGGGTTGTTGCTGGCATGGAGAATACTGTGCCTACTACCTCACAAGATTCCATGCGTACATATATGCGCAGGAAATGTTGTCTTTCGAGCGCTCTGCTCCTGCTATGGTTTCCTCTGTAACCCGTCCTCAGCCCGCCAGGAAAATGTATTCGGATCGTCCAAAGGGTCCACCTGCTAAGCTGGCTTTTGATACCAGAGGCAACGTCATTACCCCGTGGGACCGTCGTTATTCCCGTTCCAACCCCAAGCCAGCAGATATGCCGTCTACTTCCAAATCTGGTCCTCAGAACTCTTTTGCTGTGTTGGCGGATTTCTTGGACGAGGGAGTCCTGGACATTCTCGCCGACAAAGTCAAATCGAGGCAAGCTGTGCCTTGTACCTGATTTTGTTTTGAATACACATGAAAATAGCCACGTGGAATGTGCGAGGAATTTGTTCTCGACACAAGCAACATGCCATGTGGACTGTATTGTATGAGAATCAGTGGGATGTCGTGTGCGCTGTTGAGCACAAGAGTCACGGTGAAGCCGGAAAAGTTGTGGATTGCCATGGCTTTCGTTTGTTTTATATAGGAACACAGGCCATGCATTATTCAGATGTGCTCATGATTGTACATGAAAAATATCAGCCTGTTCTTATTAAAAATGATGTTCATGGCCGCTTTTTGGTGATTGAAATTTTATTCGAAGGGGAAATCTTATGGTTACTTGGCCTCTATGCTCCGAATGATTTGTTATCTCGTCGAGAGCTTTGGCAGACTTTGCAGACCTCCTTGTCACTTGGCAGACGGGGCTTCTTCATGGGGGATTTCAATATGTGTGTTGATTCTTCCCAGTCCACATCGGAGCATTCGGTAATGGATGCGCCGGAAAGTCGTATGTGGCATGAGTTGGCTCTTGCTGTTCTTAAGCAAGATCTCTGGTCATGGCTACACCCGTCTTCTACAGGGTTTACTTTCCATTCTGCCCAGTATGCAACAACATGGTCGTGGTTGGACCGTATATATATCATGCAGAATGATGATTTTCTTCCCGAGATGCTCGAAATAAAAGTGTTGCAGCAATATGCCTTGTCGGACCTTTTCCCTGTGCAGCTCGAGCTGCTTGCACAACCCATTGCACCTTTCAAGCAATTTCTGGAGAGACTCCCTTTGCGTTTCAACTCGTCTTACTTGAAGCATGCAATCTTTCAGGGCTATATGCAGCAATTGATTGACAGATTCTTCTTGGACTTCTCCTCTCAGGGCACTGTGTCATTTGAAAGATTGCTCTCTAATGTGCAGCGGGTTGCTCGGCAGTATGGGATCTATCATGCCTCTCTTTGTCGGCGGCGTCGCCAGGCAATGGAGGACCTGCTGGTTTTGGTTCGTTCTGTGCTGGTGGACACTCCGGATGATGCATTTCTGCTCGCACTGGCCATGCGGGTGGCTGATCTTATTAAAGAGTTCCAGTTGAAATCATATCAGCAGGCCAAATTGCAACATCTGACGGAGACTTTGCAAGATAGTGCATGTTAGACCCATAAGTTCTTTCGAGCTCTCCACGCCTCTCCTGCTTGAGAGAATATGACCAGACTCGAGGATGCAGAAGGCCACCTTATCTTGGATCCACAGACTATTGTGCATATGTGCAGGAATTATTTCCGCGACCTTCTCGGTTCCACTTCTCCACCTTCAGCCCAAATTACTCAGGCCCGTTCGGTTTTTTATGACCTGGTCCGCAATCAGCTTCTGTAGGACATGCAAGCTACTATGGAGTCAGATATTTGTGAGGCAGAGGTTATGGACGTCTTGTTACACTTGCCCAAGGATAAAAGTCCAGGTTGGGATGGTCTCACCAATGAGTTCTTTGAAGCTTTTGCTACCCAACTGGCGAAACCATTGCAGGCTTTGTTTCAGCAGGTGTGGAAAACGGGGATCATGCCTTCCTCATGGAAATAAGGACTTATTAAACTGCTTCCAAAAGTTCCTTCGCCATCTAAGTTGACACAGTGGCGCCCAATTTCTTTGATGGTTTCAATGTACAAAATCTTTTCCAAAGTAATGGCGAATCGGCTCCATAAGCATCTCCCTACCATTGTGCACCCTCTCCAATATGGTTTCATTAAGGGCCGAAATATTCTGCACAATGTATTGAATGCTCAACTGGCAATTGATTATGCAAGGCATTCTAATCAGGAGGTAGTACTTATTCAACTAGACCTGGAAAAGGCTTTTGACTATCTGGACTGGTCTTTCGTTGCTGAACTTATATCTGCTATGGGCTTTGGTGCTCGGATGTCTCGTCTAATCTATACCATTAGCGCTGCGGCGTCTTCGCGAGTCATGCTGAACGGAGGTGTTATTGAGCCATTTGTCCTTGCGCGCTCTGTCAGATAGGGGTGCCCTTTGAGCCCTCTATTCTTTGCCCTTGCGACACATCCAATTCTTTCGATGTTATCTCATATGGCAGCCTCTTCTCAGTTGGCCGGACTGTCGCTTCCTATAGGACAGCACTTCATTAGCCAATCCCTGGCGGATGATAGCTTTATGATTTTGTGTGTGGACAAGGATAACCTTCGAAAAGCATTGGATGTTTGGGGTCTCTTTGGTCAGGCGTCCGGCCTTCGTATCAATGCGCTCAAATCAGCCATTCTCAGCTGCACGGAGTCGGATTTGCAGTCCTTGGACTAGCAGGGTTTGGTTGTTCCTCGTGGCTCCATTGTCAGGCATCTTGGGTACCCTTTGGGTATTGATGTTCCCCCAAAGCAGCTTCTGCAATGGATTTCTCAGAAAATGGTGGCTAAGTTTATGTATTGGAAGTCTCAGGCCTGGCCCTTCCATGTTCGCCTCAAAGTAGCCCAGACAATTATGTTGCCAACTCCAATCTACACTCACCCTTCAAGAGAGACCTCATTGTTTTTGTTAGATAACGAACCTAACCTCCTTGTGCCACATAGGTTGGGGAGCCTTTTGGTTGGTTTGGGCATCCCAAAGCCAAAGCTCTAAATAATATATTGAATGATGATAAACCTATCCTCCCTGTGCCACATAGGCTCGTGAGCCTTTTGGCTGGTTTCAACATCCTCAAGCTAATAATATATAATTTTGATTTGATTTTGGTATAGATATATGGAATACATCTATAATTTTCTATAATATATAGAATAGACTAGGACAAAATTCTTGGTCACTGTCAATGCTCTTGGAATCCTTGGTGGCCGTAGATGCTTTGCTCTAGAGGTTTAGCCTCGTACACCTTTGTGAAATGGAAGTCACCATACTTCCTTATGGGGCAAGTTGCAACATGCCTTGGATTAATTGCCAATGCACCTTTGAGTCAAGCCTTCTTAACCCTGCATGTAATAGAGGTAGTAGCTAGAGCAGCTGACATCTTGAGGCATCTCAACAAAGATAAGAAAACATGGGTTTTGGAAGATGGACCATTGCAACCTCTGCTCAGGGCCTTTTGCAGTTTGAAGACACGAGGCTTTAGTTGCCCTTCAACTATGAAAGGTTGGTCTTGGCTTTCTACTCTCAACTTTATGATTGAATGAATGATTGCCCTTTGAATTAACTTGCTTAATTAATCTCATTATCAACCTTTAATTTAGCACGAATAGCCAATTTGAAGCTGTGGTTATTGTCAAAAAGCACTTCATTCTTTTGTTGCTTTGCCTTGATTTGTTTCGTCTCCCCACCTCTCCAACCTGTTTTGCCTGCAGCCTTCTGCTCCATTGCTTTCTCCTTCTCCTACTCCATTGCTTTCTATTCCTCCATCTCTTTCTACTCCTCTTTTGATTCTTTCTCCTCCTCCTCCATCTCTTTCTGCTCTTCTATCTCTTTCTCTTCTAAGTTCCATCTCTTGCTGAATCCAGCCTTCCTTCTTGGAATGGGTGGTGATAACCTGATTTAAGAGTTAATTACAACAATAAATAAATGCACATAAAATGAAATACACACTTTACCATAACATTCTTGGACAGTAGACACCCTGTTGGCCCCAAAATTGGCGCCCATTGCGGTATTTCTTTAGCTTTCATTCAATTGGAGGGAGTACAGCTTGAGATTCTTCAATCTCCTCCTGCTAACCAATTGCTCTTGCTGTCATAAATGTCCAATAAGTCTTTTAGGTCATTTGCCCCTTGTTTCACCCAGGACTTCTTCTCCAATTTGACCCTTGGCTGGCCAAATGCTGCCCCGAATAAATTCAGGATGGGCTGGCTCCTGAAATCCCTTGATAACCTTCAATTATCAGCTGCTGATTTCAGTCCTTGCTGTAGAGAGAGAAAATTTTGAGATTTGTCGCGAAGAACTGATCAAAATCAGCTGCTGCCCTATTGTACCAGCCCCAAACGGATGCACCAACAACAATAGGAGCATCAGAGATTGTGATCTTCAGGAGAAAGCACATCAGCAGCAATTGTCAGCTTTCCAAGGTCAAGAATATGCAATCTCCATCACCAAAATGGTCTCCAATTGATGGGAATTGGCCCCCAAAAGCTAGCAGCAACAGTCCAACACCTCTTTCCAATAGCTCCAAAATGAAAAAACGAGATTTCCCTCTCCCTTCAGCCCTATTTAGCCTTTCTCCCACTTGCATGGGAAAGTTTTGCCAAATGGTAGCTTTCTCAATCCATTTTCAGCAATTTCTAGCCATTTAATTAATTTTCAGAATTAATTAATTCTGAAAATTAATTCAGCCCTTAATCCATGCCCAGAAAATTGACCTTGCCCATCCAAAAATTTATTGGCTAGGCCATTTGCAACCCAAAGTGGTCCCATGCATTAATTGACCCTTGGACAAGCATTAATCCATTAATTAATGCTTAGTTCCTAGTGTCACCACTGACACTTAATGGCCAATTAATGATCCTAGGGGCAAACTGACATAAAAATTCACCTAGAATCAGATTGACCATTTGTCTGCGGATGGAAGGATGATGAGAATTTCAGCGCGGTACCCATATTCTCAAACAACCCCTTCTAGAATAGACTGGTCATCCGAGGGTCTCGATCACTGATGATCGACTCAGGCATACCATGATACTTGAAAATGTGTTGCATAAATAATCGTGCCATATGATCAGTCTTTATCTTCTTTCTCATCGGAATGAAATGGGCTTGTTTGCTAAACCTGCAAATAATAGTCCATATCCCATCATTCCTTGTAGGTGTCCTAAGAAGCTCAAAGATAATGTCCATAGCAATGCTCTACCAAGGCCTATCTGGAATAGGCAAGGGTTGCAACAAGCCCGGTATCTTTTGCCTATCATGCTTTACCTTCTGACATATGATGCATGCCCTAACATATTGCTCTACATCATGCCTCAAAGCTGGCCAATAAAAGAAATGCTCCACTGCCTTGACTGTGGCATCAATACCTCTGTGTCTTGCATACGGAGGGGCATGACTTTCAATGATCACTCTAGGCCTCAATTGCTTTGTGACACACAATCGTCCATACATCAACAAAAATCCATCTCTTAGCATGAAATGCTGATGCCTTTGGCCATTGCAAAGCTGATCATAAACATTAGCAAAGTCCGAATCAGCAGCATATTGCTCTTTCATGGCATCCAACTCAGTGTGATAAACCATAGTGACAGCTGAAATTTGTGGCTTACGTGACAGTGCATCAGCCACAACATTCTTTTTACCATCAATGTGTACAATTTGAAAATGAAACATAGAGAGAAAATTTGCCCATCTCATATGCTTCTCTGACAACTTTGTTTGCGTCAGAAAGTATCTCAAAGTCTGATGGTCTGTCTGCACTGTAAAATCAATCCCCAACAAATAATGTTTCCATGTAGACAGTGCATGAATTACAGCCAAGGGCTCTTTCTCATAAACTTGTAAATTTCTCTCTGCACCGTGGAGAATTCGGCTCTCATAAGCCACAACTCGGCCATCTTGCATAAGGACAGGCCCAATGCTGTTACCACATGCATTACATTGAACCACAAATGACTTCCTTAGATCAGGCAACACAAGTACAAGATCTGAAGTCATCTTTTTCTTCAACTTTTCAAATGCTGAAATTTCCACTGCTGTCCATCTAAATGGCACATCTTTCTTTTGCAAAGCATGCAATGGAGATGCAATTTCAGCAAACCCGCGTGCATACTTTCTATAGTAAGAACATAAACCCAAGAAGCTGCGGATCTCATGAACATTCTTCAAAGCTGGCCATGAATGTATTGCTTCAACCTTAGCAAGGTCCATACGAATACCATCAGCTGATACAATATGTCCCAAGAAGTGGATTTCATGCAAAAAGAATTCACTCTTCTTGTTATTAATAACCAACCTATGCTTTCGTAGCTCATTGAAAACAATGTCCAAGTGCTTTCTATGCTCTGTCTCATTCTTTGAATAGACAATCATGTCATCAAAGAAAGTACCCACAAATGCTCTATGTGGCTGAAAGATGCGATCCATCATTCGATTAAAAGTGGCAAGAGCATTCGTAAGTCCAAAAGGCACGACAAGAAATTCATATAACCCAAAAGATGTCCTAAAAGCTGTCTTAGACACATCCTTCGGTCTAATGCGTATCTGATGATACCCACTTTTCAAATCTATACGGTTGAATATTGCTGCCCCCTGCAATCTATCCATAACATCATTGATCCGAGGGATCGGAAAGCGGTTCTTTATCGTGATCTTGTTCAGAGCACGATAGTCAATGCACATACGCCATGAACCATCCTTTTTCTGCACCAAAAGCACTGGAGAACAGAAAGGAGATGAGCTGGGCTGAAGCAGCCCTTTTTCTAACAGCTCATTTACCTGACTCCTAATCTCCTCCTGTTGGGCTGCACTGACTCTATAGGGTGGCTTATTAGAAGGGCTACTTCCAGGGATAAGGTCTATGCCATGATCTTCGGGTCTTTCAGGTGGTAGCTGCCTTGGAAGTGACTGAGAGAAGCAATCAACATACATTTTCAGAAATGACATGCGATCATTCTCTAGTTTAGACATATTCCCAACATTCTCACTATCATTCTTATCCTTAGCAAAAACTAAATACGCTGAAAGATGATTTTTCATTACTTTAGAAATAGCAGCTGCAGATACAACAGGGACATATTCCCCTTTCAACTTTACATCAAGTGTGAGTGTCTTTCCCTTGTGTTGAATAGTGATCTCTTTTGCATATGAATCAATCACTACATGCATACGGTGGCACCATGGCATACCAAGCAACACATCACAACCCTCAAGTGGAGCAATGTAAAACTCTTCGCTATCCACATATCCCTGTATGTGCAACCGAAGCTTTCCAATGAGTGGTGTGACAGGTGCTGCATGACCCTTACATGCCATTCCAACTTCCCCCATGGCTCCCATCTCATCATCTTTGATGCCTAGATGGGCTGCCATGTCAGTAGAGATGAAGTTGGCTCGTGCATCATTATCAAAGAAAATCAATGCATGCTGATCCCTAATTTTGCTCCATGCTCTGCACAACTCAGTAGCATCATCATTGGGCTGATCACTAATAACATTGGGCACCAATCCCACTGATGTTTTGGGCCTTTTACCCTTAGGATCTCCCTGATTTTCTGATTTTGCAGCTTGCTGCCTATTGGGACAATTCTTTGCAATATGACCCTTCTGCTCACAAATAAAGCATTTATTTGTAGCCATCAATTTCCTACGTTGTGCCAATGTTTTCGAGCCCTTTCTTTACTGTTTTGGCCTCTTTTCAGGATGGTTTTCAGATATGCCCCTTTTCTCAGCCTTAAACAACTTTTTATTCGGCTTCTCCTTGCTCTCTTGGAAGCCCGAATCCTTTCCACGCAGCAAAGCATCGGTTGTAGCAGCAGTCTCTATGAGCTGAGACATGCTAGACACAGTGGATTTTATGCAAAAATCCTTGATTCCTTTGGGCAACCTTGTTAGCAGAGTATTTGTCAGCTCATGTGTGAGTCTGAGCTTGATCTGGGCTGGGCATTTTTATTAGGTATTTTAGGTATTTTTCTGGTGTGGCATTTTATGCCAATGGAGCATTTTATGCACCAGTCGGCTAGCATTAAATGCTGTCCGACCAGCATTATTGCTCCCCACTTTTTCAGCCTATTTATACTTAGTGGCTCCTCCTCAGTCAGTCACTTCATCTTCACCATCTGCAGACTCTGTGGAGAGAGGAGCCAGTGCCAGTGCCCACGCAGCCAGTGACTCACTATTGTATGCGACTGTCTCGTGTTCAGATATATGGATTCCATTTCCCGTGCATACATCTGAGTTCTCATCTGTATCGTGTTCTTTTCTTTTCTCTTTTTGTCTTGTGTTTCAGCAGTTTATTTCAGCACATGTTTATGCTTCCACCGCTGCTCCACTTCTGACATGGTATCAGTTTTCAGGATTTGTGTTTCTGTTGTGTTTTCTTGCTGATTTCAGGATTGTTTTGTACCCCTGCTGATCAGACGACTGCTGTCGCAGCCAGGCGACCTGTTTTGGGGCTGTTTTCAGCCTGCGTTTTTTGCAGTTTTGCCATTGCCTGCTGCCTCCGCACCCTCTGCTGCCTACGCACCCTCTGCTGCCTGCGTTTTTCATCTGCAGCTGCTGGTGACAGTTTTCTACCTGTTTTTTTCCAGTTTACAGCCTGCGTTTTGCTGATTCAGCGTCTCTCGTGACTGGGTGACTATTACTTCAGGCCGTTTTTGCTGTTTTTGGCAGTTTTTGACTGATTTTTTAACTTTATGCAGCAGATTTTGTCTTCTATTGATCAGATTTTGGGTTATATTGCATGTGAACTCTCATTTTCTGCAGTCTGTGCTTGTGTTTTGGCTGTGTTTCCTCTCTCTAAATTACATCTCTTCTCTACTTCTCTTCTTATCCTCTCCATATGGCTCCTCCGTGCACTTCCACTGATGATAAGTTACATGGACCTGATTATCTCACATGGAGTGCTGTCATGAAAGCTTGGTTTGTGCAGAAGCGGCTATGGTACATCGTCTGTGGAGCTATTGCTCGATCTCTCCGTCCTTTTCTTCTTCCTGAAGATTTTGATGAGGACAACCATGAGACATCCTTGAGATTACAGGGGCGGCTTCCAGCACATTATGGAGGTGAGGCTTATGTAGCTTCAGAGAGGGGTAACGGGAAGGCGAAGTTGAAGGCCCAGTGTTACCAATGTGGCAAGAAGGGACATTTGCGGAAGGATTGCAAGAAGTTAGCGGCTTCCAGGAAGAAGGAGCAAAAGACGAAGCGGGATGTTGACTCTACCGATGAGTCCTCTCCTTCATCAGACTCCGACTCCGATCCTCCGACCAAGGTGAAGTCCAAGGTGTGGAAGGGATCCTCTTCTTTGGATCGCGGGAAGGGCTTGGTGGCCCCTTCCTCGGTTGCTTTCTAGTGGTGGTGATGAGGTCATCCCTCACGACTCTCCTGTGCCAGAGAGGGAGTGTGAGCGGGTGTTCAGATGGGGCAGCTGCGCCTCATCTATACTTTTATACAGGTGCACAGGTTCCAGAGAGGGACGTCCCTGACGCATCGACTTCAGTCTGGCGGAATCAAATCCTGGAGCTGGGATTGACATCCAGGTTCATGATGAGCTGGTCATTTGACAGAGAGCGGGAGGCTTTTGTCTGGAGCTCACATGAGGGGACACTTTGGCGGTTTGGCCAAAGGCGGGGAATCCATGGTCACCTATGTTCAGAGGCATTTTTGACAGGATGGTCTTGTATGCTACTGCGAGACATTAGTGATGGACACAGAGACATGCTATGATCTTCTCTATTTTCAAGTGTTTGGTACGATCGACATCGACATCACGTTCTCTCCGAGGCACCCTGGTGGTGGCTTGATCACCCACTGCTTGGGTATCCATGGTTTTACTTGGTGGTTCTATGTTGTATAGTTTCTGATCCCTTTTCATTGTACTATTGTATTGTATCAGATCACTCATGATCTGAGAGAGGGTGTTAGCAGAGTATTTGTCAGCTCATGTGTGAGTCTGAGCTTGATCTGGGCTGGGCATTTTTATTAGGTATTTTAGGTATTTTTCTGGTGTGGCATTTTATGCCAATGGAGCATTTTATGCACCAGTCGGCTAGCATTAAATGCTGTCCGACCAGCATTATTGCTCCCCACTTTTTCAGCCTATTTATACTCAGTGGCTCCTCCTCAGTCAGTCACTTCATCTTCACCATCTGCAGACTCTGTGGAGAGAGGAGCCAGTGCCAGTGCCCACGCAGCCAGTGACTCACTATTGTATGCGACTATCTCGTGTTCAGATATATGGATTCCATTTCCCGTGCATACATCTGAGTTCTCATCTGTATCGTGTTCTTTTCTTTTCTCTTTTTGTCTTGTGTTTCAGCAGTTTATTTCAGCACATGTTTATGCTTCCACCGCTGCTCCACTTCTGACAAACCTACATACATATTTTTCCACCTACTCATGAAGGGGTACGGCACGATAATAAGTGACGGGCAGCAATGCATCCCAAAACTTCTTATTGTATTGCTCTAAATTCTTGCATTCCTTAGCATCAAGCTTGTTCCAAGCTGTCATGATGTCCACCTCAAAGGTACTAGTCAACCAATTCGATGCAAACATTTGCTTGAATTGTACCCATGTTGATGGTGCTCTACCTTGCATCAAGAGCGTGGACCACCACTGCAATGCATTCCCCTTCAAGAAAGTGGCTGCCTTTCGAATCTTAGAGGATTCGGTGAAGTTTTCCCCTAAATAGGCTGCATCAAACTGTTGAATGAAGGTCAAAGCTTTCAGCCTATCTTGTGCACCATTGAAGGACTCAAACTTCACTGCTTTTCCACCCTCATCATAGTCTTTTGCTTTCCCTTTGGGAGTCAAGTTGTCATACATTGGCTGCTGCAAAAAGGGTGCATTTGCTGTATTTACATCATGACCAAGCCCAAATGAAGCATTTGGATTACCAACAGTCATTCCTTGAGTCCCATAAGCATTCGGGGGTGCAGATGCATTGCCAAACATTCCACTTTGTACCCCAAGCATCAAGCCAATGCTATCATACATAGGGTTTTGCACATTTCCAGCCATATCCGAATACAATGGGCCTTGCACACCATGCATTGGTTGCTGCATACCATAGGGATTTGTGCCATGCATTCCCGTATGTGGCCCTTGGCCAACCATTGCATGAAAAATCGTACTACCACCAAAGTATTCTGGCTGCCCCATCATAGCATGCATGCCCGGCTGTCCAAAATCCATTGGATCGGTACTTCCATAATGGCCTTGCATTTGCATTCCTTGCCCCATAGGTACCAACTGTTAGCTTCATTGGCCTCTTTAGGAGCTTCAAGTGAAGGATTTGGCACTACCTTCAGTGCACCTTGTTGTCCTGAAGGTGTAGAAGTTGACTTCTTATTCTTGCCCTTGCTGTTCTTCTTCGGAGCATTCAAAAATCGGGTGAACTGAGGATCCTTTGCTAATTTAGCAAAGAGATTTGCTGCTGTCCTCATCCGATTCTTGAATTGGTCATCAAATTCCTCTTCACTTTGCTGTTCATCTATCTCATGACGGCTTGAAGGCCCTGCATCTTGCCCAACAGCAACATTTTCAGCTTGTTGTCCATCATGAGAGCCTTGTCTAAGATTAGGCATTGCATTTTCTTCATTCCCATGAGAATGTCCATACTGAGAGGCATCATCACTGCTTGATTCCATCTCACTGTATGAAGACATGTTGCTGTAATTTCTCAGCTGAGCACAAATATTAGCACTAGCACAAAGCTTTGGCTTGCAATTGGGTTCCTCGGGCCCACCAAATCAAGAGATTTGATGTATCCTGGCAATGGAACCATGAAACCAGCCTTCCTTCTTGGAATGGGTGGTGATAACCTGATTTAAGAGTTAATTACAACAATAAATAAATGCACATAAAATGAAATACACACTTTATTATAACATTCTTGGACAGTAGACACCCTGTTGGCCCCAAAATTGGCGCCCCTTGCGGTATTTCTTTAGCTTTCATTCAATTGGAAGGAGTACAACTTGAGATTCTTCAATCTCCTCGTGCTAACCAATTGCTCTTGCTGTCATAAATGTCCAGCAAGTCTTTTAGGTCATTTGCCCCTTGTTTCACCTAGGACTTCTTCTCTAATTTGACCCTTGGCTGGCCAAATGCTGCCCCAAATCAATTCGGGATGGGCTGGCTCCTGAAATCCCTTGATAACCTTCAATTATCAGCTGCTGATTTCAGTTCCTTGAGCCTTCAATCTCTGGAACGGATCCCAAGGTGGTTGCTAAACCCTAATTTTTGCTGTGAATTAGGGTTTATTGCAGAAATTACGGATCAGCCCACCAAAAATGGCTGAGATCTTCTCTGAATGGCTGAGAATTGCTGAGAATGGCTGAGCATAGGCTGAAGGAGATGAGAGAATGTTGTAGAGAGAGAAAATTTTGAGATTTGTCGTGAAGAACTGATCAAAATCAGCTGCTGCCCTGCTGTACCAGCCCCAAACGGATGCACCAACAACAATAGGAGCATCAGAGATTGTGATCTCTAGGAGAAAGTGCATTAGCAGCAATTGTCAGCTTCCCAAGGTCAAGAATATGCAATCTCCATCACCAAAATGGTCTCCAATTGTTGGGAATTGGCCCCCAAAAGCTGGCAACAACAGTCCAACACCTCTTTCCAACAGTTCCAAAATGAAAAAACAAGATTTCCCTCTCCCTTCAGCTCTATTTAGTCTTTCTCCCATTTGCATGGGAAAGTTTTGCCAAGTGGCGGCTTTCTTAATCCATTTTCAGCAATTTCCAGCCATTTAATTAATTTTCAGAATTAATTAATTCTGAAAATTAATTCAGCCCTTAATCCATGCCCAAAAAATTGACATTGCCCATCCAAAAATTTATTGGCTAGGCCATTTGCAACCCAAAGTGGTCCCATGCATTAATTGACCCTTGGACAAGCATTAATCCATTAATTAATGCCTAGTCCCTAGTGTCACCACTGACACTTAATGGCCAATTAATGATCCTAGGGGCAAACTGACACAAAAATTCACCTAGAATCTAACAAGTGTAACTTGTTACAACTTTTGCCTTTGACACCCATCTTTTTCACAGGGTCCTTCGGTCTTCAACTGTGAGAAAGTAGCTTGCATCTCACATGTGCAACACATGTGCATCTTTTAATTGCACATTTGATAAATCCTTTAATCAAATGTCCATTAAACATAAGCAAAGCATCAAATTTTCACGTCCTCGTGACACTTGCCCTCTCATTCATCTTATTTTTTTCTACCTTAAGGCTTTGAATTGGATTTTCAAGGCTTCTCACAAAAATTTACCCGAGATGTTTGGAAGGATACCTTGTTTGCCCACTGCTATGGAATATCTAGAATCAAAATTGTTGTTTGTTAGTTTTTTGGAGACACATTACGGGTGAGTTTCACTTGGATGAGAGCATACTTCACATGGGCCATGAGAAAGGGTGGACATGGCTATAAGAGAGTACTGGAGGGTATTTTCTTAGCATACGGTGGTTTACAAGAAAAATTTGTCGAGGTGTAGTGACTCTTAAGAGGCCATTGATCTCACAACAAATTGAAGAAGAATGGGAAGAGACAAAGAGGAATCACATCAGTGGAGGTGGAAACCCAAGTCGAGCTAGATGGAATGATGAGAAAGACGCTCCAAGCACTTCCGATATGCCAATAAGACCATCCAATGGTGCGATTGGTGTGTCTTCACCAATAGGCACATCTTTACTCAGGTACTCACAAGGCTTGGCAAGCCAATCAAGAAAGAGGGGTAGAGAAGGTAACCAAAGCACCTTGCAAGCACACTTTGCTCCAAGGCTAAAGCAAGAGGCTCAGTTGGCTAAGCATAGGTTCGTTTACCAATGCAACCTTGCTTTCAATATTGCTCGAGTACCAGCTTATATCAAGTTCTATAATGCATTGGTTGCTACAACTGCAACGGGAGCTATTGGCTTACATCCGGTAAGCTCAAATTCTTTAAGGACCGTTCACTTGAACACTCAAGTGACTCATATTCAGATGGGTTGATTGGATTAAAGTCATGTGGACATCAATATGGCTGCAATATTGTATTTGATAGATAGATTGATAGGGTTGATCCAACTCCTCTGACCAATTTGGCCATATGAGGGTTCATTTTGTAGCATTACATCCAGTTTCAGAGGAATCCGGTGCTGATAAAACCGGGGATCTAGCCCCTTCATATTTGAATACTCCCATGCAAACACATCCTTGAACTCGGTCAGCAAACTAATGAGTTGTCAGAAATCTGGCTACAATTTGGCGGTGATTTGGTTCGTTTTCAGACCAAGCTATAGTGTGTCAAACTCATCCTCTTTGCATCTTGTAACTTTTTGCATTTGTGCTTCAAAATCGTGCTCTTGACTCAAGATTTCATTGATGCCAGTATCGGCAATTTGGTTAGTGATGGTGTTGCCTTTGGTGCAGTCCGAGTTTTGAATTTTGAAACTATTTGCGATTGTTGTCATGTTTCTGCTCTTTCAGGGTTTGAGGTTACAGACTCAGGGGTTGCATGTATTATTCACTGATTTGGAGAAGCTTAATGAGACACCAAGGTTGCATTTTAACATTAGCCTTCAAGAACTTCTTTTCTTCATCATCCCTTAATCCTTCGACCATATTAATTGTTTCAGCGAGAGTTGGTTGGTAATGCGGGGCAGGTGGGGTAACATTGGTAAAAAAGATGGTTACTTTGTGTTGGTTTCTCCAGATAGTCAGTTTATCCTTATCCTAGTTTTGACTAACTCTTGCTTGGCGTAGCCAAGGTCTTCCCAATAGCAGTTGGTAATCTTCGCCAGTATGCTTCATGTTCAGAACTACTAGAGGTACTAGAAATTGCACCGTGGCAATTATTATTAATAATGACCCAATGATACCCAAAGGTCATACTCTCTGTTGATTGGCCATCTGTACCAAGAAAGGGGCGGGTTCCCAATCCATCAATCCTAGTTGTTGGCAAGTGGCCAATGTGATGATATTCACCCTTGATCTGCTGTTGAGTAAGACATTTTGTATGATTTGGTCTTTGCACCGAACGGAAATTACCGGAATGATCGGGTTGGATAGGGGCCTGTTGGCACCGGGTGGTGATGGATTGTCCTCATTGTTTTTGTTTGGGCTTGGGAGGTCATGGCCGCTACTTCTGGTTTTGGTAGTATTGGGCGTTCAAGTTGAATCATCTTTAGGAGATGATCTTTGAAAGCCAGGACTAGGTTGAGTCAGTCACCTAGTGGGATAGTAATGTTGATAGGACCCCATCTAGTTGATGCTTTGGATGAGTCTGGAATAGCCGAAGTGCTTGACCTGCTCCCTTCCGGTGCTACGGGATTCACACTTGTCTTTTGACTTCCACTACTATCGGGATTAGCATCTGATATGTTGTTCTGTCTCTGTCCAGGATAATCCTTGGGATTCTTCTTTCGACCTTTTTTGGGGTTATCTTTGGGAATCGGACTTTTTTGCTTGCGAAGGTGAGCTTTTGGCGGCTTCTCTCTTTGACTTCCAGGACTACAGCTCAGGTATTTTACTCCACTAGGTTGTGGGTCTTCTTGTACCATTCGTTTGGTTTTCTCCTGTTGTGGGTTTGATGTTTTTAAGGCAAAATTTGGCTACGGTTTGAACTTCATAGACATTGGATGTATGCTCAAGTTGGAACGGCATTGGCTTCCTATTGGGTGGGGTTGTGGCCTTCCATTGTGTTGCATTCCCTAAGTGGGTGGAATATACTCATTGATTGGCTATTGCTTCGAGATGCTTGTTCGATTTCGAGGTTTAACCTCTGGATTGAAGCATAGGGTGGAGGCTTTGGTTGTCGCTCACTCCATGTGGTCTATATTGCCACCTGGTGGTAGACTCTCTTCTGCTTTGCCCACGAAGTGCCTGGGGGTCGCAGTGTGGCATCCTTGTAGGTCTTGCCGAACTGATTGATCACATGCACTTTTGGTTCAGACAATTTCTTGATCTCCATTGTATTGGCTCTTGGTATATACGTCGGGCCTTGTCCTTGTCTCTTTTGAGCATCGTATGCTTGGGCATTTGGGCATTTAGCTTGCCAATGTTCTTCCTATGTACAAAAGAAGCAATGTTTAGAAAAGGGCTGGAAATTCCCTTAGTCTCTTCCACCTTGACCTTGACCACTGCGACCATTGTTAGGTTGTTGGTAGTCCTAATTGGTATACGCTGCAGTCGGTGTAGGAACTGGAATGGTCTGAAGGTTTGTCCATTGGCCATAGTTTATCGCTTGGTCCCTTGTTATCCTTTAGGACCGACGATCTGGAACTTGCCATTGTACTGGAGTTTCGCAGTACTTAGTGTTGTGTGGGGCCATGGTATAAATGTTGCACCATCTTTGGTTTAGGTTGCATTCAGCTTGGACATGTCTGAGATTGTTGCACTGTGTGCACTAGAGGTTTGCTAATATCATTCTTGTTGTTGTCTATTGTTTTCTTTCCTTTGTCTTTCCTCTTGCTCTTTTACTTCTTTCTTTCTTTCTTCTCCTTGGAAGCAAACATTGTACTACTGGACGCTACTTCAATGTTAGAATTAGAGGTTGATCCACTGCTGTCTTCATGTTGATGTTTTCCGGCTGACTTGCTGCTCTAATGTAACCAGCCTTCTTGTTGAGAAACCCTTCACCCTTCACCCGCAGTTTGCGTTTTTGCGTTTCTGTGTTTTGCGTTTAGGGTTTGCAGCTCCAAAAAGGGGGGCCATCCTAGGCTGACTGTGCCTATTTATAGGCCACTCTCTTATTTATTTCTTACGGCTGATTCAATCAGTCCATCACCTCTCCTTCCTAGCCTCTCCACTACCCTCACATCCCTTCGGGAGGACATTGCGGTTCGTGGTTCGTTGCTGTCTTCATCATCTTCCTTGTGCTACGGCACCCTTATTCTCTTGTATCACATTCAATCCATGATTCAGATCTTCATCATTCCATTCATCAGAGTTTCTTTTCTCTCCTCTTCTCTTCTCCATGTTTGCCGGGTTCACTCCGTGTTCCTCCCTGCAAACCCTACTGTCTCGTTGGTACATCATCTTTTGACATGGTATCAGAGCTGGACTGGATTTGCTCACCTAGCAGCGAAGATCCTCCACTCCAATGAAGGCAAAGACCGGTGGCGGCTTTGGCATCCACTTCTCTTCTTCTTCTGCTACATCAAAATCCCGTTTTTGCAGGTTTCAGGTGTTTTCAGCTTGCTGTCCACACTCCTTTCGCGGAGGACATCACAGTCTCAGCTGTCCATTGTTGTCATCTACAGTTTAGCGCTTGTTTCTAGCCTTCCATCCGCAGTTTGCAGCTGTTTATTGCAGAGCGACAGTTGTTCACTCTCCATTCATAAAACAATCTCGTTTTTGCAGATTTCAACCTCCTACTGCTAGTTGCATCCTCCTCCCACTGGCAGCTCACTTCCAGCCCTTCCACTGCCCTCCCACTCCTTGAGGCGGACATTGTGGTTCGTGCCTCACACTGCTGTCACACCCCTTGAGGCGGACATTGCGGTTCGTGGTTCATGGTGGCTGACCTCTTTCTTCTTCAGCAAGGCACACACTGGTATCCATGGCTTCTTTGCTAATAGATGACCAGACTATTGGGTGCTCCTATTGTGGCATCACCGGACACACCACCAATGCTTGTTGACTTCGACCTTTGCTCCCCATCTCTTCGGAGTACATGCGTCTTCCACCATGCACTCCTTGTGCCATCTCTCCTTTCTGGGCCATAGAGATTGTTCTGCATCGGCTATCAGAGTACTATGCTCAAGGCAATAAGATGCATCTTTCGGGTACAGTGGCTACCACGGCCCGCGGTTTTGTAGTCCACTCCATTGAGAGACAATGATTGTTTGATACCGTCTCCTCATGAGTCCGCTCCTTCGAGCGACAATGGTTGCTCGACTCCTTCCTCTTCTTCAGCTACCTAGTCTGCTCCACTGAGAGTCATCGATTGTTGCCCACCTCTTGCTCATTCTGAGCCCCACCCTTCTCCACCCTCGACTACTCAGGTTCGAGAGGCTACCTTTGGGAGCTCTTCGGCACCCCAGATACCTTCTTCGGCATGCTCGGCGGTACTTGCTTCGTCATCAGACATTTCAGAGTCCGTGATCTATGAGTTTTTGGATTCCCTATCTACTTTAGAGGGGGATGTTATTTCTTTGCCCTCAGAGGGGACATCTACATCTTTGACTTTAGTGGGGGCCCCTCCACCTCCCACCTCAGAGGGGAAACCTACTCCACATGAAGTTATTCACCCATCCTTTACTTTCTTGGGGTGGCTGTCTTCGACCAGTCATCTCTTCTACTGATACCGAGGATCTTTAGGTACCACCTAGATTGGAACCTCAGAGGTTCAGTTGCGACTTGGTGACAAGGCCTTCGTATTTCTTCCAACATGGATGCACGGAGCTAGTGGCTTTTCTTCTGAGGTTGTGTTTCGGGTTCTCCAGTTCCCTCTATCTACTGGTCTTTACTGTAGGTTCCCTTTCCGTTGAAAATCTTGGATCTTAGGGGTCCTCTACATCTTCTTGCCTTGGTCACTTGGTCAGCATGGAGCCATCTCCCGAGATTGAGTACGGCCATATCCTTATGGTTCTCGACTCCACACAAAGTCCGATATTCCTTCAATGCATTGCATGATTTCATCATCTTTGTACTAGGGCGCTTGGGCAAGTGAATAATTTTCCCACGAGAGACACTGTCCAAGTGGCACTTGCTACATGAGTAATGTAGCATTGCTTCTCCACCTCACTCTTCTCTTGTTCCCCTTTTTGGGCCTGAGAGGGGGTGTTGAGAAACCCTTCACCCTTCACCCTTCATCCGCAGTTTGCGTTTTTTAGTTTTTGCGTTTTGCGTTTAGGGTTTGCAGCCCCAAAAAGGGGCGCCATCCTAGACTGACTGTGCCTATTTATGGGCCACTCTCTTATTCATTCCTTACGACTGATTCATTCAGTCCGTTGCCTCTTCTCCCTAGCCTCTCCACTATCCTCACACCCCTTTAGGAGAACATTACGGTTCGTGGTTTGTTACTGTCTTCATCATCTTCCTTGTGCTACGGCACCCTTGTTCCCTTGTATCACATTCACTCCATGATTCAGATCTTCATCATTCCATTCATCAGAGTTTCTTCTCTCTTCTCTTCTCTTCTCCATGTTTACCGAGTTCGCTTTGTGTTCCTGCCCGTAAACCCTACTGTCTCGCCGCTCGCTGGTACGCCATCTTTTGACATTTTCTCCTCAGATAGGGTGGTAAATAACCTGATTAAGCATTATTTACAGCAATTAACAAATTCGCAAAATTGAAATGCACACTTTGCCATATAATCTTGGACATTGGATACCTTGTTGACCCTAAAACAAGCACCCCTTTCGGTATTTATTCAACTTAATTGAAGAAGAAGTTGATGTACAATGGGATTTTCGCAATCCCTTTCCATATTCCAAATCCCCCTGCTGTCCAAAATGACCGGCAAGTCTTCAATCTAATTTGCTCCTTGATTCGGGCAATCAATTTGCCTTCACCCGCTTTGATGGAGATGGAAAATGCCCCAAATTCATTGATTTGCTGGTCCCTCCACTTGAGTTTGACTAAAAACAGCTTTAGCCCTGTTGAATCCAAGTCTTGGAGCTTCCAATTTCTAGCACGTTTCCTAAGGCTGTTGCTAAACCCTAATTTCTGCTGTTGCAGATTAGGGTTTATAGTAGAGAAATCTGAAATTTCTCAACCTTTGGTGATCTCAATGTTGTAATCTTTGGAGACAAGGTTGTAGAAAGACTAGGAGATGAGAGAGAATGCTGAAGAGAAATAAAATTCAGACTTTCTTCTTGAAGAACTAAAGAAAATCTGTCATTTACCGTTGCTGCCTTGTCTCAACAGCTTGTAGATGCAAAGAATTGAAGAAAATCAATCATTTATTGTTGCTGCCCTGTCTCAACAGCTTGTAGATGCTGACACCTGCTATTGATTGGTGTTCTCCTACCCTTGGCTGTCTTAGAAGGTTCTCCAATGGCTGCAAATTAGACCCATAGCATCTCCTTCCTCTCTCTTGCAAGCTGAATACACTAAACATGCCTCTCCCCAGCCTCTAAAGATGTTTTCAGCCTTGCATGGGCATTTTTGACAAGTGGCAGTCTTTCCAAATGGTTTTTTTAGAATTATTCATAATTAAATATTATTTTCAGTCTTTAAATACTAAAAATTAATCTAATAATTATTTTGGTGCCCTGAAAAATAATCAGATTGGCCAATAATTAAATTGGCTAGGCAACTTCCATTTCTGAGTATCTTTGCGCCATCTTTGACTATCAGATTGGCGTTAAGTACCATTAAACACCACTTCTCTAGTGTCACCAACTGACACTTATGGCCAAATGAATGATCTAGTGAAACGAGCCTTTCTTCCATGGATGGGTGGTAAATCCTTGATTACAACTTAATTACAGCAGCAAACAATTAATGTAAATCTGAAAATACAAATTTACCTACTGATCTTGGACAATGCACACCTTGTTGATTCCAAAACTGGCGCCCATTTCGGTATTTATTTAACTTAATTGAAGAAGAAGTTGATTTATAATGGGATTCTCCCGATTCCCTTCACAATCCAAACTTCCCTTGCTGTCCAAAGTGACTAGCAAGTCTTCAATCTATTTTGGCTCTTGATTCGGCCACTTAATTGGCCTTCACCCACTTCATAGACGATGGAAATGCCGCGAATTCAATGGCTGACTAGCTAGTCCTCCACCTGAATTTAGCTGAAATTCACCTTCAGCCTTGAAAAATCCAAGTTTTGGAGCTTTCAATTTTTGGCATGCTTCTGGAGGTTGCTGCTAAACCTTAATTTTTGGTGTGAATTAGGGTTTACAACAGAGAAATTTGCAATTTCTCAGTCTCCAAGGGTCTAAATGCTGAGATCTTCAGAGCAAGGCTATGAAATGGCTAGGAGATGAGAGAGAAAGCTGCATAGAGAGAAATTCAGAGTTTCTTTGCGAAGAACTGAAGAAAATCTGTCATGTACTGTTGTTGCCTTGTCTCAACAGCTTGAAGATGCAAAGAATTGAAAAAAATCAGTCATTTACTGCTGCTGCCCTGTCTCAACATCTTGTAGATGCTATCACCTGCTATTGATTGGTCTTCTGTAGCCCTTGACTGCCTCAAAAGGTCCTCCAATGGCTACAAATCAGACCAGCAACATCTCCTCTCTCTCTCTTGCAAGTTGAATACACAAAAAATGCCTTTTGCCAGTCTCTAAAGACGTTTTTCAGTCTTGCATGGGCATTTTTGACAAGTGGCAAGCTTTCTAAATGGTTTTTTTCAGCATTATTCATAATTAAATATTAATTTTCAGTTTTTAAATATTGAAAATTAATCTAATAATTATTTCAATACCCAGAAAAATAATATGATTGGCCAATAATTAAATTGGCTAGGCATCTTTCATTCACGAGTGTCTCTGCGTCATCTTTAACCACTTCTCTAGTGTCACCAATTGGCACTTATGGCCAAGTTAATAACCTAGGCCAACAATTGACTCCAGATACCACAAAGTACTTGTGCGGCATTACTTATAATAACTTTTGCCTTTATATCTCTTGATTTTCTTGGGTCTCGGGCTCGTAAATTTACTCTAACCCTAGTTACACCTCACATGTGCAACATTTACTTAACCATGTGATTAAAAATTAATCCACATGTTAAGTGAGGCTTTAAAGATACATGTCCTCATGACACCTAGCCCAACAACTAGCACCATATACCACCAAGTATCTATATGACAGAACTTATAGTAACTTTTGCCTTTGACATTTCGTGATTTCCTCGGGTCTCGGGCTCGTAAATTTACTCTAATCCTAGTTATACCTCACATGTGCAACATTTACTTAACCATGTGGTTAAAAATTAATCCACATGTTAAGTGAGGTTTCAAAAATATATGCCCTCATAACATCCAACCTAAGAGCTTTCTTATATAACGAGTTAATGTTGGTACCAGATAGATAAAGGCTTTCCAAATAGGTTTATTGAAACCTTGGACATATAGGGTATTCAGTATTTCATCCTTAGGTTGTGCATTTGGATCAATGGGACTGTTCAATATTGTGAACTTGGTGGTACATGCCAGAAGTGATCTATCACCTTACTTGAGGTGGCGGAGTCGTTCAAGTTTTTGTGCATCCATTTGGTCTTGTTAAAACCAGATACGGAAGGCATTTAAGGCTTCATCCCATGACGGCCAACTGTTTTCTGCAACTGGCCAAGTTGCAGCTTTCTTTTGCATCGAGGATTCGAAGTCCACAACCTTGTGAGCTTCATTAACTTGACTAGGATAATTGATTGTGCACGCCACATTAAATTGCCAAATAAAAGTATCTGGATATCCATTGAAAGATCTTGAGAACTTTGGGAAGGAAATACTACGTTAGTGTGTCATTGAAATCAGGAGTGCAACTTAAGTTGGGATTATTGGTGGGACACCTACTAGATTGAGTGATGCTAAAAATCGACTTGTTAGATTTAAAGGTGTAATAGACGGAAGGACAAAAGGGTTTAGTTTGCTCCTAGTCGGGGGAGTGAAACACGAACGATGCTTTTGGAATTTTGGGGCAACGGGACAGCCTCAGGGGGTGGTATCGTTTGGGGTTGTCAAGATTGGCACCGCCGTGTATAGCTTATAGTTGGAACTGCCTTAGGTGGACCGTACAAACACGTATGCATTCAACTTAGAACGTGGAGGAATGGTAATTGTGGTAACCATGTGTTATCGATGTCCAAGCACAGTTGCCATAGGATTGACAATGGGCTTACTCAGAACCGACACAAACAGACATTGACATCACTTTTGATGTTCAGAGCCTAGGTTGAAGAGTGAGACATAATCATAGCATAGGAATCAAACATAGAAAGGTACTCAAAACTAAATTCGAAGTATATTGTTGGAATCAAAGTGGAATATGGTGAAGAGAGAAGGTGTTCATGTTCTCCTATTGTTTTTGCCTAAAGGTTTTCCACTCCTTTTATTGCTATAATTTATAGTTCATTGGAGCAAAGTGTTGAAGAATGACCAAATGCATCTCAGCCTAACTTGCTCATTGCCATGTGAATTTAGGTGTGTCTCTCACCATAGAGCTGCTCCATCTTGAGAACTCTTTTGAACACGAAGAATCTTGGATTCCTTTGTCTGCCACACCAAGGCAAGAGTATTGTCAACCTCGTTCACCCAAATGTAGACAAGATTCTTGTTGCACTTGCCATTGGATTCTAGAATGGTTCATTTCTTCGTCATCGCCGCTTGTTTTTTCTTGGTGAAAGAGATGTGAGGCCCCTTTGAATGGTTAGGAATAGATGTAGAAAACACTCATGGGTAAGGATTGAAGGTATTGGAAACATGATGAGTATGTGAGGGCTCCTATTGAGCATGCTTGGACATACAGACATCCATCTTATAAACTTCTTGTGTGATGCTCTTATGATCCTTCTTCACATGCACAATGTTTATCTAGGGCAGAAGCCAAGGATACATGGTACTTTCACAGGGGTCCTTCTACGTACATTACCTCTTCTAGTGAGCTATTTGTCTTACTTTATGATAAACCAAAGGGAGTCTAGTCACAATGCTTCCTATGCAATGTAAGGCATTGGGCAAATTCTGATTGTTGCGGTGAATGGGCTAACATCATGCTTAGAGATGTATTGTATGTGTGTGGTATAAAAAAGAACTTGTTTTCAATTTCAGTCATTGCATGTGCTGGGCTCATGGTTAAGCATGTGAGCCGTGATTGTGAGTCAGTCTGAGTCAAATGAGGACATTTGGAGTTCGAACATTGTATTTTTCCATCATTTTAATTGTCCTAGACACCCCAAGTGGAGTTCTCACCTTTGTGTTTCATTTTTGGCAGGGTGGATCCGTCTGAGCCATCTAGTTCGTGGACCTAGTATTTTACCGAACGTACACAAAAAATTCTCAGATAAGATCCGGTGTTTTGTATGGTCATTAAAAAGTACATAGAAAATTAAGGGTAGATATTACTTGTTTTAACATGAGAGTCGCTACCCATGAGATAGAGTAACATAAGGTATTATCCAGCCAATACTAATTTAGTTTACAAAACACAAATGTCTTTGCTTCAATTTTCAACGAGTCATGGACATGATGATGAGAGGTTGAGGCAAAATGTAAATCCAAGACTCTGGTCACAAGTAATTTCCAAGATTCAATTTTATTTATAAAATTGAAGACATGTACAATGGATCAAAAGAAAAAGCTAGTTGCAATGATGGATCATGGTTCATGGATCATGGTATAGCAAGTCACAAGTGCCAAGTGGCAAGCACAGAAAGTAGTAGATAGTAGATACAATGAGAAACTTAAGGCTAAGACTTAACGTGAGCTATGTATAATGGGAAGACTTCATAAAGAGGCTTAGGCATTGAAAGAGAAGTAAAGAATATAGAGATATAGGTAGAGGCAAGGGGAGGGAAAGAAGAGGAGGTAAAGAAAGAGGAAATAGAAATAGAGGAAAAGGGTACAATAGAAAACGACTTTTCTTTGAACGCCAAGTAAAAAAAAAACGGGCGAAAACTAGACAGATCATATGCGGGTGATCGGACTGGACGGATCGTACTATGTGGATGTGTTTGTAGACAGAATGCAACCAGGGTGGGCAGGCTGACCTAGGTGGTTATATTTTTGGTCCTAACTAGCTAATGCACTAAAGACACTTGGGGGTTAGGGTAGCGGAGTCCTATTTACGGGACTCAAGGTCCTATTGTGCATATCATTGTGTGATCACCACTCTTGGACCTTGGCCCATAAGCCAACTCATCCATATACTAGGATGGTATGGGCTGGTGGGTATGGGATACTAGTCCTTGGGATATAGTCGTGACCCGGAGTGTTGCTAGCTCCTAGGCTTGGGGGTGAGCCCATTTGTCTCTTGTCGGGGGTAAAGGTGCCTCCGCCTAGCCACCCATGTATTACTACACTGACAATACCCGCCACTGCACACTGCAGATGGCGGGTGCGCGTCATCGTCTCTTTATTCTTTATTCTTTTAGTGACAGTTTGAATAAAGGAAGGCTTGATCACACATTGTGACTGTTGGAGTTCCCATTTTGTGTCTCTTTCTTTCTTGCTCTTGCTCTCCTGCCATAGGTCTTCCAAGCAAGCTTTGATCCTTCTCACCTTTCAACTAGTATCAAAGCATGGTTGCTTGAGCATTCCGACTTGGTTCGTGACCCCTTCAGCTTCCTTTCGAATACCTACACCATTGGCTTCCACTCTTGGCAGCATAGCCGACCTTCTCGAGCACCTTCCCGGCCCCTTTGGGCACCCTCAGGGCATTCCATTAGAGGTATTTGGTCATTTTTTATCAGGGTTTATTGAAGCTACAGGTTTACACAGGAAGAGGACTGCCATAGCTTCCACCCTTGAAGCTTGTTCTCTTCATACCTTGTTGTATGGACTTGTGGGGCACCTTAGGCTTGTTGTGTGCCTTCTTTGGTACCTCCTTGAGCTTCCTACCACCCTAAACCAACACAAAATGTGAGCAGCAACCCCAGGCAGATCAGCGTGACCTGCAAGTGTTGTAGATAGAAGATGGACAGCAGCTCCTACATCAAATGTTGGTCATGGCATGCTTCCTAATCATTGTGGCACCCTTGGCAATGATGTTTGATATGCTTTGAAGCCTCCCAAGCTTTGAACATTGATCTGAGGTGCTGTAGCACTGCTTTGAAACAGTTTACAGCAGCTTACAGACACTAAATGTCAATGCTACACTAGCAATTGATGCCTATGCTTGTTTGGAGCTTCCTAGTTAAGCGGTTTGATGCCTGTTGATGACCGATTGTTGGGGGATGCAAGGCATATGTTTTGCCATGATCTTGGACTGATTTTTGGGCTGAAAAATCACAGTTTTCAACAGTAAATCACTGCTGTACAACAGTGGGCTGAAGCCTATTACTTCATGTTTGCCTATGCCTCTTGGAATTGGGACATACTTTGGAGATATACTTTGATGTATTGATCATCGGGGATTGACTCTGAGCTTGATATTGCTTTAGATCATTGGTTGAGCTTGAGCTCTGCTTTGTAGCACTTGAATCTCCATCTTTGGATGTACTTTGGCATGTACCTCATGTATATCTGACCGGTCTTGACATTCTTGGCTTATGCCACTTATACATGCTAGTTACATTGTGTGGAAGTGGATGCTTCTGGAGCCTTGCCTTGGCTTGACATTTGATCTCATTTGGAGCTTATCTTGGTGATTCATTGGCTTGTCGGAGTTTGCCTTTGGATGTACTTGATGTCTATGCATGCTATGTATGGATGCTACAAGGCCTACATGCTCGGGATGTCTCATTGATGCTTGATCTTGGACATTGTCATTGGTACACTCTTACATGCTTTGTTCGAGCTTTCTTGCTTGACATTTATGGCTTTTGTGCTAGTGGGAGCGTCTTGATATGCTTGACAGGCATAGAGCAGGTGGGTTTATGCTACTTGAGCATTTGGATACTTGAGACTGGGATCTTCACTTGGATGTTGCATGGTTGATATGCTGTGGTCTTCACAGATGTACTTGGGCTGATTTGGGCTTGACACTCCCTGAGCATACATCTATGTGTCAGGTCTTGTCAGTGTTGTGTACACTTTGCCCTATTACACAGGGGGTGTGCTGGCTTACTGACGGATTCATTTGACATGCTTGTATGTTTGCTCGATGTCCGTATGACTGTCACATGTTGATTTATGTCCGCTTGATGCTGGTTATGCTTTGACAGCCAGTGGTTGACTTGGTGCATTCATTTTGCCTATAGTTTGCTCTCATTGTACCTGACTGTAATTTATTACAGCAAGTAGTTATGCATCGACTGTGTTGTATTTTTCATGCTGAATCATCCTGATTTTATGTACTTTTGATGGTACTTGGTGGGCAGTATCATTAGCTATCAGTTCGTGGTCATTTTACCTTGGTTTTGGTGGTATTTTGGCTGTTTACAACTGAAAACAGCAAGCAGTTTTGAACTATCTGCATTGTTTTGGACTGTAGTATGGCATCTTCTTCCAGTGATAATACTATCTTCAACATTACCAAACTTGATGGTACTAATTATGGCTATTGGAAGAGCCAAATCTGACAGATACTTGTGCAGAAGAATCATGTAAAGCCATTGAGATTGAGCGGGCAACAGCATGTAGGCATGTCGAATGATGATTGGACTAATCTTGATGCATTATGCAAGTCTACCATAATATTATCTCTCACTGAACAAGTATACTACAATGTTGTGGGTGAGGCACAGATTGCATGATAGCTTTGGGAAAAGATAAAAAAACTCTATGACAAGAAAAGTCTAGCAAGACAGATGTATTGGCTAAAGCAGCTTATGGACTTGCGCATGAAGGTGAATGTGATGATGTCTGCTCATTTGAGCCAGTTCCATGCTATTCTTAAGAACTTGACTTCGCAGGGCATTACTTTTATTGATGAGGTTACACTATTATTTTTGCTTGGGACTCTGAGTGAGTCATAGGATGTATTCCGTATTGCCTTATGTGCTTCTGCTACTACTTTGAAATTGCTTGATGTGGAAAGTGCTCTTTTGCAGGAAGAGATTAACCGTAAGAACTTGGATGCCTCTCGTGTGTCGCACACTCTGACTGTTAGAGGTAGAGATGGCAAGCCACGTAGTAAGTCTCATGGAAGAAATGCTAATGTGACATGTCACCATTGCGGCAAGAAGGGCTATATACGCCCACAATGCCATGAGTTGCGCAATGAGAAGCGCAAAGAGAAGAAGAAAGACAAAGTATAGGAAAAATCCTCAGATCGTAGCATTGTACTTGCGAAATCCAGTGTGAAAATCGAGGAGATAAATGTCATGCAAATTGAAGACTTCAATGGAAAGTATATACTTGCAGCTAGTTCTTGTGATTCTACACAGTTGACCAAGGTTTACTCTATGTATGCGCAGTGTTGGCTTTTGGATTCCGATGCATCATTTCATATTACACCATGCCGTGAGTGGTTCTACTTCTACCGCACCGTCTCTGGTTCCGTCCGTTTGGGTAATGACAGGTCACTTGCTATTGTTGGCATTGGGGATATACGATTGTAGTTCTCTACTATCAGTACTTTTCTATTACAGGATGTATGTCATGTACCTGCGCTTTCACGTAGTCTTATGTCTGTAGGACAGCTTGATGATGCTGGGTTTTATGTATCTTTTGGGGATTTTGTTTAGAAGCTCACACGTGGTAGACTTGTGCTTGCTAGAGGTGCCAAGGCTGGCAGTCTCTATTCTCTTGTAGTTGATGAAACCTCTGTTGACCATGTTTTGTTTGTGGATTCCATCCCACATGTATCTCTTTGGCATGCTCGTTTAGACCATATGTCCTTGAAGGGAATGAAAATACTTTTTGGTTTGCAGTACTTACTGCCCCTTGTCTATGCATGTTTGATTCATGTGAGCATTGTCTTTATGGTAGACAGACTAGGAATATATATATTTCTCCTATGGTCAAGATGACCGCCCTATGCTTGGTTTTGGTCTTAGTCCCTCAGCTTGACTTGAACTTATATCAGATGGATGCCAAGATTGCATTTTTGCATGGGGATTTGCATGATGAGATTTACATGGAGCAGCCTAAGGGCTTTGCAGAACCTGGTAGGGAGCACCTAGTGTGCAAGTTGAAGAAAAGTCTTTATGGCTTGAAGCAAGCATCTAGGGAGTGGTATCATAAGTTTGATGCCTTTATGCAGTCACAGGGTTACAGTAGGAGTGCTATGGATCTGTGTCTTTACATGAAGAAAGCCCGTGATGGCTCATTGCTTATTTTGGTACTTTATGTGGATGATATGTTGATAGTAGAGAAAGCTCATGATGAGCTGGATGCTCTTAAATCTCAGCTGAAGAAGAGCTTTGAGATGAAGGATTTGGGACAGGCCTCTCACATTCTTGGTATGCGCATTAAGCACGATAGGTATGAGGGACTACTCTACCTCTCACAGAGGGAGTACATTCATAAAGTCCTTGAGCGTTTCCGCATGTAGGACGTAAAGCCTATTGGTTGTCCATTACCTTTTTATATGAAGATCTCACATGTTGATTGTCCGCAGACAGATGAGCAGAAGGCCAAGATGGCCAAGATCCCTTATGCATCAGTCGTGGGCAATTTGATGTATACTATGATAGCCACTCGTCTAGATATTACCTTTGCAGTTGGTGTTGTGGCACTCTATATGGCTACACTTGGCAAGAAGCATTGGGATATCGTGAAAGGTATCATGAGATACTTGAAGGGCATAACAAATATGCGTATTTGCTATGGCAGCCAGGTTATAGGAGTTGTGGGGTACACAGCTCCGATTATGTAAGACATGTAGATAGTAGGAAGTTCACCTCTGGCTATGTATTCACCTATGCTGAAGGTGCTGTCTCTTGGATGTCTAGGGTTCAGAAGTGTACGGCTTTGTCTACCACTGAGGCCGAGTATATTGCAGCCATTGAGGCCTGCAAGGAGTCCATATGGTTAGGCCATTTGGTTCATGACCTTGGGATTGATGCTATACCTACGTTGCATTCGGATTCTATATGAGTACTATTCAGCTAGCCAAGAATCCGGTCTTCCATGTGAAGACGAAACACATTGAGATGAGGTATCAGTTCATATGTAGGGTCATGGAGGATAGGTCTGTTGACCTTGTTAAGATCTCCACTGACGAAAATCGTGCAGATTTTCTCGTGAAAAGCCTCACTACTAAGCGCTTTGCCTTCCTTAGGAGATTGATGGGCGTTGGATGAGATGATGTTTTCCCTTATCCTGTTGTACATGTGTACATTGTACTGTCTTTTCTTTTTTCTTTTCACTCCTCATTGGGGCAGATTCGCCTTTAAGTGGGAGGTTGTTGGGGGTAAAGGCGCCTTTGCCTAGCTGCCCGTGTATTACTACACTGACAGTACCTACCACTGCACACTGCAGGTGGCGGGTGGCCGTCACCGTCTCTTTATTCTTTATTCTTTTAGTGATAGTTTGAATAAAGGAAGGTCCGGTCACACATTGTGACTGTTGGAGTTTCCATTTTGTATCTCTCTCTTTCTTGCTCTTGCTCTCTCGCCATTGCTCTTCCAAGCAAGCTTCGATCCTTCTCACCTTTCATCTCTATAGTTGGGAGGCGAGTCTAATGTACGATTAATCCCTTTATTTTTGTCAATATAGTTTGTGTCATATCTTGTGTGTAGGTTGGATCCTAGATGGGCATCACATCACACTAAGCATTGGCAAGCAATTAAACGTGTCTTTCGATATGTCAAGGGCACTCAATCATTGGCTTTTTACCTTGGAAGCAATTAAACGTGTCTTTCGATATGTCAAGGGCACTCAATCATTGGCTTTTTACCTTGGAAGCAATTTTCTTTGCTTGCATGTATTTACTACTAGTGATTGGGCTAGTTGCTTTGGCACTAGAGTGTTAACTAGTGGTTGTTATTTTGTGCTTGGTGATTCATATACCTTTTGGTTGAGCAGGAAACAGTCTACAATGACCACATTTAGCTATGAGGCCAAATACATGGCAGCATTTATAGCTATATTGAAATGTGTATGGTCCATATGCCTATTGGTTGATTTGAGTGTGGGACAGTAGTCTCCCGCTCCTATCTATCTTGAGAGTTAGAGTGCCGTGGTAGTTGCAAGGAAACTAGTGTTTCATGCTTGCACTAAGCACCATTGAGGTGCATTATAATTCTGTTAGATAGAGGCTCCATGCAGGGGAGATTGACTTGGTCTATGCCCTTACACAGGATAATTTGAAAAATGTATTTATCAAAGAAAAGTTTGAAGCCTTCCGCAAGGCTTTAGACTTATTACCACTTGGGGATTGATTTGGCATTCCTTGTATATGTTCATACACGCACCCATGTGCACATGCTGCGCGCTCGTGCGCACACACACACACACACACACACACACACACACACACAGCGTGTGCATGCACGTGCAGCTGAGCATTGTCCCAACAATTTTGTATGTGAAGATAAATGCTCCCAGTTTCAAGCACCTAGTGCACCAACCCTTAGGTAGTAGGGATGTTATAGCATGTGCATTAGGACATGCCTAAGCATGTTGTAGCTTCGTTTGTGTTCCTTTCCATAAATTTTCCTTGTGATTTGAAGATAATTGTGTACCTCACATATGAACATAACGATTTCATGTATTAACAATATGTGCATGCAAGCTGGTGCTAAGCATATAGTCTATTTGTCATACCTTACAGATATTTTCCTATTTCACCATTTACTTGGCTCTGTTCTAGATCATGTATGATGTGGTAATGACATTCACATTTGGTGTTATGTTGACTTCAGTTGCGCAAACAGACCTAAACAAAGCTTCAAGTAAAGACCAAAATTTGATTGATTCTTCCAAAGTGTTAACAGCTGGTGGAAAAGGAAAGGCCAGAAATTTACTTGAGACAGTAAGCTTTTTGTCGAAGCTTTGATTCAATACCAAGGCATGATTATTACATGTGAAATTTGGATGTTAGGCCTCTGTTCAAGCTCATTTCTAATTTTCTTGGGCCTTGGCCAGGTCTTACCACTTTCAAATGTGAAGGAGGAAGTATATAAGGCTTTAGATGAATGGGTCGCTTTTGAGCTTGAATTTCCTATCACATCTGTGAGGATTGCTCTGTGCAGACTGAAGTACAGAGAAGAGTGGCAGAAACTTATTCAGGCTAGTTCATTACTTTAGAAATTACGATTTTTGAAATGTTGACAGCTCATGTATGATTGGAAGCCTAATCAATTATGCTTACATGACTCTTCTTTTTGGAATTGGCTGTTTTAATAGGTTTCAAAATGGATGCTAAGTAAAGGACAGGGCAAGACACTTGGGACTTATGACCTTATGATAACGGCTTATGACATGCTTGATAGGTTGGATGAAATGAACACCTTGTGTGAAAAGGTCATAGCCTGTAATGCGAGATCAACTCCCAAGGCTATTTTCATCCACATGATGCACATATATAGAAGGCGTGGCATGCTAGAAAAGTTCATAAAGGTAACTTGGAAGCTTTTGATAGTGCACATGGGCTGTAGAGAGAGTGTGTGTGAAAGTTATATTAATGTTTTTAAAGACTCATGGCATTAAGGAATGTTCCAAATGCTAATGCAATGTTATGCCTGATTATGTCTTAGGACTGGAGGTCATTATAGTGCTGATGTAGCCTCATGCCTGATTATATAGATAATTGAAGCTCTATGAAAAGGATCTGAAGCAGAGGGAGTCTCATATTAGTGTCTACTGTAGTAAAGGCCAAACTGAGCTTCTGGGGACCACATGACAAATACAACTAACTCATAGTGTGCCTTATCAGGGACAGTAAAAGGAGAATAAACAAAGAATTTTTGCAATATATGTTTATGAATCTCCTGGCTTTTGCTTTTCCAAAAGACCCAGGATGGAGGGATCTAAATACATCTTTGGTAGTATGGTCTGAGGTGAATCTCCTTGGAAATGTGCAAAAGCAGGATGAACAGCCAAGAGAAGACTGCTACAAAACTGCAGCAAAGGCCATCTTTACACATCTTGTTAAATTTTTTGAGTCAGCATTGGCGGGCACATCTAGGTCTGAATATGGAGCCTGGGACAGTCAAGTTTTTAGTCACATGACATATTGTTAAGACTTACTACATGAACTTTGAGAACAAACTATTAGTGATCATACAACATCACATATCCATGCTGTTGGAACTTGGCACGTGTCTTGTTCATTCTGATCAATGCCATACACCATTGCTGGTATCCCGTTCAATTCATATTGGATGCTTAACAACAAAAGTCCACATGCTCAAAGTGCATCAAATGGCAACCAAGATGTGTGACATGCTTCCAACCAATAGGTAGGTGCACCTCATGGGCGTGTGAGCTCACATGCTATAGATTAGAACGATGCCAGCTGTCAGGATTGTAGGGAAAGTTTATCACCAAACACATAATTGATAATGACACAATGGCAACAAGTACAAAAGCAAGAAATAACATTAACAGATACACTTAATACATTTGACTTGCTTATTTCCTTTTTGTCACCAAGTGGTTTCTTATTGCACAAGTCTTCAAACCTTTTTGAACACGTGTTTGGTGTAGCCCCCCTTTTTTTAGACGAAACCACCACCTTACTTTTTCAGCTGGAGTGTCTTAAGCATTTAGTGATTTTTTATTGGATCCATGGAAGGATTCTTAGAAGGGTACGATGGGTTTCCCTTTAACCACGCTAGCATAAGAGGATGGAAACTTGCATTTTATTTGATTTGCTTGGACAATGGGTTGCTTGGACTTTCTTGATCCCATTGTGTCATCATAGTTACAAGCAAAGGTGATGGGTTGTCTAAAGTCTTGTCCCTGCAGCTTTTCCCCCCTCATCACAATTTCTCTTGATAGAGACTTGCTCAAGGATGTGCATAATGGTGTGCAAAGAAATGGTAAGGTTTCCAGGGGGGAACACAAAGGTGTGTATGACACTGACACAAAACTCAAGAACATAGAAGATGATTGAAATGATAAATCATGTGATGATAACAAAATAGAGGATCTTCAGGGTTCTTTTCTCTAAGACTGGTACTGAGGTGAGCAGGATCGAGTTGCAATTAGACCTCAGAGATGACTGCACTGTCTTGGCTGATGAGATGGTAGCACATGTGGATGAGAATGCTCTGTGAAGAGCATGAAACACAATCCTCCGAGTAGGGGAATTCGAAGAAGACACTGGATGATGATGGTTAATAGTAGAGGGAGTGAAACACAGTCCTCTAGAGCTGTAGGTGATGAAGCTGATGATGTAATCTCTTTGGAATGATGGCTGCTATAAAGATGACTGATGGGCAGCCAATTGGAGGAGAAAATAAAAAGGGCTGATGAAGATCTGGCAGCCCTTGAGGAGAGGAGAACACAGAGATATCTGCCGATGAACACAGAGATATCTGCCGATGAAGGCCAACTACAGCAAAACACGGGCTGAGGATGATGGCAGCAACTCCCTGCTGATGAAAGACTGCCAGGCTACAAGAATGGGCAGCAAAAGCAGCGAGGGAAGCTGCTAAATCAGAAAATGCAGATGGGAAGTAGACCTTAGATGGATGAACCTCCAAGTGATTAGGTGGCAGATCCAGACAGCTCCAAGCATGTGCAACAACAGCTCCAATAGGCAGCATCCACTGGGGGTTAAGAGGAAGAATAGGAACAATGGTTGGAGAAGAGGGAGACTGATTGAATGTGGAGAATGAATGAGAGTGGTTTTGAATGCTTATAACATGCCCTATTTATATAGGGGACTTTGGAGCATTTGTCCTCAGTGATATTGTGCCTTCTTCATGCCAAGGGGCTTTGGGGTGAGCACCCATGTCTATATCAATCTTCACAATATCTGACTTGATAACTCGATTTCACTTAAGTATGAGTGAGATCTAGATATAGGCAACCCAAGCTGTATTGTAATGGTGGAAGTGCATGCATATATAATTCATGTATCCTAAACTACGATCGTATCGTTGTATACCAATGATGTGTGTCTCCATTCTCTGCTGATTGTTCAGAGGAAGTCAATGCAAATCGTTGATATCTATACCTTGAGAGCTCCCATATTCTCTATAAGTAAGTCGTTGATTGAAATAATTCCTTCGTGACCATAAAATACTACTCCAATCTCTGCTCTAATAATCTTGTGGGATATTGGCGGTTTGCTTCGTATCATGCAAGCAATCATCATCATTAGTGATCTCTCAAACTCTTCTAGGTCTTTTTGCAAAGACTTGGGTCTCATAATTGGGGATCCATATAACAAGGCTGGGGTAACAAATGTATCAAACAACCACAACTTACTTCGGAGCTCGTGGAATTGAGCATATACACATTTTCCCTCAAGTGCTCCAAGTGTTGCATACTCTCTATCCAACCTAATGGCAGTTGCATCTCTCAGTGAAAATGTAGGTATTGTAAATGTGACCCCTAGATATACATATGATCTAGCATGCTTAACCATATTCCCTCCAAGAGTAAATTGATGCCTCAATCAGGTCACCCAATCTTGTGTGATATTGAACACCAGCACGTTGGTCCTCCAAAGGTTTACTATCAAATCCATGCAAAATGTGTGTAATGCATCCATGTGTCTTTGCAAGCCCTTGGGAGAGTCCATAATTGATACCACATCATCTGTGTGTAACAAGATGGATATCTATATGCTAGCCAAGCTCACACATGGTTCCCCTAACATGAGAGCTTGTTGACATAAACTCGGAATAGTGTAGGCGAAAGTCGGCACCCTTGCTTTACCCCCATGGTACTATCCATCATAGTTGAAAGGTCACTTGGAGTACAAACCCTCTTGGTCATTGACTAATACAAGTCATAAATCCCCCATTGTAGATCCTTCGGAGTGCGAAGTCTTGTAGTCATTGCGTGAGCCTACGTGGGACACTATGTTGAATGTCTTATGGAAATCCATAAGCCATGTGCCCTACCTTCCTCTATAATAGTTATGAGAGTCAAAATACGATTAAACATCGTGAAACCTCTCTTGAAGCTTGTCTGTCCTCGTGCTCTATACCCATGTCTATGTGCCCATGTGCCGAGCTCATTTTCTAAAATGCAGCCATATATCATGGCCAAGTAGTGACCAATCATGGTCATCTTGTAGTTTTTCACTATCGTAGGATCCCCATTTTTAATTAGTGGTACAATGGTATGGATTGTCCAACTTACTGGAAAGCCCTCACACATGGCTTGATTAAAAATATGCCTCAACAAAGTAGTAAGAATCTCACATGTACGTATAAAATGTTCCCTTTCTTTTCTGAATGGTGATCTTCATGAGGAGCTTTATGTCACTTAACGTGTTGGATTTATTCAAAAAGGCTTAAAGAGCAAAGTGTATTATAGGCATAAAGTGGCAAGGGTGCTATAGGCTCAAAGTGGTTTACAAATTAAAATGCAGATTTGATGGTAGTATGGGATTGACTATGATGAGAGGTTTGCACCCACTTTACATATAACCACCATTTGTAGTGTCATTGCTTTGGTTGCTTATTTTGATTGGCATGTGCATTAGTTGGATATGGAGATAGCTTTTTTGAATGGTGATCTTCATGAAGAGCTTTATGTCACTCAACCACTTGGCTTTTTTAAAATTGGTAAAACTTATGAAAAAGTGTCAATCCAATATTTCTCCCAAAATCAATGTAATTTTTCCTATTTTCAGTGTGTCATTTTTGAATGCCTTTTAAAGATAGTATATTTAGCAAACAAGACAATTGCTTCTATCAAGACAAAACCTTGCCTAACTTTGGAAAATTAATCTCTATTAACTGCTGGTGTCATAGCAGCCAAAAACGTTAGAAACGAAACGTGCTTCGTAAGTTTCTTTCAAGAGGAGGTAAAATAAGAAACATGGTTTTTTATATAGGGAATTTTAATAGTTTTGACTAGGGAAAGATGCTCTAAATCTCTATGGAACTCTCTCTTAAACAAAGAATGGTCAATTGAGCTCGAGTGATAATAGAGTCAATTAAGAATAATACGTTACATATCCATGATCCATTATTGATTTGTCACTCATATCAAAGTTAGTCTTTGGACAAGCTATACTATGGTTTAGGACTCAAACATTATGATTCATATATATCATACAAAGAAAATTGAAATTAACATGTAAATAGCCTATCTACAATATGGACCAAGTCAAGTTGCAACATCATGATTCTCATTTCAAAACAAACTGATAAAATGCCAAAATTGAGAATGAATCATAATATATCATAAATAACTCATAAATGAGACTAAAGTCGTATAATATTCAACTCTCAAGACAAGAATAGATATTAGATCGACAAAGTCCAATAACTAAACAAAATTACAAAAAAATCAATCTCTCGTCCAAAATCTTGAGCCATCACAAGTCATTACACATCATCATCACCAAGTTTAATATTGTCGAACAGTTTTTGTCAAAAAAACCATGTTTTGGGTTCCAACTCACAAAAAAAAAACGCCCTCGTTTTTTACTCTCAAAAACGTTTCGTAAGTTTCAAATTCATAGAAACGTGTTTCTTAGCTGCTAGGGCTGGCGTGACATAACTCAAATATAAAGGATGTGAGCTTGATATAACCTTTAAAAATTTTGTGAAATGGATGTGACGGAATGGTCAGAGATTGGGTGTTTGAATGATAGATAACTTCACATGAAGTTCATTGAGAGAATACTCATATCCTGTACAATGACTTTCCTGACTCCTTAATTTCTGAAAATACATGACTATAATACATGCCATATAGTCTTGGTTTATACACTTTTATTGTGCTCAAATAAGTCTCATGAGCTATCTCTTATATAACATTGCATCTTTGTTGCAGATATTTGAGCAGATGGAAGAATATGGAATGAATCCTGATAAAGACACTGTATCTCAAGTTGGAGAAGCATATCAAGATCTGGGAATGCTGGAGAAGAAAGAGAAGCTCATGAAAAAATATTTATCATCTCCTAAGTCTTCATTGACTTCAAAAGAAAAACCGAAAGGAAAGAATAAGAGGGTGATACCAAGTTTGAAAGTCAAATCCTCCGATGCAGGTCAGAAGCAAGACATTCTCTAATTCTGTCCCAAACAGCAAGTGTAAGGTTCCTCATTCAAGACCTACTCGAAAGATGTGGTCGCTGACATAATATTGCTTTTTGAGTACAATGCTGATGAACTTTGTTTCTTAAGTGGTCATAAAAATTTGAAGGGCCACTTTTTGACTGATTCCAAGCTCATCAATTGAACCTATTAGAATGGCAAATGTGTGGTTATGAGCATGGCTGTCCAGTTGAGGGCTGGCTGGTTATTCTGAGTAGACTAAAATGCTATGAAATCTGACAAAGAACTAAGTGGGCCAAGGTACATGTCAAACTAATCACTGCTTTTCTTGGCTCTTCTTGGTGTGTTATGTCAGAAATTACCACCCACGTTGTGGCTGTTGGTGAAAATAGTGATTCACAGCATTCAAAAATGATTGACAATACGGAGCGCAATCATGGGGAATTATTAGTTACAACAACTGGACCAAGCAAGGCTTCTGAATCTGGTAGATATATGCTTCATTAAACAGGCTGTCTTTTGCTATTGATTTGGTATATGCATCAAACATTTAACGAAACTTTGTGGTGTGTCAGGTAGCTTGTGTATTCTGGCAAATCTTCTACTTGAAAGGAATTATCAACAAGGGATGGCTCACGCAAAAAAAAGATCCAAAAATGCCGGCAAGAAGGCCTGGTCAGGCATAATCTAATTTCTATAAAAGTTCCACATCTTTCAACTTATTTCATATTGGCATGTGGGCTTGGAAAACTGTTGTCCCCAACATTTCCTCAACAGTTTCCTTGGACTGGTACAATACAGTGTCATGCCAAATTCAAATTGCACTGCAAAATTACACTGGAAAGACAAACCCTTTCCAGGTAACTACCCTAGACATGAAACATGTCTTTTGCAGATACCACCAGCTGTATATTGCAATCATCACGGTTGTTAATGAGGGAATATGAAGTTCTTGACAGCACTCCTCAACAACCTTTGGACTCCAAAGCTAGAAACTTAGTTACAGAGCTGGTTTGGGAAGCACCCAAGTTGTCTTGCTCTTGTGCATTCTGGATGGTGGGGGCTAACAGAACTTAAAGTATGGCTGTTGGCCTCTGCTCTTGAGAAGGAAATGACTTATTGAGCATACAGCCTGAGCAGCTCAAGGTGGTATCCTTCACTTAGCAATGATCGCTCTATGGCTGTCAGCCTCTGCTCTTGAGGAGGAGATGGCTTATTGAGCATACAGCCTGAGCAGCTCAAGGTGGTATCCTTCACTTAGCAATGATCAATCACAGAAACCAGGGAAGATGGTTATCTGCAATGCAACTCAGGGGCAACAAGATTGGGTTCTTCGAATGTTTGTGGGGGTTTCACTGGAGATGGCCTGGGCAGCAAAGGTGGTATTCGTCTTTGACGCAAGGGCATCAAGGTAACATCGATCTTCTTTTTTATCATCCTTTGTTCCAAGGATTGGAATGATTAGCTCATGTCGTATGTGCATGTCATGGACAAGGAACATAGATTAACCCCATTCAAGTCCTAGGACCAGCTCAAGGCTTGTCTACCCATGTGGGTACTGGATGGCAACTTGTTCATCACATTATCCAGAAAAAAAGCCATCAGTTTGTACTGCCACAAAAAAGAACCGTCTTTCATTTCTCATTAGATGTATGGATGTGCTCTCATCTGGATTTGCACTTCATTAAGACGGGCGCACTGGAGCATGGTCCTATATTCGTTCTGCTGTGCTAAGGCATTGATGATGTGTCTTGCACTTTATTTAGAAAAATTGAAACTTCTTTTTGGGATTTTTGAGCAATTATCATTTGAGGGCTTGATGAAAGTGAACTTTTATTGTGGATATGTAAAGATCATTGGTTGTTTATTTGTATGTTGTGGTCTTGTTACCTCTGAAATAAGTTCAGACATTTTGATGAGGTGGAATAATTCGACTGGCTGGGTAGATGAGGTGACTCCCCATTCAACACTCTCCATGCAAGTGGAGCTTTCTGCAAATACTTTGGGCTACCTGGAGCTCCTCTTCTGTCACCTTTTCCAACATCATTTGTTGTAGTGTCTCTTATTTTCCAACCATGAATTAGGGACAATGAAATTGGGCTCCCCTCTGTTGTGTGAATCGGTAGTTGAAGTGACATCATCAAGCTGGATGCTTCATCACCACCTTCCACCCACATGTTCATGCCTTCAAACTCTCTTATTGACCTTCTTGCCAACCGATGCCTGCATGGCATGACCTTTTATGTTCCTCATCTTTGAACTTGGTTTTAGTTATGGATTGCATGTGGGCATTGTTAATATTTATTGTTTGGTAGTTGCTCTTTATTGTTTGTGTGGTGTTCTTTCCATAATTCTTGTTCAACATTTCATACAACTCACGGGACATTTTAATATTTTCAAAGCTAAGTACTATGACAGCACATAGGTTTTGTGTAACTTAAAACTCAAAAGCTATGCTCTAAAAGCTTATGTAGGTTTTGTGTAACTTAAAACTCAAAAGCTATGCTCTAAAAGCTTATGTAGATCTTTGGAGGCATTTAGGTGCATGATCTATGGTATGATATATACATTGGGTGACTAAAGATGTACATGTTTGTTTGTGAGTAGGTAGACAACAATTACCACCTTAATTCGTGCTATCATGACAACATTTTGATGAGGAAGGCATATGTGAGTATTGAATTGTTCATCAAAACACACATGCATCAACATGATGGAGTTGAAAGGATGTAGAGTTCACAAGATTTCGTAACTATGAAGATATAGTAGTTTGTTTAAGGCCTAAGGAGCAAAAATTTACTTGATAGATGATCAACCTAACATAACGGGTAACGAATTGAGCTTATCTTCAAGTTGCTCCAATTATCCTAGAATTGTGAGGGATATTTGAAGTGCTGCTTCCAGTAGAAGTCCAAGTCTCTACGTGATACCATTCACAATGAATATATTAAAAAAAACATGTGCAATGGAAGAGCAAAAAAGGGAATGCATTAGTATGTTGCAAAGGGTTGATTACATCCTCCATTGCCCTCATTTGAAATGTGGCGTAGTTTGAGTACACAAAGTAGAGACGCTTCTAATTGGGCCATGGGCGATGTGGTAGACTATGAATAAAGTTTAATCAAAGGTTGAGGTGAAGGTGATGGAGTGTGAAGGTAAGCAAGCAAGCAACATATAAAAAGGTTCTCCATCTTGTTTGATTTGCCTTGGAATATAGCCACATGATGTTCTTAAGGCTTGTAAGGCTAAAGTCTTTGATATATCTATCAAACGGACAAAGGTGGATGCTAGAACCAATCAAATAGAGGTGGAAGGGTTTAAACATCATGCAACCACATTAGGGGCAACACCTTGTCTGCTCAAAACCCACTAGCCAAGGTTTTGCCTAAAAAGAGTCACATTTAGCATATAAAAATTTAGCGTCCTTAATGAAACTCGTTGAAAGTGGATATAGTTTGAAGATGTCTTAATGTTACAAATATCATTAAAAAGTCACATTTAGCATACAAAAATTCAATGTCCTTGGGGGAACTCTTTGAATGTGAACATAGTTTGAAAATACCTTCCTTTAACAAGCCTGACAAAACTAGGTCCAAATGGTCATATTTTAGGAAAAACTATACCAAAATGATCTTGTAGATCAACATTAGTAGATGCAACATATAGTCTAGTATTGATTTGAATTTGAGCCCCTAGAACTTTGGATAGCTACTCTCCTCTCTCTCTCTCTCTCTCTCTCTCTCTCTCTCTCTCTCTCTCTCTCTCCATGTGTGTGTGCATGTGCGCGCGTGTTGAAAGATTTGTAGTATCTCGTCATGATAACTATGTTGGCTCTTTTTTTCCACAGTATAGCATTGCATAGAGCAATGCTAATAACGACATTGATAAAAATCATCACTACCTAGAATCGCTACAGCTTTGAACCCTTGTAGTGTGAGCCAATTGGTAGAGAGTGTGGGTCTTGAAGTTGTATGGATAGGTGTTAACCATAGGATAGAATGTAGTGGGACAACAAAGAAAATTGGCAAAGGTGTGCAAAGTTGGAAAAAGTAAAGAGGTGTGCAAATTAAGCAAATGGCATGAGGTATATAATTTTAAATTAAAGCACGTAACCATACAATTAATTGTAATATTATTTTGAAAGTCGGGACGTAGTGTTGTTCAAGTTGTAATGTTTTTCATTAGGTAGAAAGGCGTGTAGCTTGACAATAGCAAGGCCACTAGCTTTCATTCACTTTTATGAGGATGATCAATTTAATGTAAATATATATGCATAAACTACGAAAGACAAGCCAAGAGCCAAATAAGAGGGATGAGCATCCAACTTAAGCCCAAACTCAAAACCTCGTGTATAAAAATTGGAAAGTGAATAGATAAGCTCATTCTTGTGGTGTGCAAACTTATGAGCATGCTTCTCCCTCTTGCTCCTATTCTATCTACTAGTGCTCCATCTTGAGAGTATGAGAGTGAGGGAGAGGATAAATGACTTGAGAGGTGAAGCTCCTTCTTTGTGCACACTCTTCACTTTCTCCCCTTCTTTGATGAGAGGTTGATTGAAAAAGGGATCAAGTGGTTTTCTTCTTCTTCGCATTTCCTCTTGTGGATTGGGTGCTTGCGGATTAGATTGGCAGCTATGGAGTAGAGATTGCAGATTAAGTACCATTTCATGGATTGTGAAGCCACCATCAAGCCTCTACTTTGCAATATCAAGGAGAAGATAAGGTGGTGAGTTCACTACATCCTCGTCAGTTTGTTTTTTCTTGCTTTCGTGTGGTTTGGGAGAAGAATTGATGGATCAATGAGTTCGGAGGATGTGTAGTCTATGTGAGAGGTAGATGTTGCCAAATCGGGTGTAGCAATTGAAATAATAAGAGTTCCATCAAGTTAGACGGTTGAGCTTATGAAAGCTTTGACATTTTAGTTTTGTTGTCGAGACACAACAAAATCATCCATGAAGACAAATGTTCTCTTTATCATGCATGGGAATAGAAGCACTATTCAGAATGGAATAGGGGCATAGACTCCAAAATGGATCAAAAGTGGAGCTCAAAATGGGTGTGAGATAGAGTAGACAGGATGGAATATGAGAAATTTAAAGAAAATTGGGTTGAAAATTTTGGTTTGAAGTAGATAAGGGAGTTAATGTTACCTTAGAAATAAACCTTAGACAAGAATAACCATTAAAAAATCTAAAATTTTGGTCTCTCTTCAATACCATGTGGGAAAGGTAAGGGGCATGCTTGCATGTCCAAGCACTGGGATTTGCATAGCCAAGTAACTCTCTGGTGAAGCTTCTCTATTATGAATGAAAGGCTACACTCTACATGTATAATTTGTTCTCTAGTCATGGAGACCTAGAAATTGGCTTGTGTGAGATTGAAGCATAGGAAAGAGAAAGGGAAGAGGTGCAAGAATATAACATAGGAAGTGAAGGTGCGTTGTGGCAACAAAGGCTCCACCTTCCTAGCACACATAATCACTATGCCTTGGTTAGTCCTCTAGCTTCTGCATCTCAGTCGTTGAGGCCATGGATATTAACTTGGCCCCATAGGGCCTTAATCCTTCCTCATCTCCAATTCTCATTAGTTGGACAAGTAGTCCTAAGAATGACAATATCAGTCATGTTGGCATGTGGGAGAGGGTCAATGGACCTTAGCAACAAATTGAGCCTTCCATGCCAATAAGGCTTCAAGCCTTTGATCATCATTGTGAGTTTGGATTGACCTTTCACAAAAGGCTGTAAGGCTTAAAAAGACTTAAGTTTCCAATTGAATTGGGCTAGAGGAATGGGCCAATAGGCCTTTTATCACACAATCGGTCACTATGGTCAGTAAAACCATGCATAAGACTAAAATGCCTTGAGTGGCTTAAGTTGGCCAACCCCCCTTCTCCCCCTCCCCTCTCCTTTCGACTGCCATCTCACTATTAGACTTGCCAAATGATAAGTCAGCTGCTTGGCTTCCATGTTGCCAACTAGACCATTAGGGCCCATCAAATTGGAAATTAGACCTTATCCCATCAAATTTCCCAAGTAGACAAAATTTTGACTTCTTGTTTGACGTTTGATGGGTGATCTTATTTTGCTTTGGCCTCTATAGTTCTTGGACTTGGCATTAGAGCTCTTGCATGGCTAAACTCAATAATTGAGGTTTCTCTACTTGCAATTGAGCATTGCTTTCATGTATCTCTTATAGCTCTTGTTGTATGATTCAAAAGGTAACACACTTTCCAATACTATCTCCACTACAACACGACAAACTTGGAGTCTTGCCAAATTTTCATAAGTATGACAAGAACTTGACAAAAGCAATAACCATTTCTTGCCTAGATCATACACAAACACCAAGATGATAATTTGAAGAAGAATTCATAAAATCATAATGGCAAGCTTGAATGCAAGACTATTATCTTTATTACAAGATTGATATATAAGAATGTGATACAATATAAGATTGGAGTATAGTGATTGAAAGGGGACTTGTCTCACATGAGCCTAACAACTAGAGTTGGCAAGATTGAAGGGCTTGTAGTCCAAGTCCCTTATTTATACTAATTTGTGGGAAGCTTCTCTATAATGATACAAGCATTGATGACATAACCTATTATGGAAACCTTGATGACATTAGTAATGACATAAGCACTTAACAGCTGACCTTCTAGAAACTTGTTCAAGAAGGCTTCTAGATTTTTATCTAGAATATCCTAGACTTTTCTATAGAAATCTACACTTCCAGAATTTTCATATTCATGACAATGCCTTATCATGTTGTGTTGGCTTTGAATCAACACAACGTTATTAGGAACATTGACATTGTTCGCAATCCCCATTTACATTGTGTTGGTCATGAACTATAAATTGTGGAAAGAGACCAAGGACCAATACAAATGGGAGTCCAATGATAAATGCCAATAGAATGTGGGGATTTGACACTATCTAGGACGTTTACTCGCATTTTTTTGCTTTAGGACCAACACAATGAGATTAGGGATCCCTAGTATAGTGAAAGATTGCATATCACGTTGTGTTGGTTCAAGAGCAACACATTGCAATATGGATTCTAATCGTGTTGTTGTAGTTTAGAACCAACACAACATGATCTAGGGCCCTTTACACTAGATCACAATGCATAACTAGGGGTCTCCAACAATGTCGAGGACCCCATATCATGTTGTGTTTATGGACCACCACAATGCGATTAGAACCCATATTATGTTGTGTCAATTGTGAATCACCATAACATGATTAGTTGAAGATCCCACATTACATTATACTAGTCATAAATGACCACAACACAATCAGGAGCCCTCAACCCTATTTGGGACTCCTAATTTTATTGTGGGAACATGTATCACATTGTGTTATTCCTTAGCCAACTTGACACAATTAGGCCTCCTTGACAATGCCGAATGGCCCAATATCTAATTGTCTCAACCTCCAAAAAATAAATAATATCTTGAAAAACATTGCACCAAGCTAGCACAATGTGATAGAGCAACTCAAACAACGATGAGAAGCTCTTACTACATTGTGCTAGCTTGACAAAAGGCATCCAAGAGACTCGCCATTTTGCAATTGGTTGGCAAGGACAAGGATGCTTACACTCTTCTCCTCCTGAATGATGGAATATTTTGACTTCTAATTTCTAGCTATATATGGTTCTTAGATATGTTATCATCAGTAAGCATGTCACCTCATTTACACTACATTACTCCACTTTTGTGGCCCATTACTTTTATACATGTCCATCATGTGCACACAAAGAGACTTTAAAGATGATTGCACTCACCACCCCCAGTTTTATATCTCCCTTCCTCACTCACTCCCTCTCCCTTTCGCTCTCTTGGCCCCCCTCTGTGTGCGTGTGTGTGTGCATGCGCGTGCGTGTGCGCATGCCCCCTTGCACGCACGTGTGCATGTGTGCATGGCTCGATTTCATCACATGTTGGATGCATTAGCATGCTTGATTTTTTTGATCTCTCTACTCATTTTTAATGCACTTAATACTTATGCCCCTTCGCAATCTTACGTATAACCTTGAGGCTTTAAAAATAACTATATTCTATTTCATGAGATAAACTCCCACTTTTCTTCTATGCTTGCTACCCATTAACTAAAGTTCTCTTTGGGTACCACCTAGAATATATTACCTATTCATTCTAATAACCTAGTACATAGAAATTAATAACATCCAACAACCTAGTACATACTACTTATTCATTATCATTATCTTCAAAGGCGATTAGCTAATTGGCAAGTTGGAAATATTTTGTGCATGCCAAAAACCTTAAAATTTGAAAATTTTGCAACAACTCCTTGAGGCCATAGATATAACCATCACACATTTGCATTACCAATGAAGCTTATCCCATAGTTCAAAGGGTGCAAGTACTCCTAAATCAAGCATTATCACTTGTAATACGCATATTAATATCCAACATAAACACCAACCCACTTTGTTAGCCTTTCTAACTAGAAGCATTTATCTTCATATCCTTCCTATAGAAACAATCAATATTAAACTTACGTTCGACACTTTTTGGTCAACTGTTTACTTAAGAGATGCCAAGTTTGTTATGATACTTCACAGATATAGTACATTTGCAAAGTACCATGTTTGATTATCTTTCATATATAATAAGACTTTCTAAAATGTGCAAATATGATAACGACCTTTTGCTCACCCAAAGATAACCACAAATCTCTTAACATTGGAGCATTCAACATCGCTAGCCATATGTTTTGATGCCCCTAAGTCTAAATTCCATACCTCACTTGAGTAATACTTCCATACAACATTTCCAATACAAACAATCAATATTAGACCTCTCTTACAATCTTTTAAGTCAACTATTTACCTAAGAGATGCCAAGTTACTTATGATACTTGGGCATATAAATTAAATTTAAAAAGTGCAATGTTTGACCATCTTTTGTGCATAATAATATTTTCCAAAATTGAAGTATTTTGACAAGATTCTTTGGCTATCTCAAGATAACCATTATTGAAGCATTCAACATTGTTGGCCATGTATTTAGATTGGGTTTGAATTCCATACATCACTTTTTGATAGACTAGTTGCATTTAATATGTGCTACTTACAAACAAATGCTCAACTCTATCATTTGGTTATTTGCTTTAATGTAAGATATTGTTGTTACTTTTACTAGCTATTGTACTTTTGGCCATTCTAATTTGTATTTCTTACAATATGACATTATTGGCCATGATAAAAACCATGCATCACCATATTGTCAAATTACCTTTGGTCCCATCCCTCTCAATCTTACTAGCTCTCCCTACCACTAGGATTTGTTTTTTTAAATATCCAACAATTTATTAGCCACTAAAAATAGATAGCCATCTCATATCAATCCAATACTAACCTCTCATTCCCAACCTCCCAAGCCTTAAACTTATTCTATAGTTGGATCCTTGTGAAAGCTTCACTTCCTTGTTTTTCTCTCCTTGATGACTCTAAAACTTACAAGCTTAGTAGTTCCAATCAAGCTTCTCCTACAATGTGATGAGTTATGATATATATTTCACCAACATAACCAAAAATAAAAATTTTACAATATGTTTCATAATATCATAAACAAAAATGCATTCAAATTGTTACCTCATTATAAAAAATATATCTAACATAAGTAGTACAAAGTAATATTTCTATGATAACTACATGCATCCAAATTCTTGGATTAGAATGTAGTGAGTGTAACAACAAAGAATAGTCACAATGGATAAAACAACATATATCCAAACCTACTTGTTAAAACAAGGCAAAATATGGGATCTAAAATTATCTCAAATGGCCCTAATAATCATACATCTTATTTGAAGCTATCACCCACTTTACTTACCACAAAGGGTGTCTCAATCAAACAAGATTTTAGATTAGTTTCACCTATTATAACAATGGAAAGAACGAAGGCAATCGTGTATAAATATTGCTTTGTTGAGTGCTCTTTTTCCTTGCTACTTCTTGTTGCCCCTTAAACTCCTCACATTCCCCTTCCTTGCAATTGAAGCTCTAATACCATAGTATCAATATATGAGCAACCAAAGGACAATAGATACACTCAAATATAAAGAAATCAAGGTTAATCTATTTCTTCATTAGACGACATAAATAAAATAACAAAAGACTACGTAGAGACTTTGTGTTTGAATACAAATGGAAGTACATAAAATGGTGCTACATTGGTTGTATATTTACATTAGCTATATAGTAGTTGTAATAAATTGGTAACTATAATAAAGAAGAACTAGCACATATAATGCAAATCACTTACATGTATGATAATTTAGTGGATCCTCTACATGTATTGAGCTTGACTTCTCAAGATCACAATATCAAAGGTTGCTTACTAATAAACTATTTCACTTTGCAACAATAACACCAAGCCTCTACAATTGTTATATTACATCTTTGCTTTGTTAGGTCTTGAAATTTTCATCACAATCTTACATCTAATCAAGAAAGGAAAGTTTTTTAAATTTTGCAAAAGTGGTATCATGATAGTACTAGTACTAGCAAGCAGAGTCAAAAGCAATTTTCACCATTGCAATGCTTCGCATTATGGTTTGCTAGAGTAAGAGGCATACATTGCAACAAGGCTAAAATTAAAAGTAATTATTTACATTTGCAACTAAAGAGCATTTTTATTTTACCTTCTTTCTTGTTTATTTTTCTCCTTTAATTTTGAGGTTTTCAAAATTTATGAAACTTTTTAAATATTGTTGCTAGAAATAACATGCTAAAAAGATAATGAAAAGCAAACCCAACCTACTAGCTCTTGTGATAGCTAGAATCACCCCCAAATTTGACACCATCTATGCCAAAACATCTGGCTTGCCTCAACATGATGTGGATGGTGGAGGAAAACTTCAGGGATGTGATGTTGATGGACAAGAAAAGCTTCAGGGAGGTGATGGTGGCATAGCATCGTACAATGGAGCTTTGAATATGGTGGACCAAAAAGCACATACATGAGATCTTGAATGGGAAAAAAAACATTGCACAAGACCCTTGCCCTATCTATGGTCGTACTTGAAGTTTGTTGGAGCTATCACCACATCATTCTCAAACTTTGTTTGAGCCATCGATATCACACGAAAAGGTGTGATTTCTCTTAATTGCTTTATTTATATTGGTTCAATTCTTAAATTAGCTTTAGGGTTTTTGTGGGGCGAAGATGATAAAAAAGGGCCATTGCAGTATGTAAGTAAAGGGAAGGGGAAGGAGGTAGATATAGAGGAAATGTGAGAGGATGAGATGGGTGAGATGATGAAGGGGGTGGTATCTTGTCCTGCATGTAGGAAAGGTGGAGGTGGAGATGGATGAGATGCTGGACGGGGTGGTATCCTCTCCTACATCACCTTGACCATTGTCCTTAATCATCAACCTTGTTCTTGCTATTAGATTTGCAAGAGGGGCTCTTGACACTCATCTCTCTCACCATTCTCCATGTTTAGATCTCTTGTAAGCTGCTCATGACACATATGCCAAGTTTGCTATGGACATAAGCTAAGCTTACTATGCATTGATCATATAATCATCCCCATTGTTGTCATGGCCAACGGATGTAAGAGAATTTCATATAATTCATTTGTAAGGATATTTTATTCTTGACACTATATAAGGCCAATCACCAAGAAATCATAAGGTATAATCTATCCTTATGTGGGGCTACTTTGATACCACGTAAATAGACGAGGAGAGAAGAAATCAAGAGTACTACATAGACAAGTGCGATTAGTTCTTCGTTTATGGACTTGATGACTATAGCCTTGTCCATTCTAATCAAGATGTTACATCCTAGAGACCCACTTGGTGTGTTACTAGATGTTTGGTATTTAGGGTAATCATGATACATGTGAGTAATATTGCTTAGGCAATCGTTTGATATGTGCCCTAGTTGATGGAAATTCCAACACTCTATTGTTTGCCTTGGCAGGTAGCTTGTGAAAGGTGAAGTAAGAGTGGAAGCATAAGCAAAAGCAAGAAAGAAACAAGAGCTATGGAGGTTCAAGCAAGAGAGAGCAAGATAGTATATGGAAACTTCAACAATCACAATGTGTGACCTGCCTTCCCTTATTCTATTGTCATGCAAATAATAAAGAATAAAGTGACAGCCATTAGAAGAAATATGGACTCTCTTTTTTGCTCCTTAAGGAGTGAATAAACAAATATAGGCCTAACCAATGAGAGAGTTGGGATTCCAAATTCATGTAACATGAATCTTCTAGCCATATCTTGGCCCAAATCTTCCCTCAACAATAAAATAAGGGAAAATGTGGGGAATACACTGCTGACACTTCCTGGAAGTTTGTGACTCAAATTTTTACTTTCTTATTTTTTTATGTTTGACTTTTCATTTCTCCCCTATTCAGTTTTCCCCTCTTTCTTAGGTGCAACTCAAATTTATCATATCTCTTTCCCCGCTTCTTCTTTCTTGACAAAATTTTACAACCTCATTATTGCTTGCTCTATATGTTACCTTGTGAAATTTCATTTCCTCTACACAAACATAGAGTGATTTTCACACGTTTTATGAGAGCAGAGCTTGTTCTACCAAAGCCCTAAGATTTTATGCACAAAACTTTACAGGTATATTGTTCTCTTCCATGGATGTTCTATGGTAAAGTTTTATCTCGTTTGGACAAAACTTGTGCAAGTTATGTGCATTCTCTGACATGTAATTTCTTTTGTTTTGGTACTCTAGGAGTCTCTTACAGTAAAGAACAATGATCTTTTGAATACTCAACTTCTTCTTCAACATCTTACGGTTTCTTTGTAAACAAAGTTACATGTATGTTGTCTTGTTTTTTGCTGCTCCATAGTTAAAATTTATCTTGTTTGGACAAAATGTATACAAGCTATATGCATACTAAGCTTACTTTGTTTTTTTACTCCAAGAGTGTAACGTGCCCATTGTCGAAGCACGTTTTAGCGGTCCATCGGGAAACGAATCTAAGTGTCGTTGCCCGGCACTCCCATGGAATGTTCTAGGGTTTGTTGCCTAGGGTTTCTAGAGTATGTCTCGCAAAAACAGAACGCTCGTGGCCGAACCCACTAGGATCGACCTAAAATATGGGTTCCTAGGGGTCAAGGTCTCTTGAAAACATTCTAGCATCGGGTTTTGGACATCCTACTTTACGTAGAGATACTCAATCTGAAGCAGATCCATACTACACTTGGTTCAAAGAGAATGGGAAACGAGAGGAATGCACCGCTCAACCTCTCTACTCGTAGGGCATAGTCCCATTTCGGTCCCCTAAAACGGCATGAATCGGGTTCTAACCTATCAATACTTAAAGGTCAAATGACGGTAAATCCTTGTGAGAAGCCTCCTAGCTCTCTGGGACCACCCTACCGCAGGACAGGCACGTCGAGGGTTCCGCCCACCCGCTCCCCTCAATAGGTGTTCTTTAGTTATCTAATTAGGTCCTATCACATTTATGGTGACATTTAAAATCAACTTTCTTAATTAATCCTTTTAGGGAACATGGTTCGTTCAGGTAATTTATGGCACAAACATGAACACTGAGCAATTTAACAAACAAGTTCAAAAAAATTCCTTAACTTATCTTCACGTTAATCTTTGTCTCCTACCCATACATGAGAAATTATGTATCACTTTTGTTCAACAGAAGTACCCGGTACAAATCACATGGCACCATAATTTCCATCAATTATCTAGAATAGGATCTTCCAACGCCCTAGACGTTGGGCTCACAACATTCTACAACTCCGTTCCGGACTAGGAAAGGGGTGTCCAGAGCTCCACTGACCCCAATCGACCTAGGAGTGAGACACAACTTCTATGGTTGACCTTTTCACCACTCGACCTTCAGCCCGTGAATCGAGCATTGTCCTCTTGGGTTGAAATGCAGTGTGACCTTGGAGATGATCCACCCATGCAAAATATCCTTCCCTAATTAATTTAATTAAGAATCAAGCACAATCAAGGCGATCGGCCTAATATCATCTTCCAAGAAAACATTCCTTTATTTCCCATGGCAACTTGTCATCACTGACCCCTGCCATGAATTTTCCAACAATCACAAGCACTTGGAATAATCATCCAAACCACAATGCAACAACTAGTTGAATGTAAAAGAATTTAGGGTGTTGTCCGATCAACCAACAAAACCAATTGCATTCTTCCCAAACAATGCAAGATTAGATGTGATAACAATTTCCTCGCATATTTGCTCCCCCTTGGGATCAACGAGCGATTTTACTTAACACTCCCTTCCTTTGGGTAGGGCATATGCTAAGGTTTCAAACACTGTATAAGACATAAGTTCTATTAATCACTTACATTGAGCGATAACCTAGCCTTCTTCCCAACAAGTACAAATCATCGGTCTTTCCTTCGACTAGGGTTTCCTAATCCCTAGAGCTCTTCATTTTCCCTAGAGTTATTGTTTGCATCTAGCCCAACCCTGAATAGGATTGACAAACATAGTAGCTATTGGATGGATCTCAAGGCATCTCAGTTTTTAATTCTTATGATCGTTCTTTGTGTTAACTATGCACAACATCAAGATCCCAATGAACTAGCAGTTCGTGATATCAGTGAGACTTTAATGCAAGATCAATTTGTATACCATCAATGTATGTTTCATATAATCTTTCTCGTGCATGCACCATCTATGTGCATAACCCTTAAGTAACCTTATATGCTCTTTATGCTACATATGTTTTTTGTCGTGTAGCACTGGGATGCAATGATTGTATTTGGATACAAGGGTTTGTGCGAACCTTAATGAGTCATATGCATAAACCTATGCAAGGTCATCTATAGTTATAGAAATAATTATTCTAAAGTCCCCTATGAGTTCATTAATTATTGAGAAATAATTTCGGGTTACTTATTAAAATGAACTCATGCGCATGCCAAGGTGATATAACCTATGTCTCAATAAATAGCGGAGAGGACAATTAGTACCTGGATATTCGAATATGAAGTATCCATACCCGATGTTGTTTTCGTATTTGCAGAAGTGCCCTGGGGGCCGGTAGCTTCCTTGTTGGATGCGGGATTACCATTGATGTGTGTCTCCCTCCATTTTGGGGCCATACTTTCAGCTCATGAATCTCTCTCTCTCTTCCTCTTGTTGGAGAGATGGTGTGCCGGGGTGACTTCTCAATTGCAATGGGGGTTAAACTCGCAGGGAGATGAGGAGAAGAGCAACGCATGCGATCACACTCTAAGGAGGAGGGGAAGAGAAGAAGAATCCTCCTTAGATTATTCTCTCTCTCTCTCTCACCCTCTCTCTCCCACTCTCTCCCTCCCTCCCTCCCTCTTCTTCTTCTTCTTCTTCTTTGTCTCTCTTTCTTCTCACCTCTCCCTTTCTCTCCCACACACACACACACACACACACACACACTCTCTCTCTCTCTCTCTCTCTCTCGATAGCAAAAAGGGAGGCAAGAGGTGGTATCCCTCTACCTCTTTACAATTGGGGGGGGTTATAATAGGAGGGGGGAAACATGACACGGGGCCCCTCCTCTTACCGCCTATCTAGGTGGCCAACTTGGATTGTTGCCATGCATTTGGAGAACTCGAAGAGATAGTGGGGGGAAGGGGGGAGAGAGAGGTGGCACACATGTGCCCTCTCCCCCATCGTTGCTCATGTCATCTACGAGATCGAGCTCGCCATTTCCATCTGCATCTCCGCCACATCATCAGCTTCCTCCTTCCACCCTCATCATCGTCGTCATCCTTCTCACTACATCATCCCTTTCCTTTCCCTTCCATGTCATCACGTCCTTCTTCCCCATACTGACGTCATCTTCCATTTCCTCTTCTTTCTCCCTCGCCACCTGTCGACGATGACAGGGGGGAAGAAGATTTAAACAAATTTCAATTAATTTGATTTTTTTTGGGGGGAAGGGATGGGGATATTACAAAGAGTCTCCGAGGGTGGAGAACAATGATTTTTTAAAAACTCAACTTCTTCAAAATCTTTGGGCTTCTTTGCAAAGAGAGCCACATGTATATTGTCATTTTTTTCTGTTGCTCCATGGTTAAGTTTCAACTCATTTGGACAAAGCCTATGTAAGTTATATGTATGCTTTGACTCGAGATTTATTTTGTTTTTGTAATCTAGGAATTTGTCAGTGAGGGAACAATGGTCTTGTTATAAGTCAACTTCTTGTCCAACATATCTGGATTTCTTTGTGAAAAGAATTACAAGCACAATGTTTTTAAAAATTTCTTCATTTAAATTTCATCTCATTTGGAGAGAACATTTGCAAATTATATACATGCTGATAGGTAACTTTTCTATTTGGTTATTATAGATGTCTTCACGGAGGAAAAACATCAATAACATACTTGCAATGGAGGTCTTTCAATAGGAAAGATAGTGGCGGTAATTGGATTTATGATAAGCACTATAAGTTGGATTGGATTTTGATGCACCCCCAAGTACTCGAGGGAGCTTCAAGGTTAGGCGTAAGGATGTTGCAAATCCCAGTAAACATTGGAAAGGTAGAATTTTAGAGTTTAGAAAGGTGTTTAATGGAACAAGTATAGTAACAGAAGTGTTAATCCAACATTTTAAAATGCATAAACAAATCTTTGTACATGACAAGAACTACATTGCAAATTATAAACAAAATAGTAAGCTCTTAAGTTTTATCATTGTTTATTCTTTTGGATCAGAGTTGTTTTTAAAAATCTTTGCAGTGTTCTAATTCAATCTTGTTTTACTGATAGCTTATACCCATCAACTTTGCATGAATGGCAAAATGTGGAATGTTTGAGCGATAGGATACGTGTTTGGCATGAAGACATAAGTTCTTTGATCTATGATAATAACTTTGCAAGTCAACTTGCAACTCAAAACATTTTTTTAAATAATTCATTGTATGTAGTAGAAAGCTAGAGATTGCAGCATATCCCATTGCCACCACTATCTAGCGGTGAATAATTGATTGGTAGCTTGGAGTTGTAAGGAGCATGTAAGTCCAAGATAAAATTTGACATCAATAGTGCTATGAAACCCACCACAGGCTCCAAAGATGTGCATCTTAGTTGGTTTATTCCATTCTCACTATTTGCACATTTGTTTGGTTCATGTGATGTTCTGAAGAAAACAAAGATTACTTGTCAATGCAAGTGTCCATCTGAGGAATGGATGAGTCAACTATTGGGTGAGTCTTGGCAAGTCAAAAGAACACATTTTGATGAGACAATTAAGTGTAGGGTCAACCAATCTGATCTCACATTCAGGTAAATCTTTTTTACTACTTTGAGCGCCTTGATTTAATTGACATAGTCTTGCTTAGATGAATTTTTGTGTTAGTTGCAAATATTTACTTATCATTATTTTTATTTTTATTATAGGTATTTCATCGCTAGACAAACTTTGTGCATTCGCTTTTGATATAGAAGATGGCGACTTTTGCGAGGAGAGTAGATCAGCTTGGATTAAGATACACGAGATGAGACACATACAACTCTCATAGATGTGGTTATCTTCAAGAATGGTCATAATCCTTTTGTGGTTAGTGCAATAGACATTGGCCCATTTCTTTTCTAAGACAAGAAATCGAATTAATGTCCACTGAGCCCCTCTGCAACTTCTATTTCAAGTTTGATAATAGAAAAGTTAGGATTCATAGTGAGCAATCCATGATATGTAAACAATGTGCTTCTCCACATATCCTTGAGATAGTGGAATCCTTGTAATTTAAAAAAAATAAAGAATGAATATAAAATTTTTAAAAAATTATAAGTACTTTAAATTTAGGTAATCTTAGTTTATTGTGATCCAAGCATGCGATAATAAATACTGTAATTGGTCAATAATATAGGATTAAATCATAATTAAATTGCAGGCTAGACTTCTATAATCTATGCAATATTGTCTTTGCATAATGATATATTGTAGCTTATATCTTCTACTCATTTCTTAAGTTTAAATATTAAATTGGATCCAAGGGATTTTGAAGGTTTTTTATATTTCTTTTTTAAAAATTTCTATATTTTATCTAGTTGGACTTGAATATACTCAGCGATCCAAGTATATTCGAGGATATAATAATGTAGAATGAAGCGTTTGTTTGTATGAGTAATTTTAATGGTGACTTTAAAGTATTGAAATAAAGAAACTAAGGTAAGAGTTTTAATTTGAAAATTTATGGTAAAAAATAACCTTTATCTAAAACCCTAGATACATAAAAGCTATAACTCCAAACTCATTTGCACTTTCATTCTCTACTCCCCTACGCTTGTGCTCTCCTTCTCTTCTCTCTTTGTATGCCATGGCTACCACTCTCACCTTTGCCGCATGGATTAGCTCCACACGCTATGCACACATAGGAGACCAGATATACCCTAGGTTTTGCATGACCTTGAGTCTAGAGAGCTCGCTTTCCACTATCGACCCTAGCTCTAGTATAGTGGCATTGTTTTGTGATGCGGCAAACCCTCTCACCTGCTCTATTCCAGACTCTGCTCTGATAAATCAAGCCCTCATGCATGTGGGGCAGCATCTTCGTGCCAAAGTAGTGCTCATCTTATCATAGGACCATGCCACGATGGATCTCATTGAGTGTGATGTAGCATTTGCCATACATGTTTTGTGCACTGAGAGGTGCAAGAGGGCAGTAAGACGAAGACATCAATGCACCCTCTCGGCCACAACTAGAGTATTTCGAGAGGGAGCCTAAGGAGATTGCACTCGATCTGAGTGTAGAGGCAACACAAAGCTTAGCCATTGTGCACCCACCTCCTTACCCTGATGAGATGTTGATAAGCGATGAGCCACCCCTTTCTTCTCTCCATGCTATCATCATCGAGGGGGTGGAATATCTACTTATGCAGGATGTACTAGAAATTTTGGAGCTAAGAGAAGAAGAACTATATCGTATCATGGTGCGTGATGCACCTGATGACTTTATAGATTTTGATATACAAGATGCCCTAGCACATGTTGATGAGGTGGCCTGATATGATGGCGGCACAAGTGTCGCTGACGTCTCTACCATTGTGAGCATCCAAGAGCAGATTGAGGATACAATGCCACAGTATGAGATCTCAGATGAGGAGTTAAAGCAGTTGTAAGAAAGCCTTTTTGGTCCTTGACCCGACTACACAGTACTTTCCCAAGAGAGAGATGAGGGTGGTCAAGTTGCAGGAGCAGACCTGGATGCTCCATTACAGTAGCAGATAGATGATGTAGAGAAGGAAATGTTATTGGATTCATGCACAAATTTACCAGTAGGGCCTCTACGCAGATTTAGGTCCCCAGACACGAGCCTCTGGCCAGGGCTACTCTGGGAGTCCGATCCCGGTAAAATTTATCCCAATGGTCCTAATACCCTAGAGGCCCTATTTGTAAATTTGGGCACAAATTTGATGTATATATCTTTAGCACACTCTATGCATAGTGAGTCTGACACTGAACTCGTGTGATGCAAGACATTGTTTATATAGATGAATTTTCATCTAGACAAGGTGGCCAATCTGGTAGCCAAGGAAGGACACATGACTCAACATCGGCTAGCTTGTGAGCGATGTTATTGTATTTCATAAGACATAATCTCTAGCTTTTGTTGAGAACTTCTTAAAGTTGAGGGCACTAACGAAGGATGGACCCTTAAAGACCATCCCGATGAACTCTAGCTTGGAGAAAGTAGTGTTGCTTCGATGTTCGAAGCTCCTCTACTTATTGACTAGTACTAGGTATGGGCCACTTTTTTCGATGGTGGCCCGTGGCATGGTTGCTGGTGTTCAAAACCCCAATATCATTAGGCAGGGAGTATTAGGGCAAAATGTGTTGCTGCCTATGATCAAGAATATCTCTGACCAGGGGGAGTGTAGCTCAAAGAAGCCTAGGAGAGAGTAGATGTACTTATTGCCAAATGATATCTCATCACCAATGTAATGCACTTTGTAATCTTCTCTTGAAGTAATGAAAATTGATGTTTTTTGGATTTATGTGAAATATATTTTGTCATACGTGTCATTTCTTATTATTATTTACTTGAATGTTACATTTATTTATCGGATTTATACACAATATAATTTGTATCCTAAATGTAATACGTAGTGCTTTATCGAGTTCGTGCGTAACATGTATTCGTTTGAACACGTGTAACGATAACTCAAAGAAATAAATAAAACAAATAACAAGTGAATAAACAAAAATAAGATGTGCCAAAAAATTTATATTCATATTCATAACATTTTACATGGAATCCATTACAACCAGGGTTTTACAAAATCTCTTGGGGAGCTACATTCCGTATACTTTTAGTAGTACACCCCTATCATTGTTGATCTCCGCGAGAACTATCCTTCCATCACCAGAAGAACCTCACTATTCGCAAATCCTAACGGTGATGGTGACTCTCCTTGCATGCACTGCTACATAGACCAAGTTGTGGCCGCCGAACAAGTTGATGAGGTAAGCTTCGACAACTTCCTGTAGTGCAAGGAGGGCTTGGAAAATCCAATGATCCAATTGTTGCAAGCGTGATCGATCTAAGAAGTGCCTCCTATTGTTCTTAATCAATATGCCGTCCATAATCTCCCACACTAGCTTCTGGAATGGAGCCTTTTGTATCAGGAGGTGCGTGGTCTTGTGGTAATGGCAGATCTCATAAAGAGCCAATGCGCTTGGCCTCCATCGACGCTTGCAATGTTGGTATGGTGGTGGTGGAGCTGGGGGAGGTGGCTTGTGCATGGGATTTCTAGGGGGGGTGTCTTTGGGCTGCTTGCTTGGTGCATGCCATGTCTTCTAGAAGAGAAAACTCAAAACTCAAAAGTGAAATGTGTAAAATAAGGTGAAATTTTAAACTTATAGTCAAATTTTTTTAAAACCCTTAAACTTGAATTAATGTATCCAAGGTTTGGAAAAATATGACCAGTAATCCGATTGATGTGAAATTTTACATGTGGACTCCTCTAGGACACATCAACTACCAAAAAAAATTTGGCCTCATTAGAAGTCTCTAGGACACCTCTTCATAGAGACTAGTGTCTGGGGCCCTCAATCCCCAGATTCAAGGCTCTAGACGGGAGCCTTTGGACAAGTGTCCCAGAGGCTTCTGATGGGGCTAATTTTTTAATATCCATGATTTTTTATAATGCCCGACATGTGGGTGAAGTTTCACTAGATTTTGATTTATAAAATTGACGGTTCAATCATTAAAAAAAAATATTAATTGGATTATACCTCATTAATAACAGAACCAAGTGTGCACAATTGCATATTGAATGTGTTGTCAACCAAACTACATGAAATATTGGAAACTTAACAATTCACAAAAAATAAGTCATGGATCAAATGGAATTTCACATATCGGATACAGTACCCTCACTAGATTTGGAAGAGTATTGAGCTCTTGCTCTTGCAGGCGCCTTCTTGATAGGAAGCTTGGAACGTGCCATGGTTGTGATGATGAAGGATAGAAAGGCGGAGGGTAGAGTGAAGAGTAATGGAAAAAAATGAAAGGAGAGACTTGACTTAGGTACGAAACTTTTAAACTTACTGTGGTATAAATGAACTTTAAAATTATCATTTTTTTTCATTTCTTCATCCCATCCCTGCCTCTCTCTGTCTCCTACCACCCCCCTCATGCCCCTCTTTGTCTATGGCCATTGAATGTTCCAAGGTTTGAAATTTTCATATCTTTGTCTTAGGATTTCAAAATCCACTTTTCATAATTTAAAAACATAGTTTGAAATCGACTTTGAAAACATAGTGACAAACCTTTGAAATTTTAAACAAAATTTGCAAGACATCTTATGTTAAAGATAGGGGTATTGATGTGTCATATCCTTAGTACCTATTCTCTCTCGTGGACTCTAAATGCATCAAAAGTATTATCTTTATCTAGGTCTCCATTTCTTGTCATCTCTCTCTTGGGTTGCCAACCATTTTGTGTGGCATTGTCTAGCAGTGCTATTTTCATATCTTACTTTTCTCACTTCATATATTGCCCTACTTATAAATTTTGCTTGATAGGTTTTGGACTTATTTTCTTTTTCCTTGTATCGTATCTCTAATTTCCTATACCACGTATTGTATCTCTAATTTCCTATACCACCATTGCAATAATTGCCTCATAGAATTGGAATCATTCATGCCACCTCCATGATTTGTTGCCTTTTGAAAAGCACAACGAGCTTGCCAATGAGGTCGTTCCATGCCTTGAGTTGATCATATTGCCAAACTTCCTTGATCTGCAGAGTATGGACTATGTGCTTCAAGTATATGCTACACAAGAAGAGAGATTAGAAACACAACCTAATTTGAAATGATGATATGTAATGGTGACAATACTGACCATGTAGTGTGTTATGCTGTTTGTAGTCCATGCCTCCACCATGGACTTATGAAATTTAGCAATTGTCTCTTAAAATGTATTGGCATCACCATCCCTAAACCTTAACTTTTGTAAGAGAGCTGCTAATCTATCTAGGTGTATCCACACTTATGCCTTTGCAATCCCCATTCCTCCCCCATTGCTTCAATCCAGAACAACAAGGTGCAACTTTTTCCATGCTTCATACTTCTCTAGTTGTTTTACAATTATATTGCCTTCCCCATCTTGAGGTGGAGGTATAAACTTCATAGCCTTGGGTTCGCCAAAGCATAGTTTACAAGGGATATTTTCACTCTTGCCCAATTTTTTCTTGTCCTTTTTTATTTCTACTTGGCTCGCGTGCAATCGAACTTTAGAGAGGACTTGTTCTACCTTCTTGCATGTAGCATCAACTTTTTATTTTTACTTGGCCCGCTTGCAATCCAACTTCAGAGAGGACTTGTTCTACCTTCTTACATGTAGCATCAACTTCTGACATGGGCTACATCTTGTATGAAAAGCATATATATTCATATTCTACTTCTCAATTATTCTAACCAAACAATGCAATGTGCAAAAGTGAACCCTTGTTAGCGGTATTTCCAAAATAGGGCGCCACTTTGGATCCATTGGAACTAGCATTCTATTTCTCATGACTTTTTGATCATGTGTTGCTCACCTTGTTGTCCTGCCTTGGAAAGTCATTCTTTCTTTCCATCTTTCCCTTTCTTCCTAGTTTGCATGCAGTATATGCAAGGAAATTTTGCATTCGCTACATTTGATAAACCAAACATATACTTCAATGTTTTTAAATCACTTGCAAGATGCCATTCAACTTGATAGTCCCCGGACCCCAAACCCCTCGATGTGTAAAATTGCTCCATTATTTTGCTGTTGAATAATACTGGGCATATTAGTGAGATTAAAAAAAACTTTAAATTCTTCATGGTCCTCCTTTGGTATTTCAAATGTTGCAAGCCACCATATTTCATTCTCTGATTGTATATTGAAGTATAAAGGATGGTTTTCATCAATGTTGGGATCCAATGCTTGATTCATAAGTGTTATGCTCACACGTTTAAGTTTTTGCCCCTTAATAATCTCACTCTCATCAAATTTGAGGAGAAAATTAAGCTTGTCTCTACATTCTTCCATAGACATATTGTAGAACTTGACCGTAGCAATCTAAACCCTACATATATCCAATACAAAGTTGTTGGATGCATTCAATACAAATGTAACTTCTTTGGAACCACACTTCAATATGTGTGTATTTTCCAGCTGCATTGGCTCTCCAATTAGTTCTAAAACTTTCTCATTTAGTTTTTTTCGAAGCCTTCTTTACGTGAAATTGTTTTGGCAGAGGCATTACATGCTTAGTTTTGAAGCCTTACTTAAAACATGTGTCTAATTGTTGATAGAGCATACTATATAACTCAGAACTCATTCCCACCTTGTCACATAATGCCTAAGCATCTATTAGTAGTAAACAAGTTGCTCACATCCCTAAGATGTTCACTTGCGACACCATCTACAATGTCCCTAAATTTATGATTTTCCAATGCATTTTTGACCATATCCTTGCTTTAGGACTTTGACAATAGTATCATTCTCTGCATGAGGAAACATATTTCTCATTGTAGCAGATTGAGCATATATTTTTCTATGATATTGTCCACTTCCTTTGATTAGTTGGTGAATTGGTTTAACTAATCAGATGCGTCGTCATGCTTCTTTGGTTTTTAAAGTGGGCCCAATCTCCAAAGTTTTTGTGAGCTTCCTCTTTATGTTTTGATTTTCCTTCTCCAAGTCCATAACTTTAGATTGTACCTCCATATTTTGCATGTGTGTAGCATGCATAGAATCTTCAATGAGAGACATTGCTTGTTGTAGGCTCTAGTTCTCCCTATCTTTCTCAGCCAATAATCTATCGTTTTCCATCAAAGACTGCATATTCCCTTGTAATCTTGTTTGCATATTTGTCAAGGCTTGATAAACCCCTACTAATCCTTGTGTGATAAGTTTGCACGTGTATCCATACAATCCTTCATTGCCTTCATAGAAAAACTTTACAAATGATGTAAGCCCTTCAAATTGTGGTGGTCTTTGAGTGAATGGATTGAGTGGATAAATGCACCCATCAACCCAAAGGTCCACATCTTGTTGCATCCTGTATCTTATTGCATCATCCCTTTCCACAGTTCTCTTGAACATTGGTGCATATTTATCCTCCAATTGAAAGTGAATATCTCTCTTTCTCTTGGTACGTCCTGCACATGCATCCTGTAAAGAAAAATATATGCCAATTTTAACTTGGATTAACATTCAAATCACACAATTACACCCCTTTGATTCACTATATTTGTGTTCTTTTTTACCCAGTTGGATCTTGTCTCTTTCTCTTGACTTTAGTCATGATAGATCCTAATCAATCCCTAATCTGCCTATAATCTTAGCTTTTAATCTACCTCTAATTAGCATCCAATCTTATCTTCTGTTCTATCCAAAATATTATCTCTCTCTCTCTCTCTCTCTCTCTCTCTCTACAAGAATTGATCAAAGATATTTAAATACATTTATACAGAAGCTTGGCTAGTGAAGAACAATAACATCATCTTATCTGCTTGGCTAGTGAAGAACAATAACATCATCTTATCTTCTACCCTAATTTACTCTCTGCCACTCTATGACTTATTTTCTTAGTTCACCTCACACAATCCTCTCTTTCTTCTCCCTCTCTCTCTCTCTCTCTCTCTCTCTCTATGAATTGATACTTAAGGATTAAACAACAACTATGAAGAATAATAACATCACAGAGATTAAAAAAATAAAAATACATTCATTATCACTTGATTGATTGTAGTATAGAGTGTTAAAGAGGAAGATATCTTATATCATATTATTGAAGAGGGAGATTACTTGTAGCAAGGTAGAGAGTGTTGTAGATAGATATTATTTGATTTCAGCAAATGGTATTAAAACCACTCTTGAGATTGCTTGTAGCAGGGTAGAGAGTGTTGTAGATAGTAGTGAGTGTTACTTGAGAAGAATTCGTATGCAAGAAATCATATTTTGGAGGGAAGGAGAAGAGTACACCAAATTTCGGACAAAACTAGAGCTTTGAGAGGGAATGAAAAAGGCCCAGAAATAGGCATATACTTGTCCAAAAAGGATAAAAATTTACAAGAAAACTCTCGAGTTAAAAAGGTGTCTCTGGGTAAAAAATAATATTAAAATATGATGTGTACGTCATTTTATATCGTTTTTTAACTTTCATCCTTTTAACAAGCAAAAATGAGAATGATTCTAATATATTTTCATGTTGAAATGTCATGAGGGCATTAAAGAGTTGTATATTAATGTGAGTGGCTCTGTTTTTAGAGAAAATAGATATGTATTGTTTTAGTTATGAGGATTTTGAGAAAAAGTGATCTTATCTTATAGTTTGGAAATAAAATAATAGGTAAAATCTATTGAAAATACAAATATGAGATTTACTTGATTGTAGAATATCTCTTGTTATGATATTATTTTGGAATCTCTTTTTAGAGAGAGAGAGAGGTGAGAGAAACCCCCTTAAGGGGCAAAAAAGAGAGTCCATATTTCTCCTAATGGATGGGCGGTCACCATATATAATATACAAGTATGTGGATGGTAAGTATAAGTAAATGCAAAAAATTAGGCACAAGTGGCCTTTAATCCCTAACAATCTCCCAGTTCAAGGTATTCTTGAGTGTGGAGAAAAGAAAAGAAAAGTGACAAAGTACAAAGTGTACATAGAAGTATAGTACGATGAAAAATAGACATCATCTCATCCTATGCCCATCATCTTTCTAAGGAAGGAAATAGGATAAGGAAAATACATCATCTCATACTATACCCATCATCTTCATAAGGAAGTAAAAAAGGATGAGGAATAGATGTCATCTCATCCATCATCTTCTTAAGGAAGACATAGCATTCCATTGGGTAACTTTTAGTGAGCAAATCTATAAGATTTTTGTTATTCAAGATCTTGACAAAGCTTTATCTACTTGTACTCGACTACCTCTCTAATGAAGTGTTAATGAACATCAATGTGCTTGGTGTTTACGTGAAAGACCCAATTATATGCCAACTTAATAGTACTCATAGAGTCCGAATGCAATGTAGAAGTCATAGTCATACCAAGGTTTGCTGCTACTAGGCGGCCTAACCATAGGGCCTTCTTATAAGCCTTAGTGGGTTGCAATATACTCAGCCTCAATAGTAGACAAGGCCATGCATGTCTACACCCTAGGCAGCCAAGAAACAATAACTTAAGTATATAGCTAGAGGTGAACTTTCTACTATCTACATGTCTTGTGTAATCAAGATTTGTGTAGCCCATGACTCTAGTATCTTGGCCACCATAACAAATGTACATATCTATAGTGCCCTTAAGATATCTCACGATACCCTTCACAACATCCTAATGTCACTTGCCAGGTGTTTCCATATAATGAGCCACAACTGCCACTGCAAATGCTATGTTAGGTCTAGTGGCTATCGTGGCATACATCAAGCTACCCACCATGGATGCATACATGATCTTGGCCATCTCAGCCCTCTCATCATCTAACTAGGGATACTCATCTTGACTAACCTTCACATTAAAAGGTAATGGGTTGCCAATAGGCTTATCATTATCTTCACATGAGAAAGTAATGGATAGCCAATAGGCTTACTACCATGTATATGGAACCACTCAAGGACTTATAAATGTACTCCTTCTCTGTGACATGTAGAGAAGTCTTTTAGAGCAATTGCATGTAATGTTCATACCTTCATCTCAAAGCTCTTCTTGAGGTGAGTCTTTAAAGAATCCATCTAGCTCGTCTTCATGAGCACTCCCAACAATTAACATGTCATCAACATATGATACCAAAATGATAAGGCTACCATCACGACCCTTCTTTATGTAAAGATACACATTCATATTACTAGGGGAGTAAACCTATGAATGCATAAAAGCATCAAACTTATGATACCATTCTCTATCTGTCTACTTAAATCTATAAAAACTCTTCCTCAACTTGGACACTAGGTGTTCCTTTCCCTTTTCTTCAAAGCCCTTAAGTTGCTTATGCAAGGAGTCTATACTCTGCATAGCCCTGTGACTGTCACCCCTATGCATAGCCTCATCATAGGTGAGAGGCTCTCTTGCATCTATAACCAAGACATAATGCATCGAGGGCTCAAATCGATTAGGTGGACTTCTATCTCTAGTAGACCGTCTCATGGCAGGCTCTGCGGCCGGTCCAATACCCTAGCCATGTGTACGAACTACTATTGTAGGCTATCCAACTTGCTGTGCAAGAGCACATGGCTCCTCCTGGAATATAACCCTGCGTATCTCTACCACCTTCTTAGGCTGCCTATGCATCTTGTCTTCATGGAAGACTACATCATGGCTGCGGATGACTTTGCGTGCTTGCGGATCCCAAAGGTGATAACCCACTCTCCTGCATCCACATAGCCAAGGAAAATGCATTTGACACTCTTAGGATCCAACTTAGTATGCTTGTATTTGGGCACATGGCAGAATGCCTCATATCCAAAGACACGTACGTAGATGTGTGCATAAGATAGTTTCCAAGTCCATATCTCCTCTGCAACCTAAAAATCCAAACCACTAGAAGGTAATCTATTTATGACATGCACAGTTGTATTGACTGCCTTAGCCCAAAAGCTCTATGGTAAGCTTGCATGGCTAAGCATACTACGTACACTCTCCTGGATGGTTCTATTCATCCGCCCAGCCAAACCATTTTGGGATGGGGTATAGGGGGCGGTCAACTAATGCTTAATACCCCTCTTGTCACATAGTTTATCAAAAGCACGTGACACATATTCTCCCCCATTGTCAGTCCTGAAATGCAAGCCATCTCTAAAATGACAAATGCAAGCCATCTTTGAAATACAGCCAAGACATCTGACTTAAGCTTAATGGGGTAAGACAAGCATTAATGCAAAAAATCATCAATGAATGTCACAAAATACTTGGCACCACCCATAGACTGATAGGGCATGGGCCCATAGACATCTGAATGTACCGGTGCCAGGGGCTCACTCATGCGTGTCCTACCAGACTTCATACGAGTATTCCTAGTCTGTTTGCCATAAAGAAAATGTTCACATGAATCAAAACATATGTAGTCAAGGGGCGGTAAGTACTGCAAAACCAGAAAGAATTTTCATTCCCTTCAAGGACATATGGCCCAAAAGGGCATGCCAAAGAGATACATGTGGGATGGAACCCATTGACAAAACATGGTCAACAGAGGACCCATCACCTACAAGAGGATAGAGGCTGCCAGCTTTGGCACCTCTAGCAAGCACAAGTCTGCCACGTGTAATCTTCCAGGTAGAATCCCCAAATGAAACATGAAACCTATCATCATCAAGCTACCCTGCAGACATAAGACTGCGTGTAAGTATAGGTACATGACATACATCCTATAGCAGAAAAGTACTGCTAGTAGAGAACTGCAGCCATATATCCCCAATGCCAACAATAGCAAGTGACCTGTCATCACCCAAGAAAACTAAACTAGAGACAGTGCAGTAGGAATGGAACCACTCACAGCATGGTGTAACATGAAATGAAGCACCAGAATCCAAAAGCCACCGCTGCGCGTACATAGAGTGAACATCGGTCAATGATGTAGCATCACAAGAACTAGCTATAAGGATGTACTCCCCATCGAAGTCATCAGTCTACATGACATTTGTCTCCTCGATTTTCACACTGGATTTTGCAGGCATAATGCTGCGATCAGAGGACTTTTCCTGTACTTTGTCTTTCCCCTTCTCTTTGCACTTCTCATTGCACAACTCATGACACTGTGGGCGTATATGACCCTTCTTGTCACAATGATGACACGTCACATTAGAATTTCTCCCATGAGACTTGCTGCATGACTTACCACACGATTTAGACCTAGACTTCTATGAGTCTCTACCACAATGATGACATGTCACATTAGAATTTCTCCCATGAGACTTGCTGCGTGACTTACCACACGATTTAGACCTAGACTTCTACGAGTCTCTACCATGTCCATTTCCATGGTCATTCTTGCCATTACCATATCTGCCTTTAATAGTCAAAGCATGCAACACACGAGAGGTATCCAAGTTCTTACGATTGATCTCTTCTTGCAAAAGAGCACTCTCTACATCAGGCAAGTTCAAAATAGTAGCAGGAGCACATAAGGTAGTGCGCAATACATCCCATGACTCACTTAGAGTCCCAAGAAAAAACAATGGAGTAACCTCATTATTAAAGGTAATACCCTGCGAAGTTGAGTTCTTGAGAATAGCATGGAACTAGCTCAAATGAGCAGACATTGTCATATTCTCCTTTATGCGCAGGTCCATAAGCTACTTCAGCCAATATATTTGACTTGATGGACTTTTCTTGTAATAGAGATTCTTAATTTTATCCCAAAGCTACCAAGCACTCTGTGCTTCCTCAGCCACATTGTAATGCACCTGTTTAGTGAGATACAAGATGAGGGTGGACTTGCATAATTCATCAAGCTCATGCCATTTGTCATCAATCATAGTTTCAGGCTGCTCGCCATGCATCCTTAGTGGCTTTATCTGCAATTTTTTCACCAATACCTGCCAAAATTGGCTCTTCTAAAGGCATAATTCATACCATCAAGCTTAGTGATGTTGAAGATAGCACTGTCAATGGAAAAAGAACCCATAATGTAGTCCAAAATAGTACAGACAGTTCAAAACTGCTTGTGGTTTTCTGCTATAAATAGCCAAAATACCACCAAAACCAAGGCAAAATGACCACAAACTGATAGCTAATGATGCTGCCCACCAAGTATCATCAAAAGTACATAAAATTAGGATGATTCAACATGAAAATTCCACATCAATCCATACATAACTGCTTGCTATAATAAATTACAGCCAGGTACAATGAGAGCAAATTGTAGGCAAAATCACTGCACCAAGTCAACCACTGACTGTCAAAGCATAACCAGGATCAAGCGGGCATAAGTCAGCATATGACAGTCATATAGACATCAAGCAAATACCCAAGCATGTCAAACAAATCCATCAATAAGCCAGCACACCCCCTGTGTAATAGGACAAAGTGTACACAACACCAGCAAGACTTGACACAAAGAAGTGTATGCTCAGGAAGTGCGAAGCCCAAATCAGCCCAAGTACATGTATGAGGACCACATCATATCAACCATGCAACATCCAAGTGAAGAAGATCCTAGTCTCAAAAGACTCAAAGCTCAATAGCATAAACCACCTACTCAATGTCTGTCAAGTATCCAAAGATGCTCCCACTAGCAGAAAATCCATATGGATCAAGCCAAGAAGCTCAAGAAAGGCATATGAGATCATTAGTGATGAAAGCTCCAAGACCAGACATCAATAAGACATCATGAGAATATAGGCTCTGTAGTCTCCAAGTAGAGTATCCATAGACATCAATTGTATCCCAAATAAAAATCTGGCAAGCCAAGAAATATCCCAAGTAAGTTCGGGGAAGCCAGATGCAAGCCAAGACAAGGCACTAATAGCAATCAGCTCCAAATAATGTAACTAGCATGTAGTAGTGGCATAGGCCAAGCATGTCAAGACCAGTTAGACATAGGTAACATACATGCCATATGTACATCCAAGGTGGAGCATCGAATGCATTTCAAAGCTCAAGCTCAAATGAAGATCTGGAACCAAAGACAAGCTCGATGTTGTACCCCGAAGGTCAATACTTCTTTGCACATCCCAAAGACATAGCCCAAAACCAATAGGCATAACCAAACATGAAGTAAGAAGCTTCAACCCACTGTTGTACAACAATGATTTACTTTTCAAAATTGAGTATTTTAAGCAAGAAAATCAGTCCAAAATGATGGCATAACATGTGTATTGCATCCCCAAACAATCAGGCATTAATAGGTACCAAACTGGTTAAGTAGAAGTGCCCAAACAAGCATAGCATTAGATGCTAATGTTACTTCTGCATAACATGACTGTGGGACTATTGTAAGAAGTCCTGGGAATGTAAAGATTAGACCCAAATCTGATTCCAATGATCAAGGAGGCTTCAACACATATTAGAGATCATTGCCAAGCTCGAAGAAGCATGACATGGTCATCACTGAGAAGTAGGTGAGCTGTTGTAGTATGCTGTCCCAGATCAGACAAAAAAATGACACAAATTTGCTGATGTCTGCTTTTACTACTGTGCATGCACATGGCCTCCATGGTAGTGGTTAGAGGCTCCAAGGGGTGCCCAGGGAGGCACACAACAAGTCTCAAGTGCCCAAATGCAAGAGCGAGCAAGATATAAGCTCCAAGGGTTTGAGCTATGGCTGCCTTGATTGACTGCAACCTGAGAATTGAATAAAAGCACTGAAATAATGCTTCAATACCTCTGTAGCAATGCCCTAAGGGTGCCTCCATAGGCCGGGAAGGTGCTCTCAAGAAGCCAGGGAGTGACGGGAGCTCAGGAAGGTCGACTATGGCTGCCAGGAAGGAGACCCCATGCTGTAGGTATTTGAATGGAAGCTAAGAATGCCACAAACCAAGCTCAAGAAGTTGGGAAGCCTTGCTCTAATACCACTTGAAAGGTGAGAAGGATCGAAGCTTGCTTGGAAGTGAGCTATGGCGGAGAGCAAGAGCAAAAAAAGAGAGACACAAATGGGAACTCCAATAGTCATAATGTGTGACTGGGCCTTCCTTTATTCAAACTATCACTAAAAGAATAAAGAATAAAGTGACGGTGATAGGCACCCGCCACCTGTGTAGTGTGCACTGGTGGCAGGTACTGTCAGTGTAGTAATACACGGACGGCTAGGCAGAGGCGCCTTTACCCCCAACACTCACACTCTTTGAACCAAGTGCAACACAAATTTGTTTAGTTTGAGCTAATTTGCACAAGTAGTTTCTCAACAACTAACACTAGATAAATTGTTAGGTGACCATAGTACTGTTTAGGAACCTTAAATTTGAAAGGTGGAGCAATAGTGGAAGCACAAGTGAAAGTAAGAGAGAAGCAAGAGCTATGGAGGTTCAAGCAAGAGAGAGCAAGACAGTGTGTGGAAAATCCAATAGTCACAATGTGTAACCTACCTTTCCTTATTCTATTGTCATGTAAAGAATAAAGGACACAGTGATAGTGATGGGTGGTCGCCACCTACAATGTACACGTGTGCAAGTGGTAAATATATGTAAATGTAGGTAGCTAGGCACAGGTGGCCTTTAACCCCCAACAATCTCCCACATAAAGGCAAATGTACCTAAGTGTGGGAAAACAATCCTAAGTGTGTTTACACGCATCATTACTAAATATAGTAACAAATTTTCCCTAATAATGATGTAGTGAAAAGAGCTAGCACCCATGTATAAGGAAGTGCCAAGCACGATTAACTATGATTAATCCAAAAAGAGGAATAAGCCTAAAGCTTTGTGAAATGCTTGAAATTTCTCCTAAGAAAAAGCCTCTGTGAAAACCTTTAAATTTCTCACAAGGAAAAGCATTTCTGAAAATATTTGATTCCAAAGAGTAAAGGCTATTGATAGTCATTATGAAATGGGGCTATGAGTTCTTGAACCTAGTATGGTCCTAGTTATTAAGCATTTTCTTAGATAGAGGTCTCTTTGAAGGAAACTTCAATATGTTTCTCAATCATGTGGATGTATATACCTCATTTTCTCTTTTGCAAAGTGAAGAACAAGAGACCTAGAGTTTGGTTAAGCAACATCAGATATGTTTTGCTGCTGATGTAAAAGAACACATTCAAGATAAAGATTCCCCTCTAACTTTCAACTCTCTTAGCCATCCAAGCTATTCAAAAATACTAGATAGATAACATTGTAGTAGCGAAGGAGACCCTATCTTACAAGACTTCCAATGCCTATTTTTTAATCCTAAGTTTGAAGTTAGGAGCAAAGGCATGCATGCACATGTGCCTAGTAGCCAATGTACAAAAATTTCATGAAATCCCTTCTGCCTATGGTAAAAGGGGTTGTGGAAAAACTTTTCCATCATGTAAGTGGAATCCTAAGTTGTGAAATTAGTTGAGCTATATATGAGCAAAGACATACATAAGTGCCTAGTGTCCAATGCAATAAAATTTCACTAGATTTGCTCTCCATCTTTGTTTAAAGGGGTTGTGGTAAAACTCTCCTAGGACTTAAGTGAAGAAATGGAAGTCTTATGGTAAAGCTTTAGCTGAATGATGCAACATTGTATTATCCTTCAAAAGATGGATTTGTGAGGAGAGGAAATTGTTAGTCTAGGCAAAGGGGATTCTAAGGGTTTTGGTAGAGTGTGCCAAAAGTAGGAGACTCTACAACTCAAAGTTTGATCTCATTTGCTAGGCATAGAACATCAAGAAAGGATCTCTAGTCAAGGAAATGTAAAAGCTTAGTATGCTTTTAAACAAAAAAATAAATAAATCTATAATGCACTCCACTAGAGTTCATAAAAACTTTAAGGATAGAAATATAAAGGACAAATCTAGTCATGTTGGACCAAGAGGATAGGGAGGTGATCATAGATTTAAATCATTGTTAATAAAGATAGGGACTTTATCAATGCTTATATGATTATAGGGATAGTATCAACTATCAAGCTTTAAAGGAGCTTTTAGACCTAGTGCAAAAGCTTGTGTCCCACAAAGGAGGATGTAGAATAATCCAAGAAGTCATTCACCTTGGATGCATTCTAATGGAAATGATTAGACACTTCTAGGTTAATTTGGGAGAACTATGATCATTGAAGGTGAATAGATATTAGACAAAGGACATGCCAACATTGTGGAAAGAAGTATCATTCTCTTAACCCAAAGAAAATCTTTCAATTGGAGGCTAATTTCATTAATAGAATCAAGATATTAACTAGTTGATGAAAAAATTGTTCGAAGATGTATTAACAAGCATTAAATAAGATTTATTAGAGGAAGGACTTTGCTTGAAAATGTATCAATGTGCTAATAGCCTTTTAATTGGCTAAATTTACTAGTCCAAAAACTATATTTCTTCAATTGGATATGGAAAATGCTTTTGATAAAGTCAAATGGGAGTACTTAGGCACATCATGTTGAAAATGAGTTTTGAGGATAAAATAGAAAATTGATATTCTAGAATGCACAAACATATGTTTATTTAAATAGATCATTGATTGACCCGAGTGAAACATGAAAAATTGTTTCATTTCAATGATGAGAGGGGTGTACTATGTGTGTTTGTATGTGTATGTGCACATGAGCATACACACTTGTGCATGCATATGTAGGAGAGTGTTGTATTTAGGGTTTCAAGAATGCACACACACACAACTTGGAGAAGAAGAAGAAGCTCAAGACACAAAGTCTATTGAGTGGCATCAATAGAGAATATTTCAAAGTGAATAGGTATATATACAAGGTCAGGGGGAAGAAACCTCCTAGAGAGGGAAAAAAAAGTGCCCCAATAGTCCTAAGTGTGTTCACACACATCATTACCAAAATATGGTAGCAAATCCCCCCTGATAGTGATATACTAAACAAGAGCTAGTACTCATGTATAGGGAAGTGCCAAGCCCAATTGACCATGATTAATCCACAAAGAGGAATAAGCCCAATCCTTTATGAAAAGCTCCAAATATCTCACTAGGCAAAGCCTTTGTGAAAAGATTTGTAAGGTTATCATATGTTGGCACACTTGCATCATAGAGAGTCTCTTCTTGACATAATGATCATGCACCTCAATTGGCTAGCACGAGCATGGAACATTGGGTTCTGTGCGACAATTAACGTGCTTTGAGTATTAGTGGTGAAGATGGTGATGGTAGATGATTGTCTAATACCCAAATCAACCAAAAGGTCTTTGGGTATACCTAATACCACATTAGACAACTCATAGGAAACTTAGAAAATAATGACATAAAGACATGGGAATACATACTATAGCACTAATAATTAGCAAATCAGAAACATAGATTAGAGAATATGCTAAAAATAGATAGAAACACAGAGAATCATGGTGCCAACTATTAGATCTCATATATTATCATAAATCTCCATCATACAACATGTTATGAGTATTAGGAATGATAAAAAATGGGACAAACACCATAGATACCTCCTCAGGTCACACCCGAAAATTGACCACATAACTACACTTCATGAGGCATACACCTTCATGAGGCATCTAAAGTTTGCTTCACACATAGAACTACTATGACTAAGGTTCTAACTTTGCTAAAGGTAAACATAGTGCATCAAGACATGCTCTAACACATGACATAGCCCAGTGGATGCTGGTACAACCATGACTTGAACTCTTGCATGTCATGGTGTCAAGTGCCTTATCCAAAATTAACATACCTAATGAGAAAAAATATGCCTTACTCATAGCCTTGCACCATGAAGTAATCCACAAAGAGTAACAATTAGTAGAGCCTTGCTACTAGGATACTTATAACCATCTACTGTGGTTGCATGATCCCCTCAAAAGGCAGTCACAAAATAGAGGCATGTTGAGATGGCAAGCTCAACACGTGTGGACATTGATAATGGACCGCCTGGCTAGATGAGTCCGCATGTCTACACTTAGCACATTGATGGTCATTATGATACTCACATGGCCACTAAATTATCACTTATTATATTTAGTTTGTTACACCTACCTACAATTGGCAAAGATGTAATGCCAGTCGATTAGTGTAGTCAGTTATGCACTATTTGACTTAGAAGGCCACTTTCCTTTATGTTGTATCTTATCTATACTTTTTGTACATTGTATATTGTGTGAAAGAAGAAGAAAAAACCAGCAAGAAAATGTTTTGGCCTCCATCTCTCTTCTTGTGTTCTTGGGTGAGCTTCCTCTTGTGTATACAGTGTGTGTTTGGCGCAGCAGCTCAAGCACATCCCCCCATCACACAATTCTTGACATGGTATCAGAGCCGCGCCACTGAGAGAGGCTCATTTTGAAGGCTGAAGCGATGGAGAAGAAGCAAGGTTTGAGTAAGCAAGCAACGGGTAAGAATCTCTTCTATTCTTCCACTCTCTCTCTTGGATAGTGCTTGTGGAGGCACTGGAAGTAGGGTCGAGCAAAAATCTTAGATTGCTGTGAGATTTGGTGTGCAAGAAATAATCTTAGATTGTTGTGAGATTTTTTGTGTTATTTTGGGCATCTGAGGCCGTTTCAGGCCCCATTTTAGAGCCGCAAGGTTGCTGAAAGTTTTAGGATACACTGTGATTTTGACTGTATTGATCGAAAGTGGGTGCATAGGTTATAGATTGCGAATCTGTAATTTTTGAGGTGTTTGCAGGAAGAAAACATAAGGTTTATCTACAAATAGGTTGAGATTACATGTACTATTGAGCAATGAATGAAAAAGATTGCTTGGTGTATTGCTGTGCATGTGTTGTGAAAGATTGCAGAAGACTAGCTTGCTGTGTTGTATCCTTGTTTGTGATAATGGTAGAGAACAGTGGAAATCCCATTATTGAGAAGCTTGATAAGAACAACTACCCTTCATGGAAGTTTCGTGTGACAAACTTCCTCATTGGAAAGGGCCTTTATGAGTTTGTTTCAGGTGAAGAAAAGGAGCTAGAGTTGGGAATCCCTCCGACTTGCAGATGAATTAAAAGCATGGAAAGAATGGAATGCAAAAGACAAAAAGGTGATGTACTGGTTATCTGCAGTCATTGATAATACTATGTTGGGACATATCAGGAATGCAAAAACTTCACATGCAGCTTGGACAATTTTTGAGAGCATGTTTTTAGTAAATACAAAGTCACAAAAGATTCAACTCAAGCAAGAGTTGAATGCCTTGAAGAAAGGGAAAATATCTATCAATGAGTATGTGTTGAAGGTGAGGAGCATTGCAGATAATTTAGCAGCGATTGATGCAATGCCGGATGATGATGATTTAGTTTCATCCACTCTGAGTGGCCTTAACAATGAGAAGGCATGGAAATCATTTGTTACTTCAGTATATATACGGAAGCCATTTCTAGATTTTGATGAGCTGATCTCTCTCATGAGTACTGAAGAGATCAATATGCAGGGTGATTCATTTGAAAGAAATGGTGAACAGGTCCAAGCATTTTACTCGAGTTCAGGAAGGGGACATGGTAGATCCTCTTCGAGAGGTCATGGTATGGGATGTGTTGGCAATAACCAGTAAAACAGGTTCAATCAATAGTTTGGTGAAATGCAAGTTTCTAGAGGCAGAGGAAACTTTAGAGGTAGGGGGAGCTCTAGAGGAAGAGGTGGATGGCAGAATAGAGGCTCTGGAAATTCTGCTATTGTTTGCCATTATTGTGGCAAAACAGGACATACTGCAGCCAATTGTTATGCTAAGAAGGATGATATTCATGGTGGTAAATTGCAGCAAGAAAACTATGCATCATCTTCATGACAGAATGAAGAAAAAAATGAGCATTTGTTTATTATGCAACATATGATGAATGCAGTTACAGGAAAGGGGACACATGATGATGTATGGTATGTCGATTCAGGTGCATCTAATCATACGACCAATCAAGTTGAATGGTTTGGAGAGATGTAGGACTTACAAAACCCAGGTTATGTGCAGACAGGTGATGATTCATACCACCCAATTTCACACATTGAAAAGGTTCCCTTGTCCTTGTATGATGGCCAGACAAAGAGTCTAACAGATGTATTACCTATGCCATCAATTACAAAGAATATAGTGTCTATTGGCCAAATGGTAGAGCAGGGATTGCAGGTCTGATTCGATGCAAAAGGTTGTTTTGTAGAAGACTTTAATGATAAGTGTAGGTTGGTCGCAAAAGGAAGTAGAGTTGGACGAATGCTCACTTTAGATGCTGGAATTCCTATAATGGATGCTGCTATGTATGCTAAAGGAAAAGGAGTAGTTGGAGATATTGAAATATGGCATAAACCTATTGGACATGCAAATGTGCAAAGGCTAAAATTGATGTAGTCCAGAGGATTGGTTACAAGGTTGCCTTCTTTTAGAGTTGCAGAATTGCATAAAGTCTGTGAAACATGCCAGTTTGGTAAGCAGGCGAGACAACCCTTCTCGCATGATAGAGAAGTGAGCAAAAATATACTTGATGTAGTACATATAGATGTTTGGGTGCCTACACAGAATGTATCTCTTGGTGACAACAAATACTTTGTCACATTTATTGATGACTGTTCAAGGAAGCTATGGGTATACTTCATGAAGGAAAAGAGTGATGTGTTTGAGCACTTCAAATATTTTAAGGGAGGTATTGAAACAGAAACATGCTTAAAAGTGAAGTGCTTGAGATCAGATGGAGGGGGAGAGTACCTCTCTAATGAGTTCAGTGGCTTCTTGAGGACTTATGGGATAAAGAGGCAATTTACTTGCAGGTATACCCCACAGCAAAATGGTGTTGCAGAAAGAAAAAACATGCATATTGCAGAAGTTGCATGGGCATTAATGGCTGAAAAGAATATGCCCAAATATTTTTGATCTGAGGCTGTCAATGACAATGGGATTGCTGAAGTTAAGGACTTCTTGAAGAAGAAGTTTGAGATGAAAGATTTGGGTGAGCTGACTTGGTATTGAGGTGATCAGATGTGATAATGGTATATGGCTATCCCAAAGGCAGTATGGCTTGGATATGCTATTCAAGTATGGTATGACAACATGCAAGCCTCTTTCGGTACCATTGAAGCAAAATGTGAAGTTGAGTGCTGACGTTGGGGATGAGATAGAATACCCTACTATGTTCAGGAGGATAGTAGGGAGTTTGATTTACATGACTATCATAAGGCCAGACTTGAGCTATGCTGTTGGCCTTGTCGGTCAGTTTATGCAGATGCCGGTCAGTTTATGCAGATGCCTAGAAAGCCTCGTTTGGATGCAATTACACACATATTGAGGTATGTGAAGTCCACTTTACATTATGGAATTTTTTATGAGGCAGGTAAGGACATACAGGTCTTTGGATACACAGATGTAGCTTGGGCTGGTAGCATGTTAGACATAAGGTCTACAAGTGGATTCATGTTTTCCCTTAGTAGTGCAACAATTACATGGAACAACAAAAAGCAACCTACAGTTGCTTTATCGAGTATAGAGGCTGAGTATAGAGGTGGTGCTATGGCAGCATGTGAGGTGGTATGGCTGCAAAAGTTATTAGGTGATTTGGATGTGCAGAGAGATGGTCCAGTTGTCATTCATTGTGACAACATAAGCAGCATACAGCTAGCTAGGAATCCAGTGTTTCATGCTAGGACAAAACACATTGAGGTGCACTACCACTTTGTGAGAGAGAAGGTACTTACAGGAGAGATTGACTTGGCATATGTCAGCACACAGGATCATATAGCTGACATTTTCACAAAGGCATTGGGTGCAAAGAAGCTTCGAAAGTTCCAAAGCTTACTTGGAGTTGTAGAGATAGAATTGAGCTTGAGGGGGAGTGTTGAGATGGCAAGCTCAACACGTGTGGACATTGATGATGGACCGCCTGGCTAGATGAGTTCGCATGTCTACACTTAGCACATTGGTGGTCATTATGATACTCACATGGCCACTAACTTATCACTTATTATATTTAGTTTGTTACACCTACCTACAACTGGCAAAGATGTAACGCCAGTCGATTAGTGTAGTCAGTTATGCACTGTTTGACTTAGAAGGCCACTTTCCTTTATGTTGTATCTTATCTATACTTTGTGTACATTGTATAGTGTGTGGAAGAAGAAGAAAAAACCAGCAAGAAAACGTTTTGGCCTCCATCTCTCTTCTTGTGTTCTTGAGTGAGCTTCCTGTTGTGTATACAGTGTGTGTTTGGCGCAGCAGCTCAAGCACATCCCCCCCATCACGCGATTCTTGACAAGGCATACATAGCATAAGCATGATGAAAAAAAAGAAAGTTTGACAGTAGTATAAGAGATCCTCATGAGCTATGAGGCTCATGAGCATCATGAGAATTAGTGATAGACTACTCCTATGAATGTTGCTGATGTGATACAAAAGGTAGAACATCAACTTCATGAATCCTACTAGATGTAAGATCCATTATCTTGACGTGTTTAGTGATATCATGCAAGAATTCAGTGATATCATCCTTCACAACATCATGATGTGAGGACCGAATTTCAGAAGTGTAATGTTGGTGGAAACGTTGCAACTTAGTAATCATGCCCAAAAGTTTATCATACTCAACTTGCATTCCTTCAAGCTTCTTCTTGAGAATGTTCTTCTCATGAATCAATACTTCGAAGTTTTCCAAAACAAATAACTATTGCACAACTGCATATGGCCAAGATAATTGAGACATTCTCCTAGCAATGGGAACCCACTGATCATGGATAACTCTAACCAATGTAATCTTCATGGTAGCTAAATCTATATGCATAAAAATAGAACCTTCTAAGTCCACCTCTAAATAATTCAGAAGCTACTTCTCAACCTTAAGAAAAGGTTTCAACTGTGCATCTAAGAGAATCCTCTCGGCCTTAAGTTAGCATTTTCTTGTACCACAAAATCAATCTCATTCTGAAAATTATATTGCATGTTGTTTTCCACTCCTTAAATGCAATAGAGGATATCTTACACTTTGACAACATGTCACCATAGTCATCAATTTGTCTTAAAGCATCCACTTCACTAGTATGCAACCACTTTATTTTGTCCATCTTAATGAGTAGAGTACCCTTCTTGGTCTTCATACAAGAAAATTGCTACTGTAATGATTGAGCCACATCCATTTTGACATCACCACATGCATTCCTATCAACCATAAACCTATGCAAACTAGAAATAAGAGAACATGGTTCCTCAAGGCTATGAGGAACATACATTGCAACCAATGGTTTCCTGTCAATGAGACATAGCATCTCCCTGTTGCATACAATCCATTTTTTGAGACATGGCCTCCATCTTCACTTTAGAAAATTGGACCTTCTTTTGCGTACCTGTTATGACAAGATCCTCATGAATCACATCATGTTTAGCATAATCATTTAACCATTCAACAAAATCCAAAGCCATAGTACTACCAATAGCATCACCATGTCATACATCATGTAAGGTAAATCCCATATTCAACAGAGAAATTGGCTTGTTTCCATGATCATTTTCATTATCTAGTAAAGCACTAGAGTGACCTAAATCTTTGTCATATATATCCATAAAAATACCATCCACTAATTTCCATTTCTTGAAGGCATTAAGCTCCTCACTTTTTTGTGAACCCCATATAGATGCATGAATGGTCGGACATACAACCTACAAGTGTGCATACAAAGCCACCAACATCAATCTAATCTGACTCTTTTGCTCTATTGTTTCCTAATAGTAGGCACATGCAGCTCGTGCATAAGTTTGCCATGATGAAGAGTTCTTGGCCAATTAGAAATAGCTACATTTTTGGCATACCACACCCAAATGTATCCTTGGTGATTGTGTAAGTCTTGACGAAGAGAAGAAAACATTCCATGAACCATTTGATGAAATACCTTATTTTGGGATCGACATGCCTAAGTACATATTGATTCCTTGCACTTGTGGCATTTCCAAATTCCTACCTCATTGCTTCATCTATACAATGCCAATGTTTACGCTGATCATTGAGTTCAAGGGAAAAAACTTGAGATAAAAGAGAAGGTGTAATTTCTAGCTTTCCCCCAATTTTACCACTTTCCCTAAGAGTAGCTAGTTGCTTGCTATTTTGCACGAACATTGTTACTCCACGATACCCATGGAAATTTGGCAAAAGACAAAAACCCAATTTGCAACAGCTAGCCTCTAGTGTTAGGCTTTGATGTATCCATATAGATAGTGCAATCTATCAAGGAAGTTGGCAACTCACCATCCTCATCATTTGACGTGGTTGACAATCGTTTCAGAGTTCTCTCCTTTGCACTTGAGGGTGTGATTTCAAGAGTGCTATCAGCCCAATCTTCCTCTTCATCATGTGCTTCTTTTTGTTGCTATCGCCTCCTCTTCACGGGAAGCTTTTGAGCTTTCTTTCCCCTAGTCTTCATCATGACTCCACCCCTGCTGAAAATGTGGTTGTGAGAGAGGTTGAGAATTAGATGAAAGATGAATATGATGAAGTGAGATATGGCATGAGTGATGCTCCAAATGCATGAGTAAGGCAACGTTGCCTCTTTGTCACAATATCTCTTTTTTCCCCTTTTCCAAACTCACATTGAGTGAAACTCAACAAAAAGAGAAAGTATTATACATATTGATTACATAAAGTATTGACAATGAGTTTCAAATACACGTTATGCACTCCTTTGTATATTTATGAGCATCTTTGGGCACCATTGACCACCATAACCCATCTTGAATCTCACCTAAGAAATGACCTCCTGTCAGTCTCGCATGTGCCTCATGTAGTACAATGGGATGTTCTTCAATAGTCACACATATTCTCAATACATTATCAATGCCTCTCCTGGAGAGCACCCCCATAATAACTTGAACATTAGGGGGAATATGGACTCCCAAAGGGCCTCATAAGGAATGGATTAATGTGGGATTACTTTTTGTAATGCAAGTAGGGTGTTTGGTCTAGATTGTCATAATGTTGCTAGAAAATGGTTTTTGACCAACCAAGTGGTCTTCAATTAAAAATTGAAAGAAAAGAGGTCAGGATCTTTAGTTATAATGTAAATGTCCACATGGCTTTTTAGCATTGGCTTGTAGCTTAGTGGTAAAGGCTTGAGACTATGATTGGGAGGTCACGGGCTCAAATCCCATGTGCATATTGGGTGGATGCATGATGCCTATTGATTGTGCAGCTAGGGACCCACTTTTCAACGGTCACAAATTGCCATAATTATGGCATATTAAATATGCCTTTTACTCTCCAACTTGTGTTTCTCTATTTCAAATTTAGATCCACATGTCGGATTGTAGTTCAATCCTACCTATCAATCCTACAAGTAGGCCTTCAATGCTTTTAAATAAATAAGTTTATAAATAAATTTGAAGACCTTGAGATCCCACTTGCCTAAAAAGAAACCTTTCCCACTGGTCCACCTCAAACCATTTGGGATTAAAAAGTGATTGAATACTAAGCTAAAGGGATCTTTTGGAGTCCATATATCTCCTAATGGTGTCTACTTTGCAATGCTAACCTTCTATGGTGATCTCTAGAAAATTCTATAAGCATTACTCCATCAAGGAAAAAATTCAACATTTGGTCATAGAAAGAATTATAGTGATGTACCTAAAATTGAATAGCTCTCCATTAGGAAACTGATCATTTACCCCTTGTACAGGGTCTACTGACTCAAGCCTACTCAAGAAACTCTTGTACAGTGTTTGTTTAGTTTATGGAGTATTTTATAATGCAACTCTTGCAAAAGAAGCATCCACCTTGCTAATCTTCTTGTAAGCTGTGGTTTATTAATGAGGTATAATAAAGCTTGATGGTCCACATGGAAAATTACTTGGTTCCCGAGTAGGTAATGCATAAACTTTTGTAATGTGAATATCATTCCAAGAGCTTCTCTCTCAGACACTATATAATTCTTCTCAGCTATTGTAAGCCTTCTACTTGCATTGTAGATAGGTCTAAACTAGCATGCAACCTTTTCTTGCATCAGGAATACACCCACCACAATGCCAGATGCATTAACAAATACATGAAATGGAATGTCCCAGTGAGGAGGTTGCAAAATCGGTGCCACTACAAGCATCTTCTTTAGTATACCAAAAGCTTTATCCACATCATGCCTCCATATAAACCAACTCCCTTCTTAGTAACCAAAGTGAGCAGGGCACAGACATGAGCTAAATATTGAAGATACCTACTATGCCGTCTCACATGTCCCACAAAGCACATTGCTTCTTGAACTATTGTAGGTACAACAACCTTTTGAACAGCTTGAAATTTCCACAAATCTATAGGTATACCTTCCTGTGAGATAATATGGCCTAAAAGAACCCCTCTTTTAGCAGCAAAAATTGATTTAAATGAGTTAAGAGACATCCCAAATTGATTACATCTTTCAAAGCATAGCCTACGATATTGCAAGTGATATGCTTTCTTGCCAAACATGCATAAATCATCTATGAAAACTCTCATAAAAGTAGTGAGATATGGATCAAAGATTTTATGTATTGTACCTTGAAACTCTGCTGCTCCATTCTTTAACCCAAAATTGGTAACAATACTTACAAATGCTCCCCATTCTATTATAAAAGAGGTCTTATCCATATCATCTAGATGCATTTGAATCTAATTATGTCTTGAGAAACAATCCAGAAATTGTAGATTTCATGACTTGCAACATCATCCAATAAAGAGTCTATAAATAGAGGAAATGGGCCAATTATTGTTGCTACATTCAATTTTCTATAATCCACACAAACCTATAGCTTGCCATTCTTTTTGGGCACTACTACAATCAGTGACAACCAAGTCACTTCATTCACGGGCTTGATAAAGCCAACTCTACGAAGTTTGTCAATCTCTTCCTTCACCTATTTGGCATAGTTTGGATTCACGTAGTACTTTTTCTGCATAACAGGTTTAGCATCTGCCTTCAAATTAATCCCATGCTGACACACTTTTGGATCAAATACCTTCATATTAGAGTACTCTCAAGAAAAAATATCATGGAATTTTTTGCATAAATAAATCAACTAATGATTGAAGTTTTCCTCAACAAAAATACTCACGTCTATTAGTTTAGAACTTGATTCAGCATCCAAATATACTTCCTAAACATCATCTTCAAGTCTCTTGCTGACTTGCTCATAGTGTATTCATATTTTAATTCAACATCAATAATAACTTGCTAACTGGCTCTATCAAGAGACTTCTTTGCCTCTAATGAAGCATTTTTCTGCTCTTTGAGAGTGTCCACATTAGCTCCTTTACTTCCCTTCATTGCTTTCTCTATTCGACTTAGTGTTTTGCTGTATCAGGTCATTGTTTTCTTGTATCAAGTCTCTGTTTACCTATAGATGTTTACCCTTGAGCCTTCATCTAATAATGCATCATAAAATTTAATACCCAAGTATTTCACTTATATGGTTGGCAATTTATAATCCACCACTTCAGACTATGTGGGGATGAGGGCTTGACATTTTGAAATCTCCTTGTTGTCAACAACATAGTGTTTCCACACTTTTCCTTGATTCAACATAATCTTTGCTAAGAGTTTCTCCTTGAATCTTGGAATCAAGTCAAGGATCTGTTTTAAAGTTAACTGCAATAGACATCTAGCTAAGGCAGCAAATAACTCATGGGAAACTTGAGTTTAGGCATAAAGATCTAGTCTTTATTTTTGGCCACTAAATTGTACCCTTGTAAGTGGCAGATCCTGCTATTTTCTTGCATGTTGTAGTTGATTCCCTTGCACTTCACATAGCAAATCTATGGAATTGAGTTGTTTTGACTTCTTTTCCTTCTACAACTTTTGAATTTCTTTAGAGGCTACTTCCCTAGCCTTCTCATGATTATCCCAATTTATCTCATGCTTGGTTTTAGCCTTAGTGATGGCTGAAATTGCTGTTTCTTCTAGACAATCTTCCACAGCTATACAAATTGAACAATCATAGTCTACTTGCGGCTCTAGCTCACATTGGCCTACATTTAAAACACTCTTTATTGGCACACCTTTTTGAAGAACTTCTTTAATTTTCTGTTCCTACCTCTATAGGTATTTCGACTAAGAACAGTGGTTGCGCTCCACCACGAGGTAGTTCTGCCAATTGCATTTCTTATTTCTCTCCAGTTTGCATTCCCCTTTCAACCCTATGGCATACCCATAGCTCGCAATTAGGTCCTGACATATGTCTGTGATGCCTGCCTCAATAATAATAAGGCCCTCCTTGCCTCTGTTGGGCATTATTCCATTGCCTTGGCTGGTAATTTCCCCATGGCTTAGGTGGCTGACTCTTCCTACCAAAACCTCGGAATCCACATTGTTGTGCCATCTCAGGTGCAATTTGGTTTATTGGTGCCACTAGTGGTGTTGATTATTGTCTTGCATTCTACATCATTGGATTATACCAGCGTTCTCTAGTCCCATGGCCCACCTTTTGACATATGCTACATGACTTCACATTCTTAGAAGTATTAATAACTCCCATATCTAACAATTGTTTCTTTATTTTCTTCTCTAACATTTTTTCCAAAGCTATCTTATCCTGTTATTCATTTCCTTTCTTCTTATCTTTAGGAGAACTCTTATTCTTCCTAGATTTCCTTTTATACTACTTCTACCTTCATCTGCTCCTACATTATCCAAGCCTTTTGATTCAGTATTTGACTCAAAACCTGATGAGGAATCCTCTTCATCATTGTTTTCCTCTCAATTAGAATCATCAGAAAATAGAGTCTGAGGAATCCTTACTACTTTTCTTCTTGGACTTGCTTTGATATTCCAAGTTAGACACTTCATTCTCTATTTTAGGAGAACTTGGAGGAGATTTTGTAGATGTAGGAGGGGGATGATACATAGTAGTAGTACCGACAGAGGAATTAATATCTTGGAACTCCTCTCTAAATGCTAAAAATTTCCCTTCATCCACAGTTCCAATTCTTCCTACTTCACCACCATCATTATGTAATAGCCCCTGCTATTGTTCTACCACCAATAACTCTCTTAACTCTTTTGACCTATTTTGGGTCAAGATGACATTTGATGGATGTGGATAGTTTTTTGACAAATATGCAAAAATGCAAAATTAGACCTTTAGATTGCATCATGTTGCTTCATGTACAAAAAATTTACATTTTTGGCATCAAACATAGGCATTTTTTATTAGGCCTTAAATCTAGAGATATAAAACAGCATAGGAAGGGTTGTATCATCTTGCTTTTGGAAATGTGCTATTGCTTCATATAGGAGTCTCAAATTTCTCCCATCAAACATTGTTATTTTTGTTGGTGTTTTAACACAAAGAAACAATGAAGCAATGCCACGATCACCAAAGTGTTGTAACCCCTTATCTATGTGGAATGCATAATAGGACTATAGTGCCTCATATGGAAATACATTTCACTACTATAGGCATTGTGGAAAATACCTAGTACTGCATTAGGCAACTCATAGGAAACTTAGAAAATAATGACATAGAGACATGTGAATACATACTACATCACTAATAATCAACAATTTAGAAACATAAATCAGAGAATATGTTGAAAATAGAGAGAAAGACAAAGAATCATGGTGCCAATTGTTAGATTTCATTATGAATATCCATCATACAATAGGTCATGAGTATTAGGAATGATAAAAAGTGGGACAGAGACCATAGATACCTCTTCAAAACACCTGAAAAATTGCCTACATAACTATACTTCACGAGGCATACAACTTCAAAAACCATTGAAGTACATTAAAAATGAGTTTTGAATCTCTAGTCTAGCCTCTTCTTTATTCCCAAATTTTCCTTTCAATCAAAATTAAGTCCCTCTCTAGGTCAAAAGGTCTGCTATTGTTGCTTGTATCTGAACACAATTTAGCTATGGAGGTTTGAACTCGTAAGCAAGAGACATGAAGACTGATGACTAGAGATAGACTTTCAATCAAGTGAATTAGGTTCCAAGATAGATTAGCTTGGACTCATAAACACAATCTTGAGTGGATAGAGTTACAGACTCTAAGTACAAAGTACAATAGCATTGCATTGAAAAGTGAGCCAAGTACATGCCTTTATAGCTTTTCAGCTTCTCCACTATCCTCACTGTGCATATGGGATTCAGGACATCACTTCCTAGAGAATACATCATTTGTTACTTCTCAACACCCCCCCTCAAATGATGAGTCCCTACACTTGCTGGCTTTTGCCCCCCCTACATGATAACATGGCTTGGGAGACTAGCTCATAGGTAGCCTAATCAAGTAAAATTTTTCCAAATTGTAATTTAAAAATCCCTTTTGTAAATATAATCCTGTAAATTTTACTAAATATTATACCCTTTCTTTGAGCTATGCCACCACAACTTTACTTGAAGATGTGTATTAGGGGGAGCATATTACAAGGCTACAAGTATGCATATAGTAGCATAGTATGAGGCTTTAGGAGGTAGGAAAGCAAGAGATAATGAAAATGATGGTGTGGCATCATATGAGAGAAGTTAGTGTGCAATAGTCAATGCCACAATTATTAGGTGTTAGATTAAGTGTAGTAAAATTACTTAATGTAAAATTAGCCACAACTAGCTTATATCAATAGCTACAATGATAACTATCGATGACTAAGGACAAATTTTTTTTGAGCTTTCTTAGGCGAGCTTTTTAGCATATCTTTCTTCTAGGCGAGATCAATGTTGGTTAGGCATCATATAAACATTATAATATGTGGGTGTCGCAAAATATATCACACACAAATTAGTGAGTTTCACCACCAATCAGTCCCATACACTTAACATCGAGTGAAGCCCTATGTATTGCCTATAATACTTTGTTAATGCTATGCTCCATAACTATGAATTTCTACATCAAAAGTGTTGACACTTCTTGTTCTTGCATCATTATTTGGTGCATACTTCTTTCATCCTTAGCTACACCTTTGTCATCATTGATCAGCCCATTGGCTAGTTGCTTCAACACCATCAAATGAAATCTTGTGAGGGTAACCTTTTTGTTTATGGTCCCTAGTTTCCATGAATAGCCCTAGCTTGTGAGAGAAAATTTTAATTGTGTTTATAGATTTCCTCCTCTTGAGCTATGCAATCTTATTATTTCCCTTGAAGTTTGTTGGTTCTTTAAACATGGGAGTCCTTGTGCCAATGCCACATGAACCATATGTGCAACTTGTGGGAGGCTTGGGACAGTCCTCGCTCCACCCTATTGTAAACGTTGTTCAATACTTGGGTCATCATTAAGATGTTTACTGAAGTTATACACATGCTATCTTACCCTCTGTGTGTGTGTGTGCGCGTGCGCGCACACGTGCGCACACACCTGCACGTGCGCCTGTGTGTGCATGTGCGTGCGTGCGTGTGTGCGTGCACACATGCATGCTTGGGATAGATCTCAAGCTTTTGGGTCTATGGTTTAGTGGAAAGGTCATGTGTTGGACTAGCATGGATTTGAAATCTATTTTTACATGTTCATTCTTTGCATTAAGGGATTATCAAATTGATTTTTTGTTATGGACGATGTTACTTATTTTCTTAAATATTATTTTTGGTAGCATGAGCTCATGCAACAGTGTTTTAACTTAGCCATTGCCTCAAATGCTATCAATACTAATTGTGACTAGGTTAGATTCTTGCTAATAGTGTATTAGTTTGAAGCATTACCTGTTTACTATACTTTTAAGTTACCAACATCTTTACATTTTAGATTGTACATTTTTCTCATTGGCACACCATTGTGAAGTAATGCGTACAATTTATTTTATTTTAAGTGAAAGTTATTTATATATTTTGATGTTTAAAAGTAGCTTATTATATAATATAAAAGTTACAACTATTTATTGATTATTAAACTATATTACAAGTGTCAAACATAATATGTATGTGAGTCATATAAAATTTTTAATGTGTGAACAAGATCAAGTGAATCATATAATTTACATGGAGTATTATGCAAATTTGATGCTAAAAGAAAGTCATTGTACAAGTGTGATAATAATTGGGTAATATTTCCATGCAATTAAAAGTTGGTTGGTTAGTTTGAAAGTTAGTTAGTCAATTAATAAGTTAGTAAGGTTACTAACTAAAGACTAACCAAGGTAAAAACTAAGTAACATTAATAACTAATATTTTTATTTAATTAAAAATATTTTATTAAAAAAAATCAACAGTCATAAATTTGATATTTTTCTCAGATTAACAAGGACCATAGCCACCCTTCACAAAAGTTACAACATGAATGAGAAAAACTAAAAGATATCATTGAGTTACCTTGGTCATATATCAATCACATAGGAACACACTTGAGCATAGCGCAATAGTGAAAAAGGCATCGCAAAAACATGATCTAAGTGCATAATAAGTTGTACACCCATGGGCATTATAGAGTGCATGCACAAGATATACCCTATGCATTGACATAGACACACTCATGCATGGCATGTGGGTAAATTATACAATTCACATGATCTTGTTCACACACAAATAAATTTATATGACTCACATACATACTATAACACTTGCAATATAGTTTAACAATCAATAAATATTTGTAGATTTTACATTATAATAAACTACTTTTAAATATCTAGAGTTATAAATAACTTCAATTTAAAATAAAAATAATAATGTCAAATTTTTGCACATTACTTCACAATGGTATGCTATGAGCAAAATATATAATCTAAAATGTAAAGATGCTAGTAACTTACATGTATAGTAAATGTGTACATAATGCTTCAAGCCGGTATAGCAAGAATGCACACATAAAATAGATTTCAAATCCATACTGGTGGTCCTAACACATGACCTTTTCACTAAATCGGAGACCCAAAGGCTTGGGATTTATCCCAAGCATGCATGCCCACACACACGCACACAAACACACACAGAGAGTAAGCTAGCATGGATATATATCCTTTAGTAGAGGGCCTAGTGATGGCCCAAACATGGAACCACATTTACAATAGCTTGGAGTGAGGAATGCCCCAAGCCTACCACAAGTTGCAAATATGGTGCATGAGGTTAGTTGTAAAAATGGTTTGAGGATCATACTTGTATCTGATGATGGGGTTTTTCTATGACAAGCATGACTAGGTAGCATGCTAACATGGCCTCCTTTTCCTAACCTTTTCTCCTTTTTGGACCTACACTATCCTATATTCATACAATTGATGCATAACCATGTATTACCTCAACAACTGTAATTATAGCTAAATAATCTATCACGGAATGAAGCCCATACAACTAATGTACTAATGTACAAGTAATCCTTTTCTATTATAAAATTTATGCAATTCATTTTCCAAGATAAAAACCCTAATGATGTGATATATGAGGGTGTGGCATTCATAATACAAGAATAAATTTTTTTGGCTCAAACTTGTACATCATCCTTTCCTCCCCTTTTTGTAAAGACCCTAAACACTTGTACTCACAAGGACCCCTAATTGTATAAATAGGGTCCACTTCTATTGTATCTTTCCCCACCCTTTTCATCCTCCCTTACCATTCATTCATCTATATTGAGAAAACCACCTTTGCTATCCAATACCAACACTTAAACAATCCTTTCCAAGCAGTCTCAGTAATTTATCTTAGCAAATCTTCAACAAGATACTTAGAATGGATTCCATAAAGTTAAACTAGTATATGGGATCAAAGGGAATATCAACCAAGATTTAACGTTGGCACATGTGGTGCAAATCTACTAATGAGCTTTTCCTAATACATGCTTTTGTTTGATTCAGGTATTAGTTTGCTTCTCTACCCATATCCTCACTTGCATTTTTGGAATCTTTTTTGTGTACTTTGTTGTATTGTACTAAGTTCTCATAATTAATAAAATTTGGCACATTCTTTCCTTTGTCAACTCAGTAAATATTGTTATGAATTTCTTATTGAAATTCTATGTGGCAATATCATGCTATTGGCATTGTATAATGATAAATATGTAATATTTTGTATGTATTTTTTATTTGGTGTATTCTAAATGTCTTTTGGTGACACACACACACACACACACACACACACACACACACACACACACACACACACACACACACACACACACACACACACACACACACACACACACACACACACACACACACACACACACACACACACACACACACACACACACACACACACACACACACACATGTGTGTGTGTGTGTGTGCGTGTGTGTGTGTGTGTGCGCGCGTGCGTGCATGCGTGTGATTCTTCCATCCAAATTATTAATTTCCACCAAGTGAAATTAAATCCATTTTTGCTTTGAAGTCAAAATCACAACATTACCAAAAACATAAGATTGCACATACATCATTTACATTGTAAAAGAGAATCTAAACACAAATATTCACTCTTACCCAAACAAGTCATGGGAAAACAACATGAAAAAAAAACATTGCATCTCAGTGCTCCTTTGCAACCCTACATTTGTTATTACACTTCATGTGAATAAATTAATTATCAAATCTACTATGAATCTCTATGTATAAAATGGATACACTTTTGAATGTTATTTTTAGATAAGTATTATGATTGTTTCCCTTCCCATGCATTCCTTGTATGCATTTAGGTGTTGATGCCATGAGGCATATTCCATGGTGGATTCCGTGAGATTTTGCGGTGGATTCCATAAAATTTTAATTTTATTTTCGGGGCTCATACACAAGGTGGATTCCTTGTGCGAAAAGTCAATGGGGACGCCTATCCTTTTCGGGCGTCTTGTTAGTTTAATGTGCAAGTGGGTGATTCCATAGCAGGTGATTCCGCAAAATACATATTTAAATTAATAGACGTTTATGAGTTTAGAGTGCACACTCGTAATAAATTAAGGTTAGGATTGATTTCTAACCAATTTATTTATTTTGTAGCTGAAGACTGCTAGGTATTCACTTTTGTCGGTTTAATTTTATTATTTTCTAACAATTGTGAATGCTTCAGTTGTTTTGATGTGTAGAGCAAGCAGCGGTGGCGTTGGGAAGCACTGGAGGATAGCGTGTATTCAAATCATTATCATTTTGATGGGCATGCATCTTAGGCATGGCGCCAATATTTTGACGTGCTTATTTAGTAAAGTGCTTGGTATTTATTTATTATTTTTGTATGTGCATGGATGCACGATTTAAATATTTGTATTGGACATTGTATTTGGGTACCGCTCGACTCCTTGGGTGCCCAATAGCTTTAATTCTTTAGTGGGACAAAAGCAAACACAAAAGCTAAATCGTGCTAATTGTAAATTGGACTATTTTTTTAGCTTAGAGATCAATAATATATAAAATACATGCTTTGTGGAGTGCTCACACAAGGAGGGGAAATTGTACCCAATTAGTCTCTTGCTTCATGTCATGCAAGCTTTCTTCCTTGTTCTTTGTGAAAAAGTAGAGTTTTTTTGTTCTTGGGGACCTTCCGATGCTCACTATGTGTGCATACAGCGTCCGATCTGTGCACTAGTGGTATCAAAGCGAAGCTGAGATCGAGAGCTTTCAATCGCTTACCATCTCACGCGAAGGCGGAGCTCCTGGAACGATCAAGCTCTACAGTCAATCTCGTGGCAAACAGTCGACACTAGCGTGTTCTTGGCAGTCAAGAACCCCCTGCTATACACTCAGATCGCAAAGGATCGGCCTCTACAGCAGGCGGAGGACCATACAGAAAGCTTCTACAACAAGTCGTTGATTTTCTCAGTTCAGATAAGCAATTTCCATGAATTTCCATTAAAGCTTGGAGTATAAGCTTAGTAAGCTTTAGAGGAAGCTTCTAAAAAGCTTATAACCTCTAAATTTTGCCATCCCGACGGCGGCAGTATGTACTGCACGTCACCGAAACAGATCTGTACGTCCTCTTGTATTCGGAAAAAGATCACGAAGTTATTAAAAAAAAACCTTAAGCTTTAGAATCCAAAGCTTCTAAAGCTTCCAAGTTTCAACTTCAATTATTTACCATAGCGGTAGTTCCTATCTGATTATACACGAAACAATCTTCAATTCTCTGGAAGCCCCTGTTCACACATGTGGACTGACAAAACCAGATTCCAGCGAACAGTTGGCAACACGCAATCTATACGCAAGATTATCTTCTTGGAAGACAACCGTGATATCAAATTTCGCAATCGCAAAGGAGAGATACTACAAAAAGCCAAAAAAAAAAGCCTTGTAAACCCGACTTTGAGCTACGCTCATCCCGCTAACAAGATTTCGAGTGTGTGAGGTCTTTTGGAAATTTGGAGGATGTCCGATCAAACCATGGAAGATTTTATGGCTGAAGGTGACCTACCCGAACCAACGATGGAGCAAAAACTGGATTTGATTATGATGTAGCTTCAAGAGGAATGAAGAGCACGACAAACCTTGTAAGCTCAATTGGCCAATCTGCAATGATCTATTGCCGACCAAGATGGACTGCAACCTGAAGATCTTATACGACGTACGATCGATGCAACACTTGAAGCGCAATCTATTCGGAAAGAAACAAAGATAAGTAAAAGAAACTTCAAATTTCGTACTTTCAATGGGTCACGCGATGGAAAGACTATACTTGCTTTTATCAGTCAATTTGATGATTATTTCCATGAAGAATCATATGCTGAGAAAGACAAAATTAAGTGTGTCACTAACCATCTAGTTGACTGAGCATCCCTATGGTGGACTGTTGTCCGCAAAAGCGTTGATTGTCCCACTACTTGGGAGACTTTCCAAAAGAAATTTTTGCAGAATTTTCTTTCATCCCAATTCCACGAAAAAGCAATCAAACAATGGGATCTTCTACAACAAAGGAATCGTGAGCCTATTTCACAATATACTGAGTGTTTTTGGAACGCTTTATTGCAATTGCGAATGCTTGAAGATGTACCTGAGGCAACCCATAAATGCAAGTTTATGTCTAGCTTACTTGGAAGTTTTTATGCGGAGGTCAACATGTTCAAGCCAACAACTCTCAAAGATGCAATTTCCTTGGCCCATGACACTGAAGACAAAATTCAAGGACGAGAGAAGCAACCACAACAATTTCAAACTAATGGTAACTTTGGTTCAAAACAATTCAATTCAAAATTTTGAAGATTCAATCAAAGTCGTTTCCTTCCATCTTCATTCCGTAAATCTTGGACACGACCACCTGCTTTGCCATCAAACACAAATTCAAACCCTAAGCCATCTCTCCAGTCAAATCCCAACATTCCTAAACTTCCTGCTATTACCAATAATGTATCCAAAGCAAAACCCATAGTTTGTTACAAATGTCATCAACCTGGACATCTAGCGGCCAATTGTCAATTCAAAAAGCCAACTGTTCATATCAAATATTTGGGAGCAATAGAAGATGAAGAATGTGAAGAGATGCCGGATTTTACGGAAGACGATGATGACATTGGTGCTACTTCATATACTTTGTCAGGTATGCCAAATCCCCATTCCTTATTAACAATGAAATGTCTTGTGCATGGTAAAGAAACGACTATTTTACATGATGATGGGAATATACACGACTTTATTTCTGCAAAATTGGTCAAAGAATTGAATTTACATACTATTTCTACACATTATCGCATCAAGGCTGCATTCCTACGTATGAGATACAATGGAACACAAGAGGTGCATTCCTAGGTACGAGATACAATGGAACACAAGAATTGAATTTACATACTGTTTCTACACATTATCGCATCAAGGTTGCATTCCTAGGTACGAGATACAATGGAACACAAGAGGTGCATGATTTAGAAATTAAAATGGGTGATTATACTGAACAAAGAAATTTCTTAGTTGTGTCTTTGCAGTCTAGTGACATTATCTTAGGAATGCCTTGGCGACATCAATACAATCCTGATATAGATTATTCTACGCATTCAATGATAATCCATTCTCAAGGAAAACAAATCACATTGCATGGTATGCACACTTTTAATAATTTTCCATTGCTTACTCATACTTAGGCTAAACGTGCATTACAGAAAAGTAGCAAATCCTATTTAATATGGGTGAATGAAATTGAAGTTAAAGAAAATAAGATGCATCCTAGGCACACACAATTTCTTTCCCAATTTCAAGATTGTTTTGTTGCTGATTTACCACCTGGATTACCACCTGTACGTCCTGAAGATCACAAGATAGACTTAATTCCTGGATCACAACCACCATGTAAAGCACCATATAGGCATAACCTAATTGAAAAGAAAGAAATTCAAGCCCAAATTGAAGAATTGCTAACCTGAGGACTTATTAGACCTGGTAGTTCTTCATTTAGTAGTTCTCCATTTGGAGCACCTGTCTTATTAGGGAAGAAGAAAAATAATACCTATTGCATGTGCATTGATTATCGTGCCCTAAATAAAATTACTATTAAGAATAGATATCCAATTCCTAGGGTAGATGATCTTATGGACAAGCTACAAGGATCTACCATATTCAGCAAGATAGATCTTAAATCTGGATATTATCAAGTAAGATTAGACACATTTGATATATTCAAAACTGCATTTAGAACACAATTTGGACACTATGAATTCCTAGTTATGTCTTTTGGTTTAACTAATGCACCAGCCACATTCAGTTGTATGATGAATCACATATTTTTGAAGCATCAACATTGTGTCATTGTTTTCTTTGATGACATATTGGTTTTCAGTAAGAATGAGAATGAGCATTATGAGTATTTGTCTTTGGTTTTTAAATTATTAAAAGAGAATCAATTATATGCCAATCCAAAAAAGATTGAAATTTTCCAAACAGAAATTGAATATCTAGGACATATTATTTCATCTAAAAGTATTAAAGTTGACCCTAAAAAGATAGAAGCAATATTGAATTAACCGATACCCAAAAATGTGCATGAACTATGTTCTTTCTTAGGTCTTGCTAGCTTTTACAGAAAATTTGTGAGAAATTTCTCATTGCTTGCATTACCTTTGACAAAACTATTAAAGAAAGGCATTGTGTATCATTGGTCTAATAATCAACAAAATTCCTTTGATTTATTGAAACATGCTTTAACTCATGCTCATGTATTGCAATTACCTGACTTCAATAGACCATTTTTCTTAGTAGTTACTGATGCTAGTGGATCTGGAATAGGAGCAATCCTTATGCAAGATTCTCATCCCATAGCCTACTCTAACTGCAAACTTAAACCCACTGAACTTAAGTACTTTACCTATTATAAGGAATTGCTAGCTGTAGTACAAGCTTTACGTCAATGGAAACATTATTTAATGGGATCTGAATTCATGATCAAAACTGACCAACAAAGCATTAGACATCTCCTTAGTCAACCACAAATATTTGACTGACACATTAAATGGGCTGCTTTTATTCAAAGTTTTCATCCACTTATACAATATTAACACGGAAAAGATAATGTTGTTGCTGATGCTTTAAGTAGAAGACCGATTATTCACAATATTTTTGTGATATCATTTGACTCTCTTTTCCCTATGAAAGATACTTATGACCAAGACCCTACTTTTCAAGCTGATTGGAATAAATTGGTTGCAAATAATTGGATTCCTATTGATTCATTGTCTTACACTGATGGATTTATGTTTTATTAAAAAAGATTATGTGTGACTATTCCATTTTGATCATTTGTTTTGCATGAAATTCATTGTTCCCCATACCAAGGTCATAGAGGAATTGTATCTACTTTGCGTACACTGATTGAAGATTTCTATTGGATATTTCTATTGGCCACACATGAAAACTGATGTATCTAATTTTGTATCTGAATGCCTAATTTGTCAAAGAGTTAAAAGACACCATGGTAAACAATATGGTTTATTAATGCCTTTACCAATTCTAGAAAGACCATGGGAACATATTTCAATGGATTTTATCACTGGTTTACCTAATACTAAAGCTAATCATGACATGATTTGGACTATTGTTGATAGGTTTAGCAAACAAGCATATTTTATTCCATGCAAGAAAACATTAACTGCATCTCAAGCTGCTTAATTGTTCTTGAAAATTGTTTTCACTAGCCATGGTTTGCCAAAAGTTATTATTTCTAATAGTGATTCTAGATTCTGCAATAATTTTTGGATTGCTTTGTTTGCTAACTTAGGAACAAAAATTGATTTTTCATCTGCATTTCATCCTGAAACAAATGGCCAAATAGAAGCTACTAATAGTACAATTTTAGATCTTTTGTGTGCATACACAATTTCAAAATTGCAAACATGGGATATATATTTACATTTACTTCAGTTTGCATATAATAATACACCACATACAGCTACACAGAAAGCACCATTTGAAATTATTTATGGATATAGATTGCCTACACCTGTTACATCATTATCAAACAAAGTTCAAGCTGCTGATGATATTGCTAACATACATGCTACTATTTTTGATGAAGTTAAAGATATGATTGCCAAAGCCCAGCAATCATACACAAAACAAGCCAACAAGAAAAGAAAAGCTATGAGTTTCAAAGTTGATGATTATGTTTGGTTATGAATTGAAAAATGAAGATTACAAAGTGTTGACAAACACCCTATTGTAAAATTAGCCCCTAGATTTTATGGACCTTTCAAGATCATTCACAAAATCAATGACAATGCATTTAAACTAGGATTACCACAACACTGGAAAATCCACAACACCTTTCATATTAGTTTATTACGACCTTTTAGAGGACAATTACCTGTACACCTTGTATATAAAAACCCTCCTTTGCTAGAAGAAGAAACTGAAATCCTTGAGCCTGAAACAATTCTAGATACTGACCTTATGACCACTAGAGTTGGCCGTAGATATTCTAGATATTTGGTTAAGTTTAAAAATCATCATGTTGAAGAGGCCCAATGGATGCACGCTCGAGAACTAAGTGCTTTCCCCACACTACTGGCTCGACATTGAGCTAATAGCAATTGAGATTAATTGCTATCCCACCCCGGGGGTATGATGCCAGGAGGCATATTCCATGGTGGATTTCGTGAGATTTTGAGGTGGATTCCGTAAAATTTTAATTTTATTGCCGGGGCTCATACACAAGGTGGATTCCTTGTGCGAAAAGTCGATGGAGACGCCTATCCTTTTCGGGCGTCTTGTTAATTTAATGTGCAAGTGGGTGATTCCATAGTAGGTGATTCCGCAAAATACATATTTAAATTAATAGACGTTTATGAGTTTAGAGTGCGCACTCGTAATAAATTAAGGTTAGGATTGATTTCTAACCAATTTATTTATTTTGTAGCTGAAGACTGCTAGGTATTCACTTTTGTCGGTTTAATTTTATTATTATTTAACAATCGTGAATGCTTCAGTTGATGTGTAGAGCAAGCAGCGGTGGCGTTGGGAAGCACTGGAGGATAGCATGTATTCAAATCATTATCATTTTGATGGGCACGCATCTTAGGCATGGCGCCAATATTTTGACGCGCTTATTTATTAAAGTGCTTGGTATTTATTTATTATTTTTGTATGCACATGGACACACGATTTAAATATTTGTATTGGACATTATATTTGGGTACCGCCCGACTCCTTGGGCACCCAGTAGCTTTAATTCTTTAGTGGGACAAAAGCAAACACAAAAGCTAAAGCGTGCTAATTGTAAATTGGGATATTATTCTGAGCTTGGAGATCAATAATATATAAAATACATGCTTTGTGGAGCGCTCACACAAGGCATGGGGAAAAATTGTACCCAATAAGTCTCTTGCTTCATATCATGCAAGCTTTCTTCCTTGTTCTTTATGCAAAAATAGAGTTCTTTTGTTCTTGGGGACCTTCCGGCACTCACTATGTGTGCATACAACGTCTGATCTATGCATCAGGTGTACATATATGCAAATATACATATTACAGTCTCATCTCTATGTATGTGTTTCATGTCTACAAAGGAAGCAATATCCATTGAAATCTTCCAAGTAAAACAAACTATCAAAAAAGTTCTCACAAAAATCTAGAAGTTGAATTATATCTAATATATTGCAAAAGAGTCATATTAAAATCTTAAACTAAACTAGCAACACCTATCAAAACAATAAAAGATGATATTAGAATCCTACAATCTAAATATAAAAGTATAACCAATAAATGTAGCTCATATATAGCTTTAAGATTGAGATTATGGAGATGTTGCATGGTCCACCTCTACAAGAACAACCAAACCCTATTTGACAATGTTTTCAATCTTTGGACTTGTGTCTTAAGGGCAGTAACACACTCCTTAGTCATGAACATGTCAAGAGAATCCATGTAAACATCAAGAGCTAAACTCATAATGTGCATAATGAATATAATTGTAAGGGATGGGAAATAAGCTAGGAAGTAGTAGAAAATAAGGGGACAATACTTGTCACATGGACAGGTATAAAACTTTCATGGCTTCCTTCACCTTCATTTTCCTATGTTTCTCTCTCTTCTCCTAGTGTTTCTCTCATCTCTCTCCTCTTTCTCTCTTCGTACAATCTTTCTCTCTCCTTCTACACTCTTCTCTCTGCTTTCTCTCTCTCTCCAATCATTTTATTTACAACTGGTATTAGAGCTATGTCTTTGATCCATTTCTAAAAGTTTTTCAAGTCTATTTTCACCATTTTCTAATTAAAATCCATGGACTTTAGGTACAATAAGTACAAACATAGCAAGGAGCATTTGACTGACCATTGGTCTAACAAATAAAGAAGATAGTAGACCTAGAAGCATTAATGGAGTTTTATAGACAAAAGTTGGAGGCAAATCACCAAAGGTAGTAGCACATTTTTTAATTTCAAGCTAAAGTTGGAGGCAAATCACCAAAGGTAGTATAAGATTTTTTAATTTTAACCTAATTTTGGCGGTGTTTAGATTTAAATGGAGGTGCCAGACTTTAGTATAGACTAAAGTTTCTACTACTATTCATAAATGAGAATTTTCCCTTTCTTCTTTAAGCTATCTCTCTAGCTCCATGGATGATTCCTACTTCTAACCTTCCTCCCATGACTCTACCACTTCTTCAAATCCTTTAAGCTTGAATCCTTACCTCTTGAGGATCATAAGGAGTACCATAATGGAAACCTTTACAAATAGAATTTCATGCAACATTGTTGGACTAATCTACACTATTTGTGCCAGGTGTAAGGAGAAGGCCTGTGTAGTGGGAGCTCACGCTCAACCGCCAAGACCCACGGACCGCTTATTGCTTCAAGCATTTCAAGCGAGCTCTAATGGCTATCTCTCACCTAGCCGATGCACCGTCGATCCTACGAGTGTAGTGAGCTTACCTTGATGCCGATGTGAGTAGCCTCCTCCCTCGCACACCTCGGTAGCTCCACGATTCTTGATGCTAGCTCAAGCATCCTCAAGCCTCCTCCATCTCCAAGCTCCATCCTCCATAGCTACGCGTGCGAGTGAAGAGAGGAGAAGAGAAGAAGAGAAGAGGAGATGGTGAAGAGCTTCACCCTCTTGATCCCTCACTCCCACACACTCACTCCCTCACACTCTCACACTCCCTCTCTCAAGAGCACACACAAACAAGAAGAAGAGAAGAAGAAGAGAGCTCTTGTTAGCCACATACCAAAGAATGATCTTCCATTCACTTTTTGAACTTTATATACAAACCCTAAAATCCCATGGGCACCCATCCCCTTTTTTACATGACCGGCCATTGTGGCAAGGTCTTTTTTCCATTTTCCTCTTCTAGCCTTATGCCTCTAGCCTATGCCCATCTAATATTTTACAATTGGCCCAGGAGAGAGCCTGGCGCTCTTTTACAAGAGTTTTCCAAGTTTTTTGAGAGGCCTTTCATTTAAAATTGCACCTTTGGTCTCGGCTTAGCTTTTAGAGGTCGGCTGTGTGTCTTTGCTCTTCTTCCATGCTTTTTTCACTTTTTCCTTCATTTTTCGCCATTTTTCGCCATCTCGACTTGGGGTTAACATTACCCCCCTCCGAGACGGGTGCTAGTCCCATGGCACTTCTGTGTTGTTGTAGGGTGGTAGGCACTTGGGCAATGATGGTGTAAAGGGAAGGGCCACATGGAGATTCAGGTGCGTGTGGAAGCTAATGGTTGTCGGGGAAGCTGGATGGATAGCGAGTGGTTGATGGGGGCCTCCAAAGTTGGTGGTTTGCCGCTTGTGTGATGCTTGAAAGGAGAAGGTACGGTGCTCTTCCTAAGGGGAGTGTCTACCTTACTATTTGTAGTGCAGTGTGCTCGTGCTAGTGGAATGGGGAGGTGGGTCTAACCGCAGGCAAGCCTGGGTGATGTCGCACACTTGAGGACCCCATTTGTGTTAAGGGAGGTGCGGTGCAAGTGGCTTAGGGTGACAGGTCTAACCATAGGCCAGTGTTAGCTCCCTAGGTATGTCCTGCTCTTGATGTGCCCTAAGCATGAAGTGGGGAAGTAAAAAGGGCTAGGGGGTTAGGAGCGGAGCCCGGTCGACCGAAGCCACCGGGCACGCCTAACTTGAGAACCCCTAGGTGCAGTGATAGTGCTCTACATGGTGTTTAAGTGCTTCTTCAAGTGAGTGCTTGTGTGCCTTTCCTTTCATGTTATTCTTTTCTTTGCTTTAAAAAAAAAAATTACAATTGTGGAATGATAGCTAGGCCTAATTGTCTTCATCTGAATGAGGAGGGGAAGGGGGTCGGATGGATTTTCTTAAAAACTGGCGACTTTGCATGTAATCTTTCAGATTTATACGGACATGAAGAGAAGTGGTGGAGAGGAAAGGGTGATTGCACCTAGTGAATTGGCTGTCATTCATATCTTCTAGGAGGGCTAGGCAAAAAGAGGGGAGGAGACTAGCCCTCATCATAAGATGAGCCATTGCGTAGTTGTCAATATCGTTAGGGTCAAAGAAGAGGGGAGGTAGGCCGCGCTCTTGTGGAGTCGGGTTCTGCTTAAGGAGTAGCTTAAGTAACCTAAGATAATTACAGGTTATCACAAAGGCGGGGTCAGGGCATGAGGAGAAATCCACAAGAAAGCGTGTCATAGAATCATCTAGGCTTTCGAAGGTAAAGAGAAGGGCATGCTCGAAGGATACTACATTAGAGTTATAAATAATAGGAAAGTCGTACCGCTCCTGGAGGGTGGCATCAAAATCCACCCCTACTCTTCGAGGGTATGCCATGTAGGTGGGGTTGTTCCGCTCGAATGGCAGGTTGTTACAAAACGCCATCCAGGCAAGCATACTGATATCGCATACTCGCCTCCTCCACAGGGGTTGGCTTTTGTAGCCCTGTACAGTGTGTGGGACTTCAAAAACTTTGTTCTGCCAGTAATCAACTGCTTCTGTGCCCTAAGAGGTTGGGGTTTTTTCTCACTCTTCTAGCGATCTTTGCCCCAACTGGCCACCGATCGCGATCACCTCATCCATCACCTTGAGCGGCAAGACCCTCCACAGACTGTTGGGTAGGAGAAAACTAAAGGTGAATGGATCCTTTCCTTATTCTTGTATCTCCCACAGCACCAGTTCTGCGTGGAATCCCGTGGGGATATCATCAGGGCAAGGTGGGAGGGGTGCGGACGGCATCACGGCTGGTTTGGCTCTCAGCTGTTTCCTGGCTTCCTCTACTAGCTTTCTGCGTCTTTCCCTAGATGCGGCTTTTCTTTCCGCAGATGGGTCCTCTTGTGGTGGCTCTTGAGATTGCGGCGAGGAGGGTTGTGGGACTACATCCTTCCTGAATCGGTTCATGTCGATTTCAATTTCTGCTTCCTCCCCTTGTCGTTCTCCCTGTGGTGCTTCCTCTTCGAATCTGAGGGCGTCGATTTCCTGGGGGGTTAGGCCGGCCATCAATAGGTATTTCCGTTGCTCGTCCAAGCTCAGCCCTAACCTCTGCAGGTAGGGGTGGCATCTGCAATCCAGCATGCAAGGCTCTGCGTGCGATGCTGAGCTTTCTTTGCGTGACCTCCAATGAATCTCCTTGCACTGAGCCAATGGTGTCCAGGATGGTGTCGAGGAAGGCTCTCTGTTGAGCACCCAAGGCCACTTGGGCGGCTTTTGCCTTGCTCTCTACAATGATTTTCTCCTTCTCTACTAGAGCAAGGCACCGTGCCAGTGTCTTCACCCTCTTTTCATTGTGCACAGCCCACTCCTTTGCTCTTTTGTTCATTCCTTCCAAGCTCTCTCCTTGCTTTAGGGTTAGTATCATGAGTTTTTGCTCGTGGTCCTCCAACTCCCTAACCAGTCTCTCTTGCTCTTCTTTTTCAGAGTTTAGTTGCTTTATCAGACGCTCAATTTCTTCTTGCTATTCCTCTATGTCTTGTTTTCTCTCCTTGTCTCTGGCATTCATCTCAGCCACAAGCGCATCCACCTGAGCAGATTTTGTAGCAAGCTCCTGGTATTGCACTATCAGGAGCTTGTGCTCCCTTTGCATTTTCACTAGCTCATGTGTTTTGTTTTCAAGCTGCTATCTCCAAAGCTCCTCCCTATCATCCTTAGCCTTCATTTCTTGTTTGAGATCTGCAATCTCCCTTTGATGCATGGCTATCATCCTCGTTTTATCCAGTTGCAAGGCAGCCACTGATTCCTTCTCAGTTGCCAACTTAGCCACGGCTATCTTGCGTTCCTCCTTAGCTTTCTCCAATTGGGAGAGCAGCTCGGCGACGTACTCGTCGTAGTTAGCCGATGGCGTCATCGTTGTGTGGATGGGTGAGGTTGAGGCTTCTACCTTCCGCCTTTTAGGCTCTTGCCTGGATTTTGCATCAGTAGCTGGCCTCTTTTGTCCTGTGGCCGTGGTTCCTATGCTCTGTCCCTGGATCATCTCTTTGTTGATGAAATATTGCATCCACGCCACGAAATTTGACATGTCGGCATTGGTCGGGATGCTAGGGGTGATGGTGGTGGGTTCAGTGGAAGGTGCCAGGAGGGTAGGAATTGGATGAATTGGGGCCTTGCCCTTGCCCTTCGTGACTGCAGGTGGCACGATCTCCGGCACCTGTGTGCTAGACCCTGGCCTTTCTTCTCTTGTGGGCTCCTGTTCCCCAATTCATCCGCTCGGCTCTGTTGCTCAATGGACCGGCGTGTGGCTTCAGCCAGGTCCTCTTCCTCCTTCCTTCTTAGTTCTTCCTCTTCCTCATCCGCCTTTCTTCTCCTTTCCTCCGCTTTTCTCTGCTCTTCCTTCTTTTTCCCTTTTTCTTCTTTTTCCTTTCTTTTCTTCTCCTCTGCTTCCTGTTTCGATGCTTTCTTTGCTTTCTGTAATTCTTCTTTTTCCTTCTCTTCCTCTTGTCTCCTCGTCCTCTCTCTATCTCCTTGGCCTCTTGTAGGGACTCTTTCTTTGCCCTTTCCAAGTCTTCTCTCTCCTTCTTTCTACTTTCTTCATCCTTCTTCTTTCTCTATGTTGTCTTCTTCTTGATCTTCTTGGTTGTCTTTTTGCTTGTCTGTCCCTCCCCTTCTTCCTTTTTCTCAGTTCTATTGGTGGACCTATCCTTGTCCTGGTGAGGAGGCGACCTTTTTGGCATTTCTCCTTCTCCTTCTTCCGCATCCTGTGCTTCCTTCACTGCCTCCTGGATGAGCGCAGTCAAGATACCTCCATACCCGATGAAGGAGGATTTGGAGGAGGCTTTCTTTCTTTCTGTAGCCTTAGAGGCTAGAGATACTCCTCCTGCTGGCACGCTTCCTAGGGCCAATGCTTTGGCTGCCTGGTCGATCATTTTTTGCACGTACCCGTTCCAGTCTACTTCATCTAGGGTATGGGCTGCTACATTCTCCAGCACAGGTACGCTAATTCGATGCATCAATGAATTGTAGCGCTGGCTGGAGAAGAGCACATGTATCAGCTTGGCTTGCATCCTGGCTTCTGTGTTGGGGATGTCTTGGATGCTTATGCCGTCATTTGTGAGCACATCTTCCTTCTTCATTTTAAGCATGGCATAAACATCCCTTTTTTGTTTCCTCTCTGTCTTTGGTACCAACCCCAAAGCCTTCTCCACCAAGGCTGGGTCTAAGCGGACCTGTACCTGCTTTGCATCTTCTCCTCTGTCCACCATCACAGTACCACATTCTTGATTTGGGTTGTATGTTCTGAGGAACTCCACACACTTCAGGTGGTTCGGCTCCTGTGAGAAATTTTCAAGATACTTCGTGAGGTTGCATTGTTCAACCACCCTCCTGGCTACTTTCTCCTTGGCCACGACAGCTTCTATGTTGTGGATGGTTCGAAATTTGAGCTGGCTGAAGGCGCGGTTCTCTAGATAGATGCTGTATTGCTCCCTTTCCTCGTCTGTGAATGAGAGTCGATGGGCGCGGTCTTGCTATGAAATTTTATGCTCCTGCCATAAATCGTAACTTTCATTAGTACTTTCCACATATTAATTCACTAATTGCTTGGAAAAGAAAAACTCTATGCTTTTTGAATGAATTCATTAAGAAGCCATGTAGATTTTCCTTTTTAGACTTGGACTTTTTTCCCTTTACTTCAAAGTTTTCATGCCCATTTTCCTACCCCATCCGTTTTTTCATAATACATGTTTATGCTTTTCACTGATTTTACTTTGATTTATCCCCTTTGATTCATTTCTCATCTGATTCATTTCACCTTACCCCCTCCCCTTCCATCTTGAGAAGAATCCTTCCTAGGATTGAGGGTCAAAAGGTCAAGGGCTTTCGGCATGTTGGGGTAGGAGTTACTTGTGAAGGAGCCAAGTATAGAAATTTGGATTGTATTCCAATTGAGCTGCGCGGTCCAAATCAAAGGGTCGAATTCCCACGTGCGTGATGTATGTGAGAACATCTGTGAGGAAGTCACCAGAGTCGACACGGCTAGCAATGTGTAGCTCTTCCTCGGTCAACAAGTGATCGAGGTAGGGGTGTCCTTTGAGGTGTTCTTCCATGGGTCGGCCCCGAAGAGTGGTTAACACTCTATACGAGGTGGGCGTGATGTAAGTGGGATCATACTTTGTTGTTTTGATGGCGCGGCGTTGCTCAGTGTTGGTCATCATGTGACATCCTTCAACTTCCCATTGCAACCTAAGGGCATACCACTGCCTCAAGAAAGGTGATCCAGTATCAGTGAGTTGTGATAACTCCATGATTTCTTGGTCAGTGATAGCAGAAGTGGTTCGTGGATCGTATGACGTGATAAGGCCCTGTTTGATGGCTTGCTCCTTGGAGATTTCACTGTTAATTAACTCAGCAGAGTGGAGTGAGAAGCTTTTGCGAATGTGAATTCAAAGGTTTCCCAAGAGCAAGGCATATTTTGCACTTCAGTTGCAAAGGGTACTTCTAATAGACCTAAGTCCAAGCGGTCATAGCTTAGCGCGAGTGACACGAAAGTGTCATCTAATCTTTTAGTACAATCCACCATGTCATCCCCGGTGTCCTCAGCGAGTTTGTGGTTGGGCCGCTTGGATGTTGAGTAGATTAGGAGCAGCCACGACGGACGGGCTGCTACATTCAGGTTGGAGTTGGGGAGGCAGGTTGACTTCGGCGGGTGATGACTCTTGTGACAGAACCTGCGGTTTGGGCCGGTAGGCTTGTGGGACTCTCGTGGGCCTAGGCGTGGATGAGGTGGATGGTTGTGGTTCAAGAGAGCACTATGGATTGTGGTTTTGAGGGTTTATGGGATGCGGTTTGATCAAGCTTGAGGGCGGTGTATGAATGGTGCCTTTGGCCGTGTGGGCCTTAGGGATCCACAGCCAGGTATTTCCCTCGTAGTAGCCTTGCACACGTAAGAGGGCTTTAGGGACCCATCGTTGCTTGATCATGCGGCACTTTTTGTGACTGCGTCTTGGCCTTCTAGGGTTAGAGTTTTTGGTCCTACGAGGATAGGAGTGTCGACTCCTAGGCGGCGGTTGCGGCTGTTTGGGCTTCCATTGAAATCTAGGCTGTTGAGCCTGATGTTTTGCTACTGTGGGCTGTGATTCCTGAATTTTGGGAGGTGGCGGCCGCGCACTACCCCCCTTCGTAGATTTGGTCATGGAGAATTCTATCGGTGGCTTTGCGGACGGTGATGAAGTCACGCAGCCTTGCTGAAAGCTATGGCAATGCGAATGTTGCCTATTGCGAGGTGGATGCGATGCGACTCATAATCAACATTGCAATGAGTCTGCTTTTTGAAAGTGCACCCTAGTAGCGACTCTGTGAGTGCGGCTTTAGCATTTGGCAACACGTAAAAAATCATTGCAAGAGTCTCAGACTTGATAGAAACGGCTACTTTGCACTTGCCGAGGAGTGCGTAGGAAGGGGCCCCATAGGGACTTAATTTAGCATTCGTGGGCTGAAGTGGTGGGCTGCCAAGTTTGGTCCAATGATCGTGAGTTAGGACATTGAAGTCTGCTCCCTCATCGATCAGAGCGTTGAAAGCGCATGTTTGTTTTGTAGTGACTGTTATATGGAGGTATGCGGGCTCTACGGCTTCCTCATCCTCATTATCAATCTCAGTGATTGTGGCCACTCGTACTTTGACAGCCGATTCTAACATCGGGGGCTCGTCCTTTGACAGGTGGTTCTAACATCATGGGCTCATGCAAAGGTTTGGTGGGAGGGTAGTACTTCTTGACACGACTGCCATTAAAGAAGCCTATTTCCTCACCATCTAAGGTTTCGAGTTCGACATTGCCTGTGCGGCTGATCGCATGAACTTTGAAGGGTCCAAGGCCTCAAAATTTCATTTTCTGTTTATGTCCCTTAACGGAGTAGAGGAGCACTAAGTCGCCCTGTTCAAAGTTGTGTTGCTTGACATGCTTGTCAAACCAACTCTTGCGACGAGCCTTCTCACATATAAGTGTATGGGTGGCTAGAAGACGGGCCTCTGAGAGGCGTTCAAGCTCGACAAGCATTGCGTCCATGCCTCCTTTCCTTCCCATCGTTCTTGAAGGGCTATTCTCAGGCTAGGAACAAAGAATTCTAAGGGTAGGATTGCTTCTGTTCCATAGGTTAGCCTGAATGGGGTTTGACCGACAGTCGTTTTATAAGCTGTACGGTAAGCCCACAAAGCTGCCATAAGCTTGTTGTCCCAGTCGTAACGTGAGGCTGAGACTACTTTGGTCAGGACATTGACGAGAATCTTATTCGTGGATTCTGCCTAGCCATTTGCCTGAGGGTAGTATGGCGATGATTTGCGATGGATAATGAGAAAGGTGGATAGGAGATGCGCTATCACTTCGTTGATGAAGTGTGTGCCTTGGTCACTAATCAGTTTGATGGGGCAGCCGAATCGCAAGATCACTTGCTCCCATAAGAACTTGGCAGTCATCCTAGTGTCGTTTTTACGTGTGGCTCTTGCCTCTACCCATTTCGTGAGGTGATTCGTGGCCAAAATGATGTACTTGGCTTGTGATACTGCGCCACAGGATTGATGGGTCCTATGAAGTCGATTCCCCATTTTTTGAAGGGTTGTCGAGCAATAATTGGGGTCAACTCCATCTGATCTTTGCGAATCGAAACTTTTGTCTGTTGGCACTCGTCACAATGCTTGACAAATCGCGTGGCATCGCGGAAAAGCGTGGGCCACTATAGTTGAGACTGCAGCACCTTCCGTGCTGTCGTGTCTCTGCTAAAGTGTCCTCCCGCAATGCCGCTGTGCGCCTCTGAGAGCACATGTGCATATCATGCTCACATACGCATCTACACAGCACTCCGTCTTGCCCCATTCTATAGAGTTGGCCTACAATCAGTTGATAGGGCTGGATCTTAAGGATCAAGCACCTAAGTCGGGATTTTTCTATTGGTCGCTCAGGTAGTCCATGCTCAAGCACTTGGGCTATGTCATCTGTCCAATATGGCATTATATTAGCCTTAAATAAATCTCTCGTTGGACAGGTGGAATAGATGGGCGTCGAGTAGTTGATCAATGATGCCTTGTCCCTCGGCTTCTCCCATAGGAATGCGTGATGTATGGTCAGCCATGTAGTGCTGTTTTCCTTTTTGTACAACCACAGAGAAATCGAATTCCAAGAGCAGAAGGAGCCATCAAGCTATGCGTCCTGTAGCACAAGGTTTGTTTACTAGATAGAGCAGGGCTTGATAGTCCATGAAAAAGATGAAGGACGTGGCCAATAGATAATGCCAGAATTTCTTCACAGCAAACACCATGGCTAATCCCTCTCTTTCTGTTGTCAAGTAGTTCATTTCTGTCTCAGTGAGTTGTCTGCTAGCAAAGCTCACTGGATAATCTAAGTTGTGCTCACTAGGCTGGCACAACACTGCCCCCACGGAAAACTTAGAAGCATCGATGTGCACGTGGAAGGTAATGGTCCAATTTGGGGCTCGTAGAATTGGTGCTGTGGTTAGAGGTCAAATGGACACACAGGTCATCGACAAAGACTTCTAACTCCTTACGAAGCATGTCCTTAAAGATGGTGCACATGAGGCATTGGAAAGTGGCAGGGGCGTTAGTCAACCCGAAGGGCATGACTATGTAAGCAAAGACGCCCCACTCAGTGGCGAAGGTGCTGTCCGTAGGATGCACTTGCACTTCGTTGTACCCTGAGAAGCCATCCAGAAAACTGTAGGCTTCCTTGCCTGCTACCCTCTCAAGCATGTGCTCAGTGTACGGCAATGGATAGTTGTCCCTCTTCGTAGCAGTGTTCACCTTCTTGTAATTGACACACACTCGGATTTTTTTCGTTCTTTTTCATCACTATGACTATGGGTGATATCCAGTCTATGTGCTCAATTTTGTAAATGAATCCTGATCTCATCAGCTTGTCAATTTCCTCTTTGACAGCATGAGCATGTTTTAGATTCATAGGGTACGGTCGCTGATTGGCTGGTGTTGCGTCTGGTGTCATGGGTATGTTGTGAGTCACGACACTTGGATCTATCCCCTTGAGCTCTTCCAAGGACCAGACGAATACGTCTATGTACTCTCGCAAGAGAGCGACAAGACTCGTTTCTTCTTCCTCAGTCAAGTCATCGGCAATGAAGACTGGTCGGGGTGTTTCCCCTTCCTGGGCCAGATTCACCTCCTTGACCTTGGCTGCCCTCGATTGGTTCGTTGGTTTGTCCTTGACGTTTGGCATCTAATAGAACCACTACCCTATTCCCTTTTTTGAATTTCGTGAAGTGCTTAGGGAGGTCATGCGGTTTTCGCTGTTCTTCCGTTCGCATATTCCTGGGTTGTTTTGCCTTTTCCTGCCTTAACCGTCTGGGCCTCAGGTGGACGGGTAGGTCCCCCTTCGTGCGTCTAGTTGTGGGCGGCCTAGGGATTTTTGGATCACTGTCCGAACTAACCTCCGACTCAGAGTCGAACTCCTCGTCTTCACTAGAAGAGGTAGTCTTCCCTGGTGGGTGTAGTTCAGATGGTGATTCTGTCCTAAGGACTAGTATCGTCCTTGGCTGGGCTAAGCCTGCTTGTTCAAGGTCTATGGCTCCTACGTGTTCCAACCAAGCGCGGTCACATTCCATGCGCATGACCCCTCGCTCTATCCTAAAGATATTTCTTTTCTGCGGCTTGGAGTCTGCTCGTATTTGCTCTATTTCTTGTCCTTCAGTGTCGTATTCTACGGTATCTACTTCACCCTCAGTTCCATCACTGAAGGATTGGCAGTCTTTGTATTCGTCGCTAGAATCCCCTTCATCAGACTGCTCATCCTCTCTAGGGCTCGGTACACCTCTTGTTGTTGGTCAGGGAGTAGAGCCTAGTTATACATGAGGTTTAAGTCATGCACTCTGGTCCATTGTGACTTGGATCCACCTAAGAGATCCTGTAGTGGTTTGAAATTTGCAGCTGAATTGCTAGCTAGCTTGTCTGTCAAGTATTCTAGCATCTTCTGGAGTTCCCTTTTGTTAGTTGGGATTTGGAAGTTGACAGGCTTAGGCTTTCCCCGAAGGGTTCCTGCCATCATGCAGACTGGTACAGAGAGTGTGTTGCTAGGCTTGCCAATCGTTTTCATGGTTTGCTCATACGCCTCATAATCTGAGAATGGCAGGTCGATTGTAGCAAGAACGTGCATCCAATCCAGCTCATCCTCTAGGCATGGGATATACTTGGTCAAGGGCCCATAGGACTCCTTAACCTAAGTGTTACCCTTGAGCATAGCGGAGATGGCATCTAGGTCGACTGGTGAGGTCTTCCAAGTATCCATCTCTATCCTTACGGCATCCGTTCTGTTGCTAAGGAAGATCAAGTCGTTACCCCAATCTTCAATGACTCTAGTGTTGCGCATCCAGGGTTGGCCTAATAGGATATCGTAGTCCACTCCCTTTATGACTATAAAGTCAACAGAGAACTGGATGCCTACAATCTTTACTGACCAGTTCTTAAGTACCCTGAATGGCTTTACTCTCATACCGCTTGCTAGTGTGACATTAAACCTAACAGTTTTGATAAGCGGGTTTCCCCAATTCTGAAGCACTACGTGGCTAAGCACACTAACCCCAGCTCCCGTGTCTACGATTCCCTTTCTTGTTGTGTTGCCTAGGGCTAGGACCGATAAGACTGCATGCATCTCAGAACCTTCCCAGAAGGCATTGACGTGCAAGGATTTAGGCATAGAGTGCAGCATCAAACTCGGTATTTTCGTTTTTGCATCATGGTCTTGAGGGTCTGTCGTGACCTGCTCTCGTGACCCTTCGACCCACTGCTTAAGATCTTTCCATAGGGTAGGATGCTGCCTAAGCAGATCTCCCAGGCTAAGTGTTACAGGGGTAGTCACTAGCGTGGTCAGGAGATCGTTGGATACTCATGTTTCCCTTAACTTGGATTGTCCTGGCCAATGGCTGTGACTGATCTGCGGCTCTATAGCATCAAGGCTTGGTCTTAGCGGCACTGCTTGTGGTGCGGTTGCTTCTGCCAACTTAGGTTGAGGTGGTGATATTGGCATGCTTACACTGGAGAGATCATCGATCTCATTCTCTATGATGGGCTTAGCATCCTTGAGATGCTCTTAAGCCTCCTTCACCCATTCCTTCACCTTTTCTATGGCCTCTAACTGTCACTTCGGATGCGGGTATTCCCCTACCTTAGCGCTTCCCTTTTCAGTCGTCTTAGGGATTGAAGTCTCTGCCCCTATGTCTGAAACCTTCTTTCCAGCAGGCAAAGTCGTAGCACTCTCGGTTTCTAGTGCGACTTTAGCTTCTGATCTCTTCTTTTTCTGCCTGCGGCTTTTCTTCCCTATCGAGGCTGCAAGTCCTGGTAGAGAGATGCCGGCCTGCTTCATTTGGGCTTGGGTCATGACCCACAATGGGATAGGTGTGGCCTCCCCATCGAGGTTTTTGACACCAAACAGCCCCAATGGGACAGATGGTACGTTGGATAAGCTAGAAGATGGCTTTCACTTAGGGAAATCTACGAAGAGATGGGTGATTTCGCACTCTGCGGACCTTTGGTCAGTCTTGTCTCTGTTTTGCTGCTCTCTTTCAGGCCAGTGTGATGAGACATGACCGGGGTGACCACAAGTCCAACAGATGACTGGATCCTGCATCTGCCCTCCTAGGCCTCTACCTCGTCCTCTTCCTAACACCATCACCAGCATGGGTCAATAGTCCATGAGGACAGCGTTGCCCTCGTCGTCCTGCGAGACGAAAGGGTATATGTAAGTTTCTTCCTCACTTGGCTCTTCCACGTAGTGGACTGGAGCATCACTCGGTGGATGGGTCACGTAAGGACCAGGTGGTCTAGGGATGCCTGTAGGATTTATTTCCATCCTAGGAACAGCTAGCTTCATATCGTTAGGCACGGGAAGGGCCAATGGGGCTCCCCTTCCAAGGAATGGCTGTGGCCTGTTCGCTAGGTAAGGCTAGCCGTAGGGTTGCGAGTATGGAAGTCTTCTTGGTAATCTACATTGCGTGACGTCATGACCAAACCTACCACAGTTAGCACAAGGTCTTGACCTAGGGTCTTGACACTCGGCTGGTAAGTGGTTTCCGCCACAGTACACGCATTGGATGTGTGGGCGCGTTGGTCATCTCAACATGTCTTGCAACTTGGCTAATTCCATCTTGACATCAGCAAAGCCGTGGTCTGTCTCGGTGGCCTTCCCCTTATCTTGGGATGATGGGATTGATCGCTCACTAGAGGTTGATGCTCTCTCTGAACCTCGCGAGTTGGTCTCCTGTACATTTGAGCTCCTGGAGCTCCGCTCTTTCAGCTGATCATCGACTCTGATGGCTTCTTCAAACACTCTAGCTACCATGTCTCACTGCAAGCTTGAATTGCCTGCTAAAGCCTTATATAGCTCCTCGTCTCGAATTCCGCTGATGAATACAGTCGACAATGTTCTTTTAGTCGGTCGCTCACCCAGAGGGATTCTCTTGAAGAGATTCCTCACATGGGTTACATAGTCGCGGATGTCCTCCTTCTCTTTCTGCTTGACGTTCAACAAGCGCACTAGTAGGTTATCGGAGTATCCGGGCTCGGTGAATCTCTTGATGAAGAGATCCTTGAGGCCATTGAAGTTGGCTTGCTCTACAGCATCTAGGCTCGTATACCACATCCTACCCTTGCCGCCTAGGCAAAGCCCGAACGCTTGCGAGCATTGAGTTAGGTTGTTGAGGCCGTTGGCTTCGCAGACTTGCTCAAACTGCTCAACAAAGCTGTATGGGTCGTCATGGGGTTGGTACTTGTCTAGTTTCTTGGCAATGATCGGTATTTTGGACTGGCTCTTTGAGCCTTGGTTCGCCCCTAGTCTTGCGAGCAGCGATGTTGCTAGTGCCGCGGCACTTTGTTGTGCAGCCATGTTATCTAGCAGTCGCTTCATGAGAAGCTCGCTCAACGTCAAGTCCCCCTCTAGGGCTCTCTCGTGATCTGTTTGGTTCCTACCTGCTAAGTTCAACACTCGCTGCACCTCGTGCAACTCCGTACTTTGCCTTTGGCTTCTAGCCTGCTGATCCCTATTGTATTCGGCCATGCTTTGCAATGCTTTGCGGGCTAGCTTTCTCTCCTCTTCTAGATCTGCGATGACAGCGTCTGCTGTCCTACCGTGGTGCTCATATTGGGCGTGTGCGTCGTAACTACTTACCAGCTCTACTGAATAGCATTTGGGAAGATGTTCAAATCGAGTTCCTTATTAGACCAGTGGTCTGAGCTTTCCTCTGCCATTGTCGAGTTGTCTTGCTCCACCAAGCTGTCGATCAGGTTCAGTAGGCTTGTTAAATCCATGTCGTTGGCACCCCTTGCTTGGTCCTAATCTGCGCTTTGATGGTTTGTTTATGTCTTGGGTCCTCTCCTATTGGTGGGTTCCTTGAATGGTTTATCTGAGTGAGTTCATTTAGTTATTGAATAAAAATCTCAATTTATGATCACTCAGTGCGTGTGTCATTTCTCGTGCACTTGTGCTCAATTAGGCTTTCAACTTTCTTAAGTGTACTTAAAGTGCGGAAGTTCAATGTGAGTGTAGCAAGCAATTCCTTAGCATCATACGCACTCTCTCTTGTTTCGAGCCTGATAGGCTTGTAGATCAATTTTTCGACCGTTTTGTCAGGGTTTAGGGTTTTCTCGTATGTTGCCTTATTTGCTTTTGGTCAATCAGGTTTTACAGCTCAGCGGTTTGTGCCTAAGTCCTTGGGTCTCGCAACTGCCCACTTCTAGCTGTTAAGCGGCTGCGCGCTACGATTTTTTCCTATTACGTGTGCTAGAATCAAGTTCTGAGCGCCCGAAGGGTTTCGACAATTTGCGTTGCTGCGTATTTGCCGGGTCAGGTCAAATATCTGAAAATTTTGATAAAAAGTTGCACTCGAACCAATTGGTCCGAATTGCAGGGTCCGAGTAGGTCACTCGGATGGGCCGAGATACAGGGCCGAGGGCTGAATTTCAGGGTTAGACTCGGATGGTTTTGATTCGGACGGCCGAATGGAAAATTCGGACAAGGCGATTCGGACGGGCCGAGGCACTTGGGGCTGAGGGCCGAATGTGGAAAGTGACCGAGGGCCAAATTTGAGACTCGGACGGGTCATTTGGACGGAAATGTGCCACGTGGCCAAAATTTTGACTCGGACGGGCTGAATGGGTGGACTCGGACTGTTTGCCTTGGAGGGCAGGTTTGGTCGAGTGGGCTAAGTGACAGGGGCCGAGGGCCAATTCTGGGACTCGGCCCAGAAAAGGCCACTCGGATGGGCCGAGTGCGGCATGCGTAAACAACACAAACACAAATTTGATCGATTCACTAGATGTAGGCAAGCACCATGGCCATGCACTTCGAGATCCTATCTAGGCGAGTAGAGGGAGAGATTCATATACCTGAACGGGCCGGTAAGCACGTCGGTGATGCGATCGAATCGATGCGGGTTGGAGCTCTCTATCTCTATCTCTCTCTCTCTCTCTCTCTCTCTCTCTCTCACTGAAATGGCACAAAGGAGCTCTCCCTTGGCCTCCTGGCTCTTATACCCCTTCCCAGGTGTGGTGTTGATGTCCCCGATCACTCACTTGCCAATCTTAGGCATCACTAGCGAGCGTTTTACCCATTTTTGCACGATTTTTGCCCTGTTTTGAAATAGTAAACCCTACCCTTCTCCGGTTCGATTTCCTAATTCTAACCTATGCTAAATGCAACAAAAATTGAAGGCAAAAAACTAAAATAGATTCTCCATGTTTTCCACTCATCAAACAACCAAAATATCCCAAAATACTTACTTGTTTTGAAGATAAAAAACACCCAAACTTCCTACCTATCTCAAGCTCCGTTTCGGGGATGAATCCCTTACTTCGATGCTCGATATGAGGCACGCAAGTGCTCAAGCTTGAATCCGTTGGTCCTGGTAACGGAACCAAAATATAATGGGAGCTCATGCTCAACCGCCAAGACCCACGGACCGCTTATTGCTTCAAGCGTTTCAAGCAAGCTCTAATGGCTATCTCTCACCTAGCCGACGCGCCGTCGATTCTATGAGTGTAGTGAGCTTACCTTGATGCCGATGTGAGTAGCCTCATCCCTCGCACACCTCGGTAGCTCCACGATTCTTAATGCTAGATCAAGCATCCTCAAGCCTCCTCCATCTCCAAGCTCCATCCTCCATAGCCGCGCGTGTGAGTGAAGAGAAGACAAGAGAAGAAGAGAAGAGGAGATGGTGAAGAGTTTCACCTTCTTGGTCCCTCACTTGCACACACTCACTCCCTCACACTCTCACACTCCCTCTCTCAAGAGCACACACAAGCAAGAAGAAGAGAAGAAGAGAAGAAGAAGAGAGCTCTTGTTAGCCACACACCAAAGAATGATCTTCCATTCACTTTTTAAACTTTATATACAAACCCTAAAATCCCATGGGCACCCATCCCCTTTTTTACATGACCGGCCATTGTGGCAAGGTCTTTTTTCCATTTCCCTCTTCTAGCCTTATGCCTCTAGTCTATGCTCATCTGATATTTTACCATTTGCACAGGAGGGAGCTTGGTGCTCTTTTACAAGAGTTTTCCAAGTTTTTTGAGGCACCTTTCATTTAAAATTGCGCCTTTGGTCTTGGCTTAGCTTCTAGAGGTTGCATGCGTGTCTTTGCTCTTCTTCCATACTTTTTCCGCTTTTTCCTTCATTTTCCGCCATTTTTCGCCATCTCGACTTGGGATTAATAGCCTGATCCAAACTTGAGGCTTTGAGGATGATTTGCAGCCTATAATGGAGCCAATGCTTTCTCTTGAGAGTCCTACTATTGGCTTTTCCATGTTCTATGCCTTAAGGTTCTACCTTGATGAGAATACTTATCAAAAGGCTTTTGCAATCAATGAACAACAACAAGAATTGCTAAAATTGAAGGCATTACAAGCATTTAATCCATTCTAACCAAGTATATCTTGATATTTGAGCTTCTATGGGGTACATTGAAGACTATTCTTTCCCATTGAGTAATATACTTCTCCATTACTACTATAATAAATAGGGAAGAAATAAATATTTTGATTCTTTCCAAGATTTGGATCAAATGATAGCAACTAATCATGTTCAATGACATCTTACATCAAGGCAACAAGTTGGGGAAGCCCATTATTCCTTTCTAAGTTAAGTATTCTTTTTCTTTTGAATTTCCAAACCCTAGCTATGGTGGATTGTAGATAGCACTAGTACATCACTTAAATGTAAGTGAATGAAGGCTTAAAATCAATTCTTAAAGCTCATGGGAATCACCTACAACCTTCTACCCATCCAAGTCAAGTTTTGGCTAAATCCTTCACTCCTTGAGCTTCCTTTTTCCATGGTAAAGCATGGATAGTAGGGGGATCATTGATTCTTCATCAATGGAGCCCCAAGAGGAATCATCAAGAAAATGGGGAATCTACTACAAGAAGATCTATCTTGTATCATCAACAAACATCTTTCTCATATTTGATGTGACCACAACAAGGGAAAGAACACCAGAAAAACAAGAAATCTTCATGCAGCTTCATAGAAACAATCTCCCACTGCTTTAATTTGAATCGAATTGATTATGCTCTTCATATTCTTCATAGAATTCATCAAGAAACCACAAATACACAAGATAATACACCACTTTTAATGGAAATCATCACATAGTATTCTTGTTCAAAGGTTCCATAGCTTTCTTTCACAATCTATCACTCATAGATACATTGTTTTGCATAAATTTGACTATCTCTCACTTACATACACACACACACACACTCTCTCTCATACATACTCTCTCTCAAATATATAATGAGATAATGAAGAATAATCATTAATAATCCCTCTTTGGTCATGGATACTCTCCCAAGAGGTATGTCTGAAATGAAAGGTCACCAGGACTACTATAGTGTCCCTTGAGAGCTCAACAGTGTCATTGTCGCTTCATTCTTTACTTTAAGTCTTCAGCAGCTACTTCTTTAACTTCTTCAAGCTATTTTGAACTTATATTTATCTTTTTCCGAGATTGAGAAATCCCTCTAAGCTACATATTCATCCCATATCACACTTAAAAATGCATATAGAACATAACAAAACAGAAACAGAGGCTCTACAAAAGCTCAACAGAGGGTTTATAGTATCACAGAAGGTGGCATCAAAAATCCTTTAGCTCATCATAAATTATTCAAAATGATCAAGAATCAATCAATAAACTTCCAAACACTCTCAACCTTTATCAATAATTATTATAACCCCTCATATAGAAAGAAAAACATAATAAAAAAGAAGGTCAACAAACTCAAATAGAACCAATCAGACACTATTAAGACATCAACAGAACATGTCAGAACATCATATCTCCACTATAAAATATCATGAGCTTTCAAAAACTAATCAAACTCATCCAAAACACTCTCAAACACTTCCAAAACAACTACTCAACATACAAAAGTCATAAAAAATCAACCATTTAGTCCCACAAAAACAACAAAAATCAACCAGCCAAAAAATCACATCATTTCAACCCTCAACATATCCCCACACACTTAATCAGGGAGCATCCTCACAACCTAGGAGAAAGAGAATATAAGTTCAAAGAATAGCTCAGCTCGATGTTCTTTAGCATCTTGAAGAAGCACTATCCAAGCACAACCCCAACTCATAACCAATATCTAAAAAAGAATTGCAACGAAAGGAAAACACCTTTATCCATTATCTCAACTTTGAAAGATAAAATCATGTTAAATTGTTAAAGGATATAAGAGGTTCTTCATCCTGTGTCTATAAAGAGATGAACCGCTTTGCCATTGATTAGCCGTTCAAGTCGAAGAGTATTTTCTCCCTTATAACCGGTCTATGCATCATGAGAAATGGCACACAAAGAACCACCTGGATCGAAACGAAAGTTGTCCACAATGTCATAAAACTCATCATTGGTTCCATCATCCTCATCATGCATGTCTTCAAACATAGGGTTTGCATCCACTTGAAACACATTTGCCTCTTGATTCTCTTGTCCTTCATCTTCATCCGGTTCATCAATGATGACAAAATTGAGCTTGCTATTTTTAGATTTATGATGAAATCTAGTGTCACTGGATTGTACGTTAACATCTCCACACTTAAAGCATGACCGTCACTTACAAACAGAAGGTGTGTGGTTTGAAAAACTTGGCCCAGTTTGTCGAGCATTGCGGTTGACTATTGACGTCGCGTCCTATATCACAGTCGGCTGTAGGAGGTACCAAGATGTCTTCATAGCATATGTCCAACATGACAGGGACCACAACATCACCAAGGAGGTAGCTTTGCTAATGAAGGTGCATGAATTTGGGTGATGATGAAGGATATTTCACTCAATGCTGCACAGTCACTCAAATAGGGAGGAAAGAACAATCGCTCACCCCATAATGTACATCACTCAACAATTCTCGCAGAGAACCCCATAATATACATCACTTAGTGAATCTCGTAGAGAGCCCCATAATGTACACCCAGTTTAGCAATTGAGAAGGGAAATGGGACAGAAGGAGTATGCCAAGGTGCACAGTTGATGGTGCATAAGTGTGTCCAACCCCATCTGGCATAGGTGCAACCAAGAAGGCCAAGGAGCCTTATGGTGTAGTAGTGTACATAATAGGGTGACATGTCTTGTGGTTATGGCAGAGACCCATCCCATGGATGCATAGGGAAAGGATATCATACCTTTTGCCAAGTGCTGTAGCATCCCTCAATCTCACCTCTCGATGATTGTTTTGAGGACACACCAGTCACACTCGACCCCCCTTTGACTGACACTCTATTTGAGAATACAGGAGGGCAATCCGATCCTTACACCCATTATTGTTATCCTCATAATCACTTGTGCAAAGGTTGTATGACTTGTGCACATTTGATGGTGCAGCAGTATATCCCACCTTGTGATGGCATACAATGTGAGAAGGAAGGCCAGGGAGCCTTATAGAGCAATGCACAGGAATAGATCATGTATTGTGCATTGAGAGGCCCAACTCGTGCATGCAACCCTCCATTCCACACAACTCACCTCTCATTTGAATTAAAGGGAAGGAATGGTCACTCACCCCACCCTCTGTATCACTCTCTATTCATAAATACAGAGGGCAGCCCATACTCACAACCCATCCTATTAGGATGAAAGCTCATATCATTTAATTGTTTGTCAATGAAGATCTCTTTGTCTGTTGCTAACATCAGGGAGTTGATGATGAGGCGTACCTAGGGAGGTAGCCCATCTATCTGGTACTGTAGATTTTCTAAAGATCATGTCGTCTCTATTAGGGAATCACATGTTCTATGGGGAGTACAGAGACAGCACACCGGAGTGGCTTTGGAATTTCTTCTGAAAAAGTGTATGTTGATGATTCGGCTATCTTGGACGGCACAGTGTTACCACCTTTTCCATAGTCAGCTTCCTATCCAAGGGTGTTTCCACCTTTTCTCAGAATGAGGCATGCTATGATAGGGAATTGCTTTATTTTCTCCCATAACAGTGTGTTTTTTCTTCTTCTTCTTCTTCTTCCCTTTATTTCCTACTCTCGAGGGTGTTTCTACCTTTTCTCGAAGAATAGGTCGGCATGACAAGGATCGAAGTCCTTCTCTCCCATGACCAATATTTTTCTCTCTCTCTCTCTTTTTAAAAATAAAGAGAATGGTAGAAATAGCATGTGCCAAGACCATCCTCACCACCATTGCTGGATCAGAAGAGAAGAGAATAAGGTAGGGGTGGGAGGTATCTGTGAGAGGCTAGCAGAACGAGGTTGCCTCATGAAGAAGATCTTAAGGGCTATTAGGAGCATGAGGAGAAAGACAGTGCGATGCCCAAAGGAGGAGGAGGTGAGTCGACTGTGATTGTCAAGATCCCTAAGGAGGGAAGTACTTCTTCAGGCGATAGCCATTAATAAGGAAGGGATCATCCGAAGCATCGACTATCTGGACTTGGATTGAGCCATTTGGATTTGATGGAAAGTACCTTATAAGGACTCATCTATCATTGTTGAAACTTGCCTAGAAACTTGCCAAATCGGGAATCATAAGCGAGGACTAAGTCACCTTCCTTGAGCTCCTTGTGCTTGATGAAGCTATCATGATAGATTTTTTGTCAGGCCCGTGTGGCTTCCATGCACTATAGAGCCATCCTATGAGTCTCATCTAGACATTTCAAGTGCAAGAGACGGCCTATACAGAGACTTGCCATCTCCCAAGGATTCATTGATGGCCACCCATAGAGAGGGTAGCTTGAGCTCAACAGGAAAGATGGCTTATGTTCCATACACCAATTGGAAAGAAGTTTATCCTATAGCTACCTTATTGGAGGTTCTATACGCCCATAGGACCTCTATAAGTCACGATCATCCCAATCACGGCGATGTGCGACAATTGTCCTTGTTAGGATCAAGCAGAGGATGCAATTGGTGACTTCAACTTGGCCGTTGGCTCTGGGGTAATAGAGTGTGGACTTATGGTGATGAATCTTATACAGGTCTATGAGTTTTTCCATGACCTTATTAATAAAATGAGTGCCTTTGTAACTCACCAGCTCTAGGGGACTGCCAAAATGGGTGATGATATTCTCATACTGGAAGAAGGCCACACTGTTTTCATCATCCTACTTCAAAGATTTAGCTTCACACCACTTGGTGACATAATCCGTACATACCAGGATGTATCCATTTTGCTTCCATCTAGTAGGGGGATTGATTGGACCTACGAAGTCAATGCCCCACTTCTCAAACAACTTCAAGGCAAGCATAGGTTGCAGTGGCATGGCACTGGTCTTGGTGGGTTTTCCCATCCTTTGACATGCATCACATCACTTACAGTAGTCATAGGCATCCTTATGGAGGGTCAGCCTCACCAGTATCCTACTAACAGAGCCTTTCTAGTTGTTGCTTCTCCTGCAAATGGCCTCCACATGGCTCGTTATGGAAAGCCTTTAGAACAATCCCAATCTTGTCTCCTGTAACACATCTTCTGAGCACTTCATCTTTGCCTTTCTTGTATAATGCACAGATTAACAGGGTGTAGGGAGATGATTCTAACAAAAGCTTCTTCCTTTCCCAACTAGAGATGCCAGGAGGATACTATTGGGTTGCCAGTAGGTTGGCGATGTCGAACAAAAGCTTTTTCCTTTCCCGACTAGAGATGCCATGAGGATACTATTGGGTTGCCAGTAGGTTGGCGATGTCTACATACCAGGTGGTGATAGTTTCAACTAGAAACAAGGAAGCATCAGGGAGGTCTAGAGGATCATCCTACTCCTCGTCTACATTTTGCGGGATACGCAGCATATGATCAGCCAAAACATGGGAGCGACTAGGTTTTGTAATGAAGCTTACCTAACTAGCCTAAATTGGTCTACCTCCATGTCCAACCATGGATAAAGAAATAAGAAATCAACAAGACAAACTAAAAATGGAAAAAGACTAAACTTCCTTAGCATGGCAAACTGCCATAGCTAAAAAAATGGAATACAAGAAAGAAATTTTCCTAGAACATGATGTCTTCCAATGATCAAGTGATATTGTTACATTTGGCTAGCTATCCTTTTATAGGTAAGTCCTAGCTAATCCCTAGCTAACCCTAATTATGGTTTCTTTACACATTTATGGCCTAATTCATAAAGGTATTTACAAAGGAAAAATAGGGGGGAAATTTTCCTACATGACAAACCATCCCCTCCTGAAGAAGCTTTGTCCTCAAAGCTGAAAGTACATTGAATATAAGGATGAAAACATGTAAGAAGGTAGAGTAGAGGCTGTGTAATCCATAATAAACTCCAAAAGTGGATCTTCAATAAATGGTCTTCATAGGATATGAGTAACTGTCATGAAACAGAGAGTAGGACTGAATAAGGTAGCTGAAGTAAAATGCCCATAACTTCTGACTGAAGTGTCCAAATTTAGTGTTTGAGGTGTACATACGAAAGACGTAACCCAAGAAATCAACCTATACCCTCAAAACCCATATTTTGATTACGTCAGGGCAATTTAATTCATCACAGAATTTCTATAGAGTAAGCGGTCTCCTATTCCAAGACACATTAAATCATCCCAAAATCAACCTGGATCATAAGGAAACCCCAGAAAATGGTTGTCATCCATCAAGCATTGCTAACCTCGCCCAAATAAAATGAAAACATCATCAAAGCTTTCATAAGTGAGGTATTCTGCATAAAAGTTATTATCACCTCTAGGTTCAAAATGATGTGATAAATCCCATCCATAACCCATAGATGCATTAATGTAAATCCCTGGATCATATGGGAATGAAAGATCATCAACATTATCGTCAACACCTCCATAATGCAAGGTATCATCCTCATAATCATGAAGAAAGCCTAATGAATCATTATCACAATCAATAGGCTGTTGAAAGCCATCATCTACATTAGGTATGAGCTACTGAATATCATCATGTAATGATTCCATATCCTCAATGCTTGTTTGGTCAATTGAATCTTCTTCAGCCCTTTCATCTCCAACATTAGATTCATTGTCATATGCATCATCTTGGTCGATTGCATAATCCTCTTGATCCTCACTGACATATACATGCTCTTGTTCTTCATTTACAGCTGCATCTCTTGGTTCTTCATCTTGATCACTAAAAACATTTTCTTCTTCTTGTTCTTCTATACATGATTGCTCATCAACTACATGTGTTACATGTATGGCATCTAGAGCAATTTGTCCTTGCTGCCCAGTCATATCTTTAGCCTGATTTTCAGCATAGGCATCGTCTTCTTGCTGCCCATGACTGTCATATCCTTGCCCAACATATGCATCTTCCATTGGGTCTTCCAAGACAAGGGCTGTAGCAAATGTTTATTCCTACAATAACCCTCATGATGAAGTGACCAATACTCATTACACTTGTAGCATATCAGCTACCTTTGCATTTCCATCAGTTGTTGATGAGGAATAAGCTTTCTTCCAATGCCATGAGGAGTATGGAACTCAAGAACAACTGATTCATTAATATGTTTTGCCTTGCATACATTGCCATGCCCAAGAGTGTTCTTCTCATTGCATTTATAACATAGGCCCTTGGAAGTTATGCTATCCAAAATACGATTTGACAAGTAGATGTCATGCACCCCACTAAAAGAAAACTGACTGACATTTTCCCCATCTATCAAATGATAACCATAACCATGAGCTTGTTGTCCCTTGGCTTACTGCATAAGGATGTACATAAGCATTTCCCATCCTTTGTGGCAGATGATAAAACACTTGTGGCTGAGAAGAAGAAGCATTCATTACATAGGCATGCTCATCTACATATTGTCTATGCATAGGGAATTGAATTTTTGTAGGAGCATTTGATTGTAGCTGTTCCCCACTCATTGGATGAAGGCAAGATTGATTTGAATGGAGACTTTTCCCAAATGGTTGATCATAACCATGACTATGATTAACATGCTATTGCTACCCAAAAGATTTAGGGTCTAAATTGGCATAATCATCATGATCATAACCATAAAAGAAATGTTGCTTATAAGAGCTATTCCCATACATTCCATCTTGTACTACATATTCATGTCTAATCATGCCACCTTAATCGAATCCATAACCATTCATTCGAGTAGCAACCGATCCCAATGTATGCTGTCCATAGACATTACTTCTACTTGCATTAAAGTCTCCACATGCATGATTTTCCATGCAACCATCAAAATTTTCATGTCTGTCACCCCTGTGGTACATGCTGTCCATAGTGATCTACTAGTACAAAATCAACTCTATCTTGAAAAATATGAGTTCAAATAAGGTGTATGATAGCTTGACCTAGAGCTTAGGATGTCTAACATCAAGTAGAAACCCTGATTTGAATTTAGGAGTAGCAATACCTCTCTCTATTTAAGAATTTCCAGAACTGTCCACAGTAGACAACACCATGTCCCAAGTACCTAGTTGCATTGTTTTAACCATAACTTGAGAAATTCCAATCAAAATGAGGTGCTTGATAGCTTCACTAAAAGTCCATGATGTCTACCTTCAATTAGGAATCTTGATTTGCATTATTTTGTACCTACATCCCATTCTGGAAATGATTCTCTAGGTCTGTCCATGGTAAACTGCTAGTGAACTGTTGGAACAAAATAGGATCTAACTTGAGAAATATGTATCCAAATGAAGCATTTGTTAGCTCCAATCCAAGCTTGTGATGTCTAGTATCAAGCCCAATTTTTTGTTTGTCATTAGAATGATGCTACTAATTTTTGTAGCAATTATCCAGATCTGTCCCTATTTGGACTGCACCCTGTTTATGTCCTGTTGCAAATGTTTTTGGTACTTCATATCCAATTTGAGCTAATACCCAATACCAAGTCACTTTAGTTAGTAGGAGGGAGCTATAGAATGTTGAAACAGGTGGAAAAACCCCTAAAATATCCAAGATTAAAGCTATTCTTTCTTATGTGAAAACCAAAGAGATAGGCAATATGAAACCAAGTCAAAATTCACTGCTAAGGATACCCATTGTCCATAAAAATTACAATGAATATTTATGTCCTGTCAACCCCACTGCATTACACCTTTTCCCATTCATTCATGTGCCAAGATGCATATATTTGCACTAGTATCCAAAGTCATATACATGACTCAGCATTCCATAAGCATACAAGTGACCAATATGCTGTAGCCAAGATGATACATTGTCTTCCAACTACATTGTCAAGTACCCACGTAACATTTGCTTCAAGAAACATGTGCATTACTGATCCAAGTCATTTGAGTTATAAACCAAGTCAATAGATCATATTTTCATGATCCCCAATCATATTCCAAGTCATATATGATTCCCATAACCAGCACACCAGTAACTCACAAGCAGAAGTACCCCAGAGAAAAACGCATTGTTCATGAAATCTACTGCATAAATCCACACTGCAGTTGCCTCAAGTACTTCTTCAAACAACTACTATAAAGTGGAATGAATATCTGCTTCTTCTTAGGTGCTTAAGGGTATTCAAATCCTTGATGTCCAACTATGAAAGAGGTCATCAAGAGTACGTAGAATATTTTACTAATGAAGACAGTCTACCTATTGATCAACAGCCTCTAAACCAAGGACCAATGTGCTGGAATGCTTTGATTTGAATGTTGTTCTTTGATTCTTTTGACATCTCCAAATTTCAAACAGCTTGCCACAAGCTGACACAATGACCACTCCCAAATACGCCAAGCTTTTTTGTATCTTTCAATTTATCAACCATAAGCTGCAATTCATTTTTCACAAGACTACACTCATGTTGTGGTGCATTAGAAGAGGAAGGTAGGTGTAGCATAAATGGATCTTCTCCTACTACTTTGGTGAATCTTGTTCTTTGCAAGTCTTCTTCTCCCATGTGCGTATCACCAGCAATTGCTTTCACTTCAAAAATTCCTTTGTCTCTGATGCTGTCTCGTTCTCATGTTCGTTGCTCTCCTTCTTCATGCCAAGCAAGTTGGCCTTGATGATGGGAGTTCTTCCACAAACAATGGTACTGAACCGCATGAAGATTGTAGCATACATGCTTTCCTTGGGAACAATTTTGTTGGAACTATGCCTATGCCCAAAGAAATGATCGCTTTGCCTTTGTCAACCACTAATGAGCAACTTCCATCTCTTGCGACTCTACGAGCTCAACTGTTTGCAACAGGAACATCACGGATACCTAAGTTTTCTAGCTCAATGCCCTTGTATAGCTCAAATATGGCATGTCATGTGCTTGGTGTGCAAGAAAGGGCTCAAACAAGGATGCTTACATCTGACCCTCAAAGAAAGCATAGCAATGCACAGCTCACCATATTCTATAATGGCGAGTAGTGGTTGTCCTTTGCCATCATTTGATGCTGGAGCTGCACAAAGCAGGCCGGCCGCACAAGCAATGTCTGATGGAGGAATCCTAAACATCCAAAATACTACAGAGCAACCTGTCCAGATCTCTCCATTTGTTAAACAACAGCCTAAATTTTCCCAATCTACCACTCCTTGTGGGATTTGCACCTCTCACTTCAAGAGATTCACAGCAGTATAGAGCTCTTATTGTCCCAGAACTTACTCAACAGATGTGGGATACCAAGACCATGATGTGTGCAGTTGATCCTCGTCATGGGCATTACCTAACTACTTTTGCTATGTTTCGAGGTCGTATGAGTACCAATGAAGTTGATGAGCAGATGATTAATGTCCAAAACAAAAACTCCTCTTACTTTGTAGAATGGATCCCAAACAATGTGAAGTCCAGTGTTTATGACATTCCACCAAAAGGTTTGAAGATGGCTTCCACATTCATTGGACACGAATTAAATTTCCTATCTAGATACATCAGAAAATAGCACAGTAAGGATTCCCCTTCCAGAGTTGCCTAGTTATATAGTGCAAGTGAAGGTTCATAGACAGTAAACTGTACACCAGATCCAGATGCAAAGTTAAGGGTTCAGCTCTTCTTTGTGAGATGAGGATTTATCAGGGTAAACACTTCACTAATTGTAAATTTGTCCTATCCAAAAGTAGCTTTCAGCTTCTCATCGCATAGCACTTCTTTCTTGTCCAGTTGATTCTGAAGGTTTTTCTGTTTGATGTAAATCCATAGTCCCTTTTACAGCATCATTGTGTGAGGCCTCAGACCCCCTAGAATGCTGGAGAGAGTAGAAGAAACGTTGCAGATAGGGCTCTCTATTTTCCTTTTCGGGGCCATGTCACCTGAGGCAGCCTTAGAAAGGCTTTCTTGCACTGGTATATGGGTGAAGGAATGGATGAGATGGAGTTCACTAAAGCTGAGAGTAACATGAATGATCTGGTATCTGAGTATCATCAATACCAAGATGCTATTGCTATAGATTGGAAGGGACTTTATGTGAAGCTTGTAAGGGCCTTAGACAAGCTCTAAAGAGCTTCATACCATGAATTTCATCATGTATGGTAGGAGTGGGTCTTCAGGTGCAAAGAACACAGAGTCTTCAGGCACAAACAATGCAGAATCAGCTTGCCTTACTACTGAAGAAAAATGAAATCAATCATGGTTAAAATGGGGCTCTGTAGAGAGCTTATAAGCTATAGATTCAAGCGTAAGGTACCATGGAAACCATTGGAGTCAAGCGAGGAGCCAAGGTAGTGAAATGGAAGAAGATTTCTTGCACAACAGCTTCAATGGAAGCTTAAAGAGAGAGAAAAAAATGTGTATGTTTCAAAAAGTAGTGAAGGTTTTACCCTTTTCCAAATGCATGTAGCCTTCTTTTTGCCAAAAGACCTCCGAAAAGGCCTCAAAATGGACCACAACCTAACAAAGTTAGCTGGAGTCTGCCATTATCCACTAGAATGTTAGAAGAGAGAGGGAGAGAGACAATGTAATGGAGCAGCAACCTGACCTTCAGGTCGTTCATCATCTTCCATTATTTCATAGACTACTAACATAACATAAGTGTATACAATAGTACTAAGGTCCGTAGGACCATTCACACTGGGTCTAAGACCACTGACTTATTTAATGTCCCACACTTGCTGATACAGCTGGACACAGCTAATGTCGGTCATACATACTGACAGGAGAATAGTATGAGCTTGATATTCTAACACTCCCCCTCAAGCTCAAATCATTTGATGAACTCCAAGTAGCTATCTAAAACTACTAAACTTATCTTTACCCAAAGACTTGGTAAAGATATCTGCAACATGTTCATCAGTCTTCACATGCATAAGATCTACTCTCCCTGCAAGAACCATCTCTCTAATGAAATGGTAGTGTACCTCTATGTGTTTTGTCCTGGCATAGTATACTGGATTCGTTGCCAGGAGTACACTACTGAGATTGTCACATAATAAGGTCACTGGAGCATCCACCTGAATATCCAAATCAGCCATAAGTTTGAGCAGCCATGAAATCTCACATGCTGCCAATGCAAAACCCTTGTACTCTGCCTCAGTGATAGACAATGCAACCGTTGGTTGCTTCTTGCTGCTCCAGTTGATCATGCCACTTCCAAAGCCAAAAGCATAACCACTCGTAGATCTGCGATCATATGAGCATCCTTCCCAATCCGCATCTATGTATCCAACGAGTTTCAAGGGCTTATCTCTCATATAGAACAACCCATAATCTACAGTGGACTTAACATATCTCATAATCCGCCTAACAGCATCCAAATGTGGCTTCCTGGGCTTCTGCATAAATTGGCTTATGAGCCCAACTACATAACTCAAATCTGGCCTAGTGATGGTCAAGTAGATCAGACTTCCAACCATCTGCCTGTACGTAGTCACATCCTGAATTTCAGCTCCAGTGCTAATGTCCAGCTTGATATTCTGATCAAGGGGTGTATCCAATGGTTTGCATTCAACCATGCCATACTTCTTCAAAATTTCCATGGCATAATGTTTCTGCATCAGCCATAAGCCATTTTCAGCCTTGATTACCTCAATACCCAAAAAGTATTTCAATTCACCTAGATCCTTCATGTCAAATTCAGATTTCAGCATCTTCATTACATGATGTATGACCAAGTCATCATCACCGGTGATTATCAAATCATCAATATATATGACCAGCACTACCAAGCCACTGTCGGTCTTCTTTGTAAATAGGCTGTGATCAGCCCTACCAACAGTAAAACCCAACCTCTGTAAGTAGTTAGTGATCCTAGCATGCCAAGCTCTCGGAGCCAGCTTCATCCCATACAGTGCCTTTTTCAGCTTGCATACATAATGCTGGAAATCAGGGTGAACATACCCTTCTGGCTGAACCATATAGACATCCTCTGCTAAGTCACCGTTAATAAATGCATTCTTAACGCCCATCTGTTGTAATTTTCAGCCTCTAGCAGCAGCCAAAGCAATCACAGTGCGTATGGTTGCCATTTTGGCAACAGGGCTGAATGTTTCCTCATAATCAAGTCCATATTGTTGGGCATACCTCTTAGCAACCAGCCTGGATTTGTACCTTTCCACACTGCCATCTGACTTGCATTTGATTTTGTAGACCCATTTGCAGCCAATGGTCTTTTTTCCTTCAGGTAGTGGCACAATATCCCATGTCTTATTTTCAGCCAAGGCATTCATTTCTTCATCCATAGCTGCACACCAGTTCTCATTTTCCACTGCTTCAGCATATGTACCTGGTTCTTTGATCTCCATCACTTTTGTCATGTAAGCATAATGCTTTGCAATGTAGCCACTATATGTCAACCTGTCAACAGGGTATCTAACCCTCTGTGAGCATCTAAGCTGTGGTGCACTGCTCAATTCCCCTCTCTCATGAGGCGGAATGTACCTGCTCTGCCTTGTGTTAGGCGTATAGACAGTCGGAATACCAAGTTCACTGTCTAAAGTGTCAGTAGACTCATATCCAGAAGTCATCCTACCAGGTGTCATCATCCGAGATACATCCTCAGTAACTTTCTCTTTTCCTTTGTCCGCGACATCGTATCTCCCCCTCACTGACATACTGGTGTCAGTGGACGGTGAGTTCCTCAATCTCCTTGTCCATGGGGATACTGTCTGACTACTAGGTCCTGTCATAGCAGTGCTCTGCTACATATCAACTGTAGATACATGAGTGGAAGGCATATCCGATGGCACTGTTGCCGGTGATTCATACCAAGAACCCATCTCATAAAAAATAACATCCCTGCTCACTAAGGTCTCCCTGGTAGAGGGATCATAGCATTTGTATGCCTTCTTCTCATGCGAATATCCAATGAAAACACACTTATGCGCTTTTGGATCCAACTTGTTCTTTTTTTCATCTAGAATATGCACATAAGTAAGACAGCCAAAGACTTTCATGTGACTTACATCCGGCTTATAGCCATACAGCTTCTCAAACGGTGTCATCTCATGAATACCTACAGTGGGAGTCCGATTCAAGATATACATGGCAGTCATAACAACCTCAGCCCAATAATAGAGTGGCATCTTCTTCTCATTCATCATGGCATGAGCAGCTTCCATCAAGACCTTATTCTTTCTTTCAGCTACCCCATTTTGCTGAGGAGTGTAGCTGCAGGTAAGCTGCCTACGTATGCCATTTTCACCCAGAAAGTTGTCAAACTCATTTGACACATACTCCCCACTGCTATCTGATCTCAAGCAAGAGATATAACAGTCAAATTCCTTTTCAACCTTTTTTTTTAAGTGCTAAAAAACAACAAACACCTCATCCTTTGTCTTCAGAATGTAAACCCAAGTATAGCGACTGTAATCATCAATGAATGTAACATAATACTTTGAGCCTCCCATGGATGCATTATGGGATGGCCCCCAAACATCAGAGTGCACTAACTGCAATGGATGTGTACTCTGCCTTACATGCCTGACAAATGGCAACCTTGACTGCTTACCAAACTGGCAAGCATCACATACATGACCAATATTTGAATATTGGAACTTGGGTAAACCTGTAACAAGTTGTTTTTTCTGCATAATTTGCAGCCTTTGCAAATTTACATGCCCCACTCTCTTGTGCCAAATTTCCAAGGCTCTGATAGTGCCAGAACCATGGGCAAACATGGCTGAATTCAGCTCTGGCAAGGTAGCATCAAGAGTAAACATTTTGCCATTCCTGTGACCATGAGCTATTAACTTGCATCCATTACCAAACTCTTTCAATAAAGCAACCATGCTTGTTGAATCTAACCTGCAAGTTCTGCTCCGTCATCTGACCAACAGACAGTAGGTTCTTTATAATCGAAGGAACATGCAATACATCATGCAAATTTTTCTTTTTGCCATCATGAACCACAAGAGGCACTTTGCCTTTATGCTCAATGCTATGCTACGTGTCATCACCTATACAGACATAGCCATTTTTTTCAGCCACCATATCAGTGAACCAATCACCATGAGGAGTCATATGGTTCGATGCCCCTGAATCAATATACCAAACTGCATCATCAGTGGATTTTTCAGCAACTCTATCTTTTACATATTGCATGGCAAACAATCTATCTCCTAAAGTATCATCTGCCCGACTAGATGTAGCAAAATGCCCATGTTGTTTGCCTTTCTGATTGCCCTGCTTCTTCCAGCAGTCCTTGGTAATATGCCCATACTTTCCACAGTAATGACAATCCTTATCCTTGTTCGGATTGTCAAATGGACGTTGTTGTTGCCAGGAGCCTCTACCTCTAGGGCTAGATCTCCCCCTGCCTTTAAAGTTTCCACCACCTCTTGCATTCTTTATCTGCCGATTGTTATTGCCATAGGATGCATTTGGCTGGCCTCCTCTGCCAAATCCATAGCCTCTACCACGGTTTCCACGGCCACATTGCTTGGAATAGAAAACTGCATCCTTGTTTTTAGAACTGCTAGATCCTGTAGCCAAGCCAAGCTTAACCTCTTCATGGATAAGCAATGCAACCAGCTCATTGAAATCAGGCATTTCAGCCCGCACAAACACAGAAGTGTCAAAAGACTTATACTCAGGCCCCAAGCCATTCAAGGTCACAGCAACCATGTCTTCATCTTCAACCTGTGAACCAACAGATGCCAACTGATCCGCAATGGTCTTAACCTCCGTGACATAATCCTGTATAGATCTGCTCTTGCTCTCCATGTTGTTGAACTTCTGCTTCAACTATATCTTCCTGGCACTTGTGGTTGTGCCATAATACTTGACCAAAATGTCCCATGCATCCTTAGGAGAGCTGCAGTTCATTATCTGCATTACCATGGCATCTGAGATACATAAAGAGAGCTAGTGCAAGACTCTAAGAGCTCTTTCTGTCCAAGCTCGGTGTAATTGTCTCTGATCAGCCGCCGCAGGTCGATCTGGGAGCTCAGGTTCAGCTTTCGCTCCAGTCACCAACTCCCAATAGCCTTTCCCTATTAAGAAGTTCTCCATGAGGAACTTCCATATGGCATAATTGTTACTGTCAAGCTTTTCGCCCACTATCTGGGTTATGTTGTCAGTCCTTTCTGCATTTGCCATGTTGTACTAGACACTATTTAGTCACTGCCTAACTTCCTGCAAGCCAACAAGTCACTCTGACCAACCTCAATCCTTGATTGTTTATGACAGTTTTCTACAACTATTCTCTGCAAAAAACCAGGGTATTTCAGCTCTTTACAACCTCAAAAACATCCACAACCATGTGGTATAACCCATAGGTACATCAGTCAGTACATAGACTTTGCAGGTATTGTAACTTTGTGTCATGCAAGCTTATTGTAGTAAAGAGAATACGCAGTTTGAAACCTGTAATTTTTCAGCCAGTAGTGAATTTACTGTCAAAATCCACTTTAAAACATGTCATACATGCTCCAAACTTTCCCAGACATTTGCTAGTATATGTAGGCAACTAGACATAGTCATACGGGCACAAAACAGTGCATATCCAACAAGTACAAGTGACATAAATCTACTCAGAGATTGTATATAGCCAATAAACTATCAAACCAAGATGTATTTCAGCCCAAGAGGTCCTCAAGCCACTTCATACATATGCCACTATGTGTAGGGATCAATACATAACCATACGGGCATTCGCAGACTCTCTGTCTTCAAGAAGTAATGTCAAGAAGTACATGGACTGTTTATGACCAGCCAATACACTATCAAAGCATTTGTTCTCTAATTCAGATTTTAGTTTTTAAGAGCCTTCAATGCTCATCTCAATGCTCATAGCATTCAACAATCATATCCCGTACCATACAACTCCCTGTAGGTAACAAAAGGCATGTATTTCTTCAAGGCAATGAGTATATAATATTGACAGTTTTATGACAGTTTTTAGCTTGCCATTGGCTTCCTAGAACTGAGCATTTCAGTCAAAACTTTCAGTCCACAACCATGTTAGACAATGCATATGGTTCCCAGATCATGTATATGCTTCAACAAGCTTTCATGAGCATGTCAAGAAGCTCAAGGCTCTTGAGTAGAGTCAAGTGTATGCTATATACTCACAAATTACAGCAGTCCCTCACTGTTTTCAGACCTGTAATCAACTGTCACAGCTCATAAATGAGCTCTACATCATGGATTAGCATTCCAAGACAATAAACCATCTTCCAGTGAATGATTCAGCAAGCATTTAAGTGCTCCATTCCATTCAAATGTGCTTATTCAGCCAGCATATGTAGATCAGCAAACTGGTGTAGTTTGCGTGGACTGTTCTAAGCTTCTCCTGCTTCACACTGATGATCACTTTACTGTAGATCCACTCAATGATGACCAACCAAGCCTTTACAAGGATCTAGACAGGTCTTGACACACTCTCCTTCAAGTATACTAAAGATGCATTCAACACATACCTCTCTGCAGAAACAATGACAGCCTGCACACTGACAGCCTGCTTCTCTTTAACCATTGACCTGAGTCTTCAGGTTGTAGGTCTTTCTCACAGCTTCATGCCTTCAAGAGCCCATCCATGACGGTTCTGATACCATGTTAGAAGAGAGAGGGAGAGAGACAATGTAATGGAGTAGCAACCTGACCTTCAGGTCGTTCATCACCTTCCATTATTTTATAGACTACTAACATAACATAAGTGTATACAATAGTACTAAGGTCCGTAGGACCATTCACACTAGGTCTAAGACCACCGACTTATTTAATGTCCCACACTGCTGATACAGCTAGACACAGCTAATGTCGGTCATACATACTGATAGGAGAATAGTATGAGCTTGATATTCTAACATAGAACATGCCAAGAACCTCCATCTTGACCAAGATCATGCCAAGAACCACCTTCTTGACCAAGATTCATGACAGTTACTTCAATTCTAACCACGGTTTACTATGCAAGTCACCCCCAGTCAACAAGACACAGAAATCCATGGTTCTAACCAAACCAAACCGTACTGTAATCAAATTGTACATGCTGTAGCCAAATTGTACATGGACAATGACCTCCCTAGCAAAGTCATAATCATGAAAATGATGGAATTAAAGCCTGCCTTGGATCAAAGAAAGGCTCTGCTACCATTGTAATGAAGCTTACCTAACTAGCCTAAACTGGTCTAGCTCCATGTCCAACCATGGATAAAGAAATAGGAAATCAACAAGACAAGCTGAAAATGGAAAAAGACTAAAATTCCTTAACATGGCAAACTACCATAGCTAAAAAAATGGAATACAAGAAAGAAAGTTTCATAGAACATGATGTCTTCCAATGATCAAGTGATATTGCTACATTTGGTTGACTGTCCCTTTATAGGTAAGTCCTAGCTAATCCCTAGCTAACCCTAATTAGGGTTTCTTTACAGATGTATGCCCTAATTCATAAATGTATTTACAAAGGAAAAATAGGGGGGAAATTTTCCTACATTACAAGTTTGGTGATTAACTCAAAGTCAAACTCTTGGAATAGAAGGAGTCATCTCATCATTCTTCCCTTCACATCCACTTTGTTCATTAAAAAGGATAGGGCCTCATGATCCACATAAAATTTAAAATGAGTTGACATTAGGTAGTGGCGAAAATTCTCTAAGGCAAACACCATTGCCAGCAGATACTCAAGCTCCGTCACTGTGTAGTTTCGCTCTTTGTTGGTTACTTTTTGGCTTGCATAATAGATTGGTTGATCTAACTTAGAGGGGTCCTTTTGGCATAAGACTGCACCTAGGCCTTCAATTGATGCATCAGTGTGTACATGGAACTCCTTCGTCCAGTCAGGAGGCTGCAGGATGGGTGCCTCAATCAGACACTGCTTTTCAGAGTGCTGAAGGCTTTGTCACATTCTTTTGTCCAAATAAACTCCACATCTTTCCTTAGAAGCTTATGCAGGGAGGTTTTGTTTGTTGCAAAATGGGCTATGAGCCTCCTGTAGTAGCCCACATGGCCTAGAAGTCCCCTCAACTATTTGAGGTTGGTTGGTGTTGTTAAGGTTGTGATCTTCTCAATCTTTGCAAGATTTGTTGTTATCCCTTGTGCAAAGACAATGTGGCCCAGAAGAACTCCTGATGAGACGCCAAAGACACATTTGTCGGGGTTGAGAGAAATCCCATACTCTTGACATCGATCAAAACACTGCTCTAAGTTTCCCCCATGTTCACGGATGAGGCTATAGACACAGAAATCATCGAGATACACCTCAATGAAACCATGTAGATGGTTCTGGAAGGCAGCCATCATCACTCGTTGGAAAGTAGCAGGAGCATTATAGAGCCCAAATGACATTACGCTATAAGCATAGGTTCCCCATTTGGTTGTGAAGGTTGATTTGGATTGGTTGTCTTCTGCGATTTGGACTTAGTTGTATCCGCAGAATCCATCCAAGAGGGAATAGAGCTCATGGCCTGCCACTGTGTCCAATAGTTGGTCTATAAAGGGGATAGGAAAATGATCCTTCTTTGTCTTGGAATTTAAATTTTGAAAGTCCACACATATTCAAAGTTTCCTGTTCTTCTTGGGTATGACCACAATGGGTGAGACCCATTCACTATTAGCCACCAAATAAATGAACTCAGCTTCAAGGAGCTTTAATAATTCGGCCTTCTCCATAGCATAATAATTAGGATTCATACGCCTTTGTTTTTGTCTCATAGGTTTGGCATCAGGCTCTAAGTCAATGTCGTGTTGGCATATGGTGGGATCAATCCCCTTTAGATCTTTGTATGACCGTGTAAACATATCTAAGTTCTCCTTTAGCAAGTCATGCAAGACCACTAGTTCCTCTTCTAGATGATTTAGACCCACCTTCAGGTGACGTTCAGCACCGTTAGCATCCCTGAACATCAGGCTGCCTTTCACCTTTCACTTCAGGATAAATGTCCCATGGACTAGTTCTAGGTAAAGGTCTGACTCCTTCAAGGGAGTGGTCTAATCTTCTTATGATGCACTGGAACTACTGTTGTCTTTTAATGGAGGCTTCACTTGCTCTTTGGGAGGCTAAAAGGGTATCATTGAGGTTTTGAGTTTGGGGTGGGGATGAGTTACTTCTTGGCTCGATAATTCTTCTTCTAAAGATGCATCCAAGAATGTCACATAACAGGAGCTTTCTACGTTCTGTTTGAGCTACAGGGCTAGGGGTTGTTAGCAAGGTGCATCGTCATCATCTTCTTTAAGGAAGGGTAACTTTGGATGATAAGAGCCACTCCCCAAAGAAAGGCCTATTCTTCTTAATCCATTTCTTATAAAGGCTTTTCTCATGACGTGACTCATTAATCAGTCCAAAAGATACCATAATCATTATGTTGATTAGAGACGGATCTTCTGCTTCTGAGGCTTCAGGAACTTCTTTCTCATCTTCGTTTTCTGTGAGTAGGATAATAGATCCTTCTAGATCGCTTTCATAATCTTCTTCTGGATTATCACCTTCATCCTCTTGAGGTTATGTTTCTACATTGATGAGTGCTCTGTAAGAGAAGAACAAACTCTCTGTTATGTCCTCTACTTCTGCTTCTGCTTCTATCTTTGCGTCTATCTTTGTCTCTGGCTTTGTCTCTGGCTCTATCTCTATGACTGCCATGTAACAGGGAGAACAGTATATCCATGCTTCTATTTCGCTATCAAAAGTGATTTCAGAAGTCAATTCGGGTTCAAGAAGGAGGTATTCTCCCATAGACAAGGACTTTGCTTCTTTCGGTAGTTGGCTTATAGTGCCCACTGTTAGGGACTATGCCTCTGTTTTCTTGGGAAATATATTTTTAACAGCCTCTTTGTTTCTTGATATACCATATGTTACTTCATTAGAGGAGTTAGTTAGGACTTTGATGGATGTGGATCCATTGCCTTTTTGCGATCCATACAACTTTAATACCACTTTATTGGGTCCTATGTCTAGGGTTAGGGTTCCTTTGAACCAATCCATCCGTGCTCTTACTTTGAAAAGCCAAGGTCTTCCCAACAACAGAGGGTATGAGGTCCTATATAGATTTGGTTTAACCACCAGATATGTCAGCCAATAATCCATTCCTACGAGGGTTGACTTTATGTATGGGAGGACGCCCAACGGTTTGATTCTGCTTTGATCTGCCAATCTGCTAAGCCACTGCGTAGGTTGCATTCCTTACAAGTCTAGATCCTTCATTGTCACATCCATCAATATGTATACTAATGAGCCTCTGTCAATCAATGCATCCGAAATAAAGCACCCTTTAATCCATATGCCAATCTCTTGGGTTCCAAGATCCAGGAAGACATTAGCCACATCTACTTCCTTTACAGGTTCTGAGGTGCTCTATTAGACTTGATCACCATGGAGGGAAAATTTCTTAGGCCTCTTCTTCTAGTCGGTATGCTTTGAATTTCATTTGACAGCTGGGAGACAACATCAACAACTATCGGAATGTTAAGTTTGGTTTAAATGTGTCTAGGTCTTTGACTAAATCATACTCTTTGATTGGATCCACTGGCTTTTTCAATCGCTAGGAAATGGGGCTACACTCACTTTTATCTTCTCTTTTTCTTCTAGGAGCGGCAACATTTGCACTTCATCTTCATGAGGAGGTCCTTCCACATCATCTATTTCTTGGACCTCTAGTTTTGTCTCTGCAACTGTCTCTGTGGCTCTATAGTGCTCTGTACTTCCTTATTTTGGATTGCATTATTCTACTTTTCTTGAGAAAGGTTGAACTTCACAGTCTTGACAGAGGGAACATTCTCTTTTGAAACTAAGGGTTCTCCTTTCTTTGCACACGTTATGGAGGCCGCATCCAATTCCACCAAATTAGAAGCAAGTTTGTGGGTCTTCTGTTGGGTATCAGAAGTAAATTTCACAGGGGCTGGACTTGGACAATCTTTTGCAGTGTGGCCTTCTGCATAAGGGCTTGTAATCCACAAACCTTCTAGGGTTTGGACAATTTGGTGAAATATGACCCTTTTCTCCACATCTATAACACTTCACCTCTGATCTCCGAATGTCATCCTCTGTAACTCTAAGAGGGAAACCTCCTTGGATCAAAATTAGGACTAAAATCCTTAGGCTTTGGTCCAATGCCTTGTGTTGTCATTTTGGATTCTGACAAGTTGAGTCTTGCATCTTCATCTTTATTTCTTCATTCGTGCATCTCTTTTAGAGAGCAGATATCCTTTGTATGATTCTTCCTCAAATAGTATGAACAGAAGGCTCCATGAATGGTTGGTTTTTGGGTACATTCAGTGGCTAAATGTCCTTCTTGATGGCACTTTCCGCACCATGTATTAGAACGTATCACGTCTCTCCTACCTTTCACAGGAGTGAATATATTGGTGGTATTCACCTTTAGTGTTTGTAATTGTTCTATAATTACATCCATAATCTCTTTCTTGATACTTGTAACTGAATTGGACAAGTAGTCTTTCAGATTTTTACCTCCTGGAGTACTTGTGGTAGGGTTTTAGGAAGGAAGCTTCTGTTATTACTACATACACTGGTTGCATTGACCTAGAGGGTCCTCTATTCTAGTTTTGATTCAAAGCTCCTATTGAGGCTTAGGGTTGTTGATTTCAGTGGGTGGAATTCCATTGTTGTTGAGTCACCATTGGAGGAACTCTTTGAGAGCATTGTTGTTGTGGTTGAGCCACCATTTAAGACATTGTCATCTGTGGCCCCACTGTGGATTAGGTGCATTGTACAGTGGCACTATTTGCATCTGGGGTTAAGGATAGGGAACTATCCTTGGGACTGTATTTGGTGGGTATAACATTCCTGGAATGGGAGGAGGTAAGACTTCTCTTCCTGAGGTCATTGACAACCTTTCTTCAACTTCATCATACAGTCTCGCACCTTCTACTATAGCTTGTAGATTGACTGGTCTTCTCAATTCCACGAACTTGTGAACTTTTGGTTGTAGGCCTCTGAGGAATACTCCTTTTTGGATGCCTTCATCCAAATGATGATTGGTCCATCTCTTCAGGATGGATTCCATTTGCGAGACATAAGCTTCTACTCTTTCTCCAAGAGACTAACTTAAATTCATGAACTCCTCTCGTATCCACTCTTCAAAAGCTTCACACCTGAATTTAGTGAGGAAGGCCATCGTCCCATGTCCCAAAAGTTCCTGCTGCTTGTCTCTCATACCACTGAAATGTCGCGCCTTTGAAAGTGGTGGGAAAAATTTCTAACCAATTCTCAGGGGTTCTGGCATTGTTAGCCATATATGCTACCATAAACTCTGCTACATGAAGATTAGGGTCTTCATTGTACTCTCCCTTAAAAATTGGAAATGGGACTACATTTTCTGGCATGTCATCAATATTTTCAGGATGAATCTGACTAGGAAGGGAACCTTGAGTCGCCATGGAGACTTTTGTAAAAAGTGCTTTTAGGGCATCAAAAGAGGCTTTTGCTGCAAGCTCCTTCTTGGCCTTGATTTTTGCCTTCTCTCTTCTCACGTACATCAGAACTCATTCTAGTGCTTACCTCTTGATTGCGTCATTCATCAAGGGGTTGGCTCCAACCAGTTGGTCTATACTCAACAGAAGAAAATCAAAGGGGCTTCAATCTCCAGAGGACTCTCTGGCCAACATCTCTTCTACTTTCTTCTTTTCTACATCTTTAAATTTAGCCTTCAAACCACTACAGAGGGGGAGATATTACATTCTGAAGGTGCCAAAACTCATTTTTTAGAGAATCGTTGTTGTGTCATCATCATCATAATGCCAGGTTGTGATCGTTTTAATAGTGTATGTTGTGAAGAACACTCTTTCTACAAACCTCTAGTGGGTTACTAATTGGACAAACAAGAGATTGTCAACGTACCATACATCCACATGTCCTGTTGTTGACCATCCATGAACAAATTCTAACTCTTTTCTTTCTTGTTTTCGTGAACCTCCATTGACCACGACTCCTAAAGCTTCTTCACGATCTCCTACTTGATGATGTTTGGAAACTTCTCAATGAATGCCAAATCTTCTATGGATGATCATTCTCTCTATTTCTACTCTTTAGTTTGTTCCCAAACAATTTGCCACCAAGATGCAAGTTTTTGTTGCTTCAATAGGAAGAGAAAATAGTCCACCACGTAGAGTGGGCATCATGATGGTAATATGTTCCGCCATTGTGGGATGAAATTTTTTGTTGAGATATCGAGCTCCACTCGTGATACGCCAGGGTGACCGTTGTATATTTATGTCACCGACTTGTCAGTTGCAGATGCGGTTGGTACACCGCCCCTGAATAATAGCTACATGATAGCTATCCTTATCTACTCTAGTTCGTGGCTCAGTTAGTATGCCACCTTAGTTAGTTGAGTTTGGTTTGAGACCCATATCTAGGGTTCTTCTATTTCTTTTGTACTAGAGTTCTTTTGGCTTACACAACTAAGAAGAGGAAAACTGTTTTCAGCCTCCACCCTTGTGTGTCTTCCCCCATTGTGCAAGCAAGAAAGCTTCAAGCGAGACTCCTTCCTTCTCTCCCACAATCTTGACATGGTATCAGAGCCTTGTTCGTGGTAAGGAGCTCAAGAAAGCAAGCCAAGCTCGCGGTGGTCTGGTAAGAGGAGCAGTGTTGCTTTCATTTCCTGTTTTGGGAGCAGATCTCTGCAGGTAGCACAGCTGGAAATTGCAAGAGTGCATTGTCTCAGGTTGAGACGCCCTTCGCGGTGAAGCAAGAGGGCAGTATATGCTGCGGGACAGGGCTTTAGCCCTTGGCGACCTTGTTTTTTTGATTTGAGGCCATTTCGGGGCCTGTTTTGCAGACGGAAGTTTTCTGCACGCACTCAGGAAAAGGCTCAGTTTTATGCTGTGCAGCCACTGTTCTACAGGTCGGTGAAAAGTTACTGTAGAAATTGCATCGTATGCTTGTGCGCAGAGACATTGGGAGTTTCAGAATCATCCTTGGTTCCTGTTTATGCAAAATCGTCACTAGGAAGTGACTGTGTGGTCAAATACCACTTTCGCCAGTTTTGCAGATTTGCCCTTGTGAGGGTGAAGCTGAGTTTTTGCAGTGACAGAATATTTTGGAGTGTTCTGTAATGGCGTCTGATTCTCTTTCACAGATTGTAACTGAAAAGCTTGACAAGAATAACTTCCAGGCATGGAAGTTTAGAATGACGAATTTCCTTATGGGAAAAGGATATTGGGAATTTGTTGCAGGAAATGAAGAAGAACCAGTTCTTCCTGATGTTCCCAATCAACAGCAAATGCAGGCATTCAAAGCATGGCATGAGAGAGCCAGGAAAGTTATGTACTGGCTGTCTATCAGCATTTCAGACTCCATGATTGTGCATATTCAGGATGCAAGTACGCCAAAGGAGGCATGGGATACTCTGTCAAAGATGTATAGCACAAATACGCAAGCCAGGAAAATGCAGCTCAAGCAAGAGTTGCACAATGTGCAAAGAGAAAATATGAGCATCAACGACTACCACATGAAGGTGAAGAAGATTGCAGATGCACTTGCTTCCATTGGGTCGCCAGTGGAAGATGATGATTTAGTTTCCGTGACCTTGAATGGTCTAGGAAAGGATTATGCACAGTTTCGAACATCCATTTCCGTTCGTGAAAGATTTCCTGACTTTGAGGAGTTAATTGCTCTTCTAATTTCTGAGGAGCAGAGAAATGGTGGTGCATCTTCTTCAGGAGGAACTTCAAAAGAAGCTGTCTTCTACTCAAATGCTGGAAGAGGTAGAGGCAGAGGTAGAGGAGGCCGATTTGGAGGCCGTGGCAGAAATCAGAATATGCAGCAAACTCAAGAAAACCAGTCCTATGGAGGAGGACGTGGTAACTCTAGAGGCAGGGGGAGCCAAAGAGGTCGTGGTGGATGGCAAAGAGGCCAAAATGCAAACAGTAATGTTGAATGCTACTACTGTGGTAAAATGGGTCATATGGCTAAAGACTGCTACAAAAAGCAGAATGACATCATGAATGGAAAACTGCAACAAGGGAATTATGCATCTTCTAGTAGACAGGGTGATGACAGAAATGAGCATTTGTTCATGGTGCAGCACATGAACAATTCTATGACAAGTGCAGAAGAAAGCAATGATGTATGGTATGTTGACTCAGGTGCATCAAACCACATGACAGGTCATGCAGAATGGATGGAGGATGCAAGGAAAATGGAAAAACCAGGATTTGTGGAGACTGGTGATGATACTGCACATCCTATTGTGCAGATTGGAAAAATTCCCTTGTCTATGCAGGGTGGGAAAAAGAAATACCTGTCCGATGTATTTCATGTCCCGAATATCACCAAGAATCTGGTTTCTGTTGGTCAAATGGTTGAACAGGGCTTGCAGGTCAGATTTAATCCTCATGGATGCTTTGTTGAGGATATGAAAAATAAAGGTCGCTTGATAGCAAAAGGAAAGAAGAAGGGCAGAATGTTTACATTGGATGCAGACATGTCTGAATTGAGTGCAGCAATGTTTGCACATGGGACCGGTGTAGTTGCAGATATTGATATCTGGCATAAACGCATTGGTCATGTTAATGTACAGCGACTTAAATCAATGCAGGCCCAAAATATTGTTGCAGGATTGCCTAAGTTCAAGGTTGCAGAAATGCATAAGGTATGTGAAGCCTGTCAGTTTGGAAAACAGGCAAGGAAACCATTTCCTAGACATGTTCAAGAGAGTGAGAAGCCATTGGAATTAATTCACTCTGATGTGTGGACAACTAAAGCTGCATCTCTTGGAGGCTGTCATTATTTTGTCAGTTTTATTGATGACTATAGCAGAAAAGTTTGGGTGTATTTTATGAAAAAGAAAAGTGAAGTTTTTGGGCATTTCAAAACTCTTAAAGCTATGGTTGAAAAAGAAACAGGCTTGCAGATAAAATGCCTAAGGTCAGATGGAGGGGGAGAGTACCTCTCAAATGAGTTTGCAAAGTTCTTGCAGGAGCATGGCATAAAGCAGCAATATTCATGCAGTTATACCCCACAACAAAATGGAATTGCAGAAAGGAAAAACAGGCATATTGGAGAGGTATCTCGTGCCATGCTCAATGAAAAAGACTTGCCAGATTTTTATTGGGCTGAAGCAGTTGCTACAGCAGTCTACATAATGAACAGGACGCCCACTGCAGCAATACATGGAATGACTCCAGAGGAGAGGTATACTGGTAGGAAACCAGATATTTCTCATTTGAAAATTTTTGGTTGCATTGCCTATGTACATGTGCCAGATGAGCTGAGATCCAAGTTGGATCCAAAAGCTGAGAAGTGCATCTTTATTGGTTACTCTCTGCAGCAAAAAGGGTATAGATGCTATAACCCTTCTACTCGTAAGTTTACAGTGAGCAGAGATGTTGTTTTTGATGAGATGAGTAGCTGGTATAAACCAGTAAATATGATTGATGATGTAGATGCACAAAATGGTAATGCTGCACAAAATTCACAGCAGCAGTCACAAAATATTAGTGGACCTGGAGTGTCCTCTAGCAGTGGTTCACATTCTTCGCCATGGACAGGCAGATTGAGATCAGGAGATTCTTCTCAAAGCAATGCAGATAGTGGTATGCAGGTATCACGAAAAGGAAAAGAGAAAGTTGATCAGCCCATGTTTGATGTGAATGCAGGTCACTCTTATGTGGATGGTGAATCCAGTGGCTCAGAGCAGAGCATTGATGATGAGTTGGGTATTCCTTCTATTGTTACACCTGGAGTAAGGAAGACCAGGGATGTTTTGAGAGCACCTCGGAGTGAACCTACTTTGCGCAGGTCTACGAGAGCTAGGTATCCTGTGGATAGGCTGAAATATGATGGATTTACAGCCATTCACTATGCATATATGGTCAAGGTGATACAGGAACCAGAACCCACTTCTTTTGAGCAAGCCATGGGAAAAGAAAAATGGGAGAAAGCCATGGATGAAGAAATGGATGCCTTGGAAGCAAATGCTACATGGGAGTTAGTACCTTTGCCTAAAGGTAAAAATGCAATTGGCTGTAAATGGGTTTATAAGGTGAAGCACAATGCAGATGGTTCTGTGAACAGATACAAGGCAAGATTAGTAGTCAAGGGTTATGCACAAACATATGGCATTGACTATGAAGAAACATTCAGTCCGGTTGCAAGGATGGCAACCGTAAGAGCAGTCATTGCTATGGCTGCATCAAAGGGATGGTCTTTACATCAGATGGATGTAAAGAATGCCTTCTTGCATGGTGATTTGCAAGAAGAGGTCTATATGGAGCAGCCACCAGGTTATGTGCATGCTGTTCATCCTGAGTTTGTTTGCAGGTTGAAGAAAGCCTTGTATGGCTTGAAGCAAGCACCTAGAGCATGGTCTGACAAGATAGGACAGTATCTTGTCACTATTGGCTTTCAGATTTCCAAGGCAGATTTCTCACTTTATGTGAGAAAAACAGAGAAAGGTATTATGCTACTTGTCATTTATGTTGATGATTTGATTATGACAGGTGACAGTGATGAAGATATCCTTCATGTGAAAATGCTATTGAAGCAGAAGTTTGAGATGAAGGATTTGGGAGAGCTGCGTTATTTCTTGGGCATTGAGGTGATTAGATCACCAAGTGGGATACAGCTCTTGCAGAGGCAGTATGGATTGGACATGCTGTCCAAATATGGGATGACAGGCTGTAAGCCTATTTCAGTTCCTTTGGAGCAGAATGTGAAGCTGAGCACAGATGCAGGTGAGCTTCTGGAAGACCCTACTATGTACAGACGCATAGTAGGAAGTTTGATTTATATGACTATTACCAGGCCAGATTTGAGCTATGCTGTTGGATTGGTAAGTCAGTTTATGCAGGCTCCAAGGAAACCACATTTGGATGCGGCTAGACGCATACTCAGATATGTGAAGTCCACATTGCAGTATGGACTATTTTATGAGACTGGGGTTCAGATACAGTTGCATGGATACACTGATGCTGATTGGGCTGGTAGTATTTCTGATAGACGATCTACCAGTGGATATGTGTTCTCTTTTGGGAGTGCTGCAGTCACTTGGAGCAGCAAGAAACAGCCTACAGTTGCCTTGTCGAGCACAGAGGCTGAGTACAGGGGTGCAGCAATGGCTGCATGTGAGGTAGCTTGGTTGCATAAGCTACTTTATGATATGCATCAGTCTACAGATGGGCCAGTTGTCATTTATTGTGACAACATGAGTAGTATACACTTGGCAAATAACCCAGTCTATCATGCTAGAACAAAGCACATTGAGGTGCATTATCACTATGTGCGAGAGAGGGTTTTACTAGGTCTTATTGATCTAGTTTATGTCAGCACAGAGGATCAGGTAGCTGACATATTCACGAAGGCATTGGGCGCAGAGAAGTTGCGCAAGTTCAGAGACCTGCTTGGTGTGCAGGAATTGGGATTGAGCTCGAGGGGGAGTGTTGAGATATCGAGCTCCACTCGTGATACGCCAGGGTGACCGTTGTATATTTATGTCACCGACTTGTCAGTTGCAGATGCGGTTGGTACACCGCCCCTGAATAATAGCTACATGATAGCTATCCTTATCTACTCTAGTTCGTGGCTCAGTTAGTATGCCACCTTAGTTAGTTGAGTTTGGTTTGAGACCCATATCTAGGGTTCTTCTATTTCTTTTGTACTAGAGTTCTTTTGGCTTACACAACTAAGAAGAGGAAAACTGTTTTCAGCCTCCACCCTTGTGTGTCTTCCCCCATTGTGCAAGCAAGAAAGCTTCAAGCGAGACTCCTTCCTTCTCTCCCACAATCTTGACATTTTTGTGGAAAGTGTCTTTGGTAATGAGAATCTCCAACTCTTTAGTGGAAGAAGGAACTTTCAAATATCCATCGAATTCTTTGCTTCTTGGCAATGCCATTTTCTTCATTTTCAGCCTCTTCTTATGCTTGCTGATGGCAAGCTTCCTCGACTACACACCAAAAACATGGAGCCCCAAGAGAGACACCAAGGAAAAAGTGATTCTACTACAAGAAAATCTATCTTTTAACATCAGCAAGCTTTTTTTTCATTCTTTAGAGAACCATAACAAGGAAAAGAACACCACTAGCAAGAAATCTTCACACATCATCATAGAAACAAACTCCCACGGTTTTATCTTCAACAAAATCCATCATTTTCTTTGTATTCTTTATATTTTTCATTGATAGACAAAGAGAACACAAGAGAAACGCCACTTTGAATGGAAAAATATCACACATTATTCATCTTCATTGTCATCATAGTTTTCTCTCACAATCTCTCATAGATAGATACATTGTTTGGCATAGAATTGGCTATCTCTGACTCTCTCTTTCTCTCTCAATCAATAGTACATCATATCCTCACTACAATACTCAATAATCACTCATAATAATCCTTCTTTGGTCATGGATACCCCTTCCAAAAGGTGTGTTTGATATGAAAGGTCACTAGAGCCACTACAGTGACTCTTCATAGCTCATCGATGTCACTTCACTCCAGTCTTCTCTTGAGTCTTCAGCAGCTACTTCTTTCACTTCGTTGAGATCTTTTGAACTTGTATTCACCTCTTTCCAAGGCTAGAAAACTTCCCCAAAATCATACATACACTCCACATAAAACATACAAAAGATCTATAGAAGGTTTATAGAACAAAACAGAATAGAAATAGAGCAGGAACAAACGCTCTACAGAAGCTCAATAGAATGTTGCAGAAGGTTTCACAAAATGTCAACAGAAAGCATCAAAACCACATAACTCATACTAAAACCATTCCAAAATACCAAAAACCATTCAATAAGCTTGCAAAAGACCTCAACCTTCATCAATGATTAATCCATGCTTCATAGAGAAGAGAAACAAAACAAAACAAAAGCTAAACAGAACCAATCAAAACCTCAACAGAACCTATCAGAACATCAGAGAGCCTCATATTTCTACTGAAAATCATCATGAGCTTCCAAAACATAATCAATATCATCCAAAAACTTTCAAACCACTTCCAAAATAACTAGTCATCACTCAAATTCCATAAAAAATCAACCATTCAGCCTTCAAAAACAACAAAAATCAACCAAAAAAACCTAGTCAATTCAACATTCAATAGAGACTTTCATGACTTCATGTCTTCAGACTATTTCTATGGGAGTGTATACTTCATTGCAAGACAAGGTGGATTCTTTGACTAGTCAGCTTAGCAAAGCTCTTGCGGATTTAGCTTCTGAAAAGATTGCTTTGAGTGATATCCATACACAAATGACTGTAGCTACAGCTTTGATGGATTCACAGCAAGCCATGATTAAGGAGTTAGAAGCTTGGTATTTGTGAGGGGGACCAACTGTAGCATTCTCAAGATACTATAGAGTCACAAAATAAGTTATTGATGAACTTAGTCAAAAATTTTCCACCCTTTCTATTCCTCCTCCAGCCCCCATGATGTCTTCTTTGTTGTCTAAGGAAGAACTAGATCATTTGGAACAAAATGCTAAATTGTGTGATGGATTTTCTGCTAACATAGAACACCTTCAACATTGCATGAATTATGTCCATGAGGATTTTTTCCATTATGCTGAATTGGTATCACATCCATCATCCTTTTGGATTTAGTATCAGCACTAGTGCTTTGCGTTGTATATCTCCTTGAATAATGTGGTTTTGGAACCTCTAGAGGATGGGTGGCAAAATATGTGGTCAGAATATTTACTCAAAGCAGTATTTGACAGATTTGCTGATGACTTGATCTCTCATGAAGCTCATTGCTAGAGGTTGTAAAAGTGATACCTTGTATCCTCTCCATGTATCTAGTGTCAATGATCATGTTGTTGCCATGACTGAGTAGCCAAGTGTTTCTTTGTGGCATGGCCGGTTGGGACATGAATCAAACTGGAATGAAAGTTCTCTCTCATTTGGGTTACTTGCCTTGTCTTCGTTATGTTGATTTTGAGCATTGTGATCATTGTGTTTATGGTAAACATGCACATACATCTCATAAGAAGTCTCTTTCGGTGAAATCTTCTCCTCTAGAGTTAGTACATTCCAATGTATGTCAAATGCTAGGGTTATCTTTAGGGGGAAAGAAATATTTTTCACCTCAACTATTATCTTTTATGTATCTTCAAGGATATATGCACATCCCTGATGAGGAGGATATGAACCTTTATGTAGGAAATGTGGTTTTGTAGGCAGTCATATATGTCCATTTAGCTTAAATGAATTTAGTTGATGGCCTGAAGACTTATCATCAGTAGACATTGTGGTGTAAAGGCTATGCTTGGCATCCTCCTTTGGAGGATGCTCCTTTGGAGGATGATGTTCTTGGAGCCTCGTCGTCGACGGAGTGTATTTCACAAGTCAGATATTCAGCCCTTGAGATCCCAACTGTTAAACCATATTACTAGCAATCCTTTATCAATGAAGATTTCTTCTCAGCTTTTGTTTTTTGTTGTTCTATTTATCCTTATGATTCTCATGCTATCCTATTGTATTCCTTAATCTCCTATCAATTACCATTGTATATTGCTATCCTCCAATCTAATCCAAATAGTGTCCCTCTTTTATCTTTTACCTATGTTGTTTCCCCTCTTATTCTAGTTTTTATTGCATGCCCCTTTATGTTGATCCTATATCCTTGCCTACTCCTATTGAACCTACTTCTGTTGTTCAACCTATTCCTTTTTCTTTCCCAGCAGAATCCCTTCAGAAATTCCTACTTTCTTTCCCTTCTTTATCACCCTCATTATCTCTTCAAATATCTTCGTTCTATGATTTATCTTACCCCCCTCTTCATTGTTCTCCTATTATCCCTTTACCATCTCCATATGATTATTATATTAATCTTCTTTCCCAATCAATTATGGATACTCCTAGGCATAACAATGATATCCTCCATCGACGGTAGTGGACATTGAGTGATTCTTTGACAGGACCAGTGTTTAATTGGCCTATCATTCCTGGTTACTGGGACACTTTAGCGCAATGTTCCACTTCTTATTTGCAATTTGCTAGAGCTCATGCTTCTTTTTAGGATACTTTGGTATTCTTGGCATCTCATTTTTGTTGGTATCTTGCTTTTATGCATCAACTGTCTCACTTGAGTACTAGGAAAAATATTCCAAACTTAATGATTAATCCAAATGAGGATGTGACTGTTGCTCAGATGGATGTTCTATATTATTTTGCACAAGATTTTCCTACTAGGTTCATTATCCTATTGGAAAGGATGTGTTTCTTACAATTTCTTCAAAATGTGTTGGAAAGGATGTGTTTCTTACAATTTCTTCAAAATGTGCCTCTACATTTCGTGGATGAGAACAAGTGTCTGGAGCGTCTTCAAAAGCATAATTCACTAATGAATTGACAAATTTGTTCCAATGTCATGGAACTAGCTAAAGAGACACCCTTTTAAAACATGTCGATCATCAGGTCTATAGCAACATGATAATACATACAAAGGATGGGATTGTGCATTATGTATATCCCATTTAATTGATTCAATATCAACTCAAAATTCCCCTTTACTAATAATTAGCAAATACCACCTCTCTTAGCCACGTTCAATCCCATCATCATGGCTTTATATTCAGCCATATTGCTAGTAAATTCTACCCCAAGGTAGCTAATTTCATTGTGACCCTACACCGAGGATCTCTAATGACTATCCTAATGTTCCCTTTCTTATTGGAACCCCTAGACATTCCATCAAAATACAATGTATATGTTTGTAAAGGGTTTACATAGCCAGCCATCAGCAATGCCTCTACTTATAACTATGATAATCAAAGTTCAGCATATTGAGAGGGTGAATCAAAGGCTTCACCCTACCTTCTTCATTGAAACCTATAGGGATACTCATTAGGATGCTCAAGCAGTGATGGCCAAAGACCCTAATTTCCCAAAAAAATGACCTCATCTTCTTGCTCAATCACCTTATACCCTTTGCTCCACCAAACTATCCTTCCTTGATAGTATCTTTGTTCCAAGTATGGATGCTCCAAATAGGGGGCTAGCTGCCCCATCAACCAGTTGTAACCTCTCTTGCAGGTTTCAAATCAATGTGGCATAAACCTACAAAGCACTTGTCTCATTAGTATGCTTATAGATAATAATATTTAATCTTTTTTTAGATTAACCTTATTCTTAAATTCCACCCTCTGTAGATTTTCTAATAATGTGGTGGACTTAATTTTACCTATTCTAACTATCATGTAGGGACCATCCCACTCAGGTTCTAATTTCCCAGGAAAAACCTCCCTACGCACATCATAGTACAATACCAATTGTCATTTTCTAAAGTCACACTTCTTTGCTTTTGTGTCATAAAGCTCCTCAATGCTCTTACTTCTAACCACTTTGTAAAATAGTCAGTTGCTACTACAATGATATACCTCTTCTATGCAGAGGACGACGGGGTAATTGGATCCACAAAGTCAATGCCCCACTTCTCGAATGGTAATAAAGCCATAATAAGAGTTAGTGGGCACTTCCAATTCTCTCAACTATCATGTCTTTGTCATATATCACACCTCTTTACATATGCAAATACATCTTGGAAGATAAATGGCCACCAATATTTGACTCTTAATGCTTTTTGTGTGGTCAACCATCCAGCAAAGTGCCCTCCACCACAAGCAAAGCTATGACACTCTTCCAAGATGAATGGAACTTCATAAGACATAACACATTGGCAATAAACATCATCTACCCCTTGTCGATATAGAGTTCTTGCAATTAAAGCAAACTTTAAAGCTTAATGTTCAATTTTCATTTTCTCCACCTTAGACAAAGAGGCTCTAGTCTCTCCTGTAAATAGATAATGCATTATTACAGCATATGAGGATGAATGGAGGTCGTGTCTATTTTAAATAGACCCTTGAGGTTGCTGACTTTGGCGAATACTTCTTCTTTCGGCTCCCCAAAGTCTACGAGACACTCCAAGATTCCTTGCAATCTCAGTGGCTTACTCTTAATCTCATAATCAAATTCTTGCAAAGTGATTGACCACTTTGCTAGGTGATTGGGAAAATTCAACTTGTTCACTAATAAAATCATGACTTTTTCCTTTGTATCAAATACTACCTTCTTATATAGGATATAGTACATGTATTTCTTCATATAAAAAACCATCCCAATGCATAATTTTTCCATATACGTATAATTATTTTTGGATGCACCCAATTTACGACTAGCAAATGCAATCGAATAGCACCATTTATCATCCCATATTTGAGCTAAGTAGTAGCTAATGTTATACATCATGGCTATGCCAAAAACACATAGGATGTCTTACCTCTCTTAGGTGCTTTCAAGACTGGCACTTTAGCCAATTCCTGCTTCACATGCTCGAAGGATATTTTGCATGTATCACTCCAAACAAATGAACAATTGAAGGATAATAAATTTTCCAATGGCAGCATCCTTTCAATAAGTGTATTAATGAATTAGCGTATCGGCTTCCTTGGGGTTTTTCGGTAGACTCTTAGAGACAATGACTCTAATATTTTTTGGATCAATTGCCATTCCAACCAAACTAACTACATGGCCCAACAGTAATCTCTATAGACCATCCCAAAGACACATTTTCTCAGATTTAGAGCAATGCAAAACTGCCTACAATGCTCAAAATATTTCCTCAAAATTATTAACTATCTCTCCCTACTAGAGGTAACTACCCCCAAATCATTAATGAAAACTTTTTTCTATTCTGGGAAAATATCATTGAAAGTTTATTAGTCGTACATTGCCAAGAACATGGTGTATTACATCATTCGAAGGCCATGACATGATACACAAAGCTTCTAAACATGGTTAAGAATGTTGTCTTTAGCTTGTCTTCCTTTGCAGTGGCCATCTGATTATAGCCAGCAAAACTATCCATAAAGGAGTATATATCCCTATCTGCTTGATCAATGAGTGGCAATGGATAATAGTCCTTAACTGTTTGTTTGATAAGCTCTCTAAAATCAATGCAAAGCCGGATTTGATTCTTCTTCTTCTTCTTCTTCTTCTTCTTCTTCTTCTTCTTCTTCTTTTGCTCCTCCTCCTCCTCCTCCTCCTCCTTCTTGATAACCACTCATGAACACTACTCAATGTCTTGCATGGGAAATATCAAGCCGACCTTATGAATTTTTATAACTCTTTGAATAGCCCATCCCTTAACTCAAAAGGCATGTGTCTCACTTTTTATCACACATGTCAACTTCCTCTTTCAGGGGAATAGTATACATGGCTAGACTAGGAGGGATATCCCTCAATTCATCATAACTCCAAGCAAATATATCACAGAATTCCTAAATTAAGGATATATAGTTCTTTTGTTCTTCCATGCTAAGCATAGATCCTAAATTGATTAATCGTGAATCATTCAATGAACCAAGGTCTATCTCTATCACATCCACATCTCTGATTCTATCCTTACATTAGGGTTGGTCATGGGTATATTTGTCGCACCTTGACCTCCAATAGTTGTAGTTAATACCAAATTATTGCTAGTATTAACAAACACAGATCTAGAGCTAGATTAGCTATGATAATGGATGCAGATCATAGACAGGATACATAAGTGAGATGAGAGATTGTAACTCAAGTGAATTAGGTTCAAAGGTTAATTACCTTGGATTCATAAATAGAGTATTGAGCGACACAAAAGAAGAGTACTACTTTCATGAGATCCAAGTATATGCTCTTATAGCCTTTGGATAGTTCCATCTTCTCCACTATGCTTATGGGATTCTGAGGATCTCTTCCTAGATCATACATTAGTTGTCTTTTTTCCAACACATCATTTTCTCTATCTTCCAACGCCCCCCTCAAGTGATGAGTTCTTACACGTGTTGGCATTAGCCCCCCCTTCATGAAGACATGGTCCGAAGGACTAGCTCATAACCAACCTAGTCAAGTTACAGCTTAAAACTTTACATTGGGGCAAGAATTTTATAAGAGCAAGATCCACTATGGAAAGTACAATGAGGAATTTTTCAAAACAATCTATCTGTGCTATTGTCAGTAATGAAAACCTCTTCTTCATCTTCTTTCTCCATGAATGGATTTTGATGGTTGCCGTTCCACACCTGTTGACATGCTCTTTTGCAGTGGTAGCATTCACTGGCTATGTGGCCAATCTTGGCACAATAGTGACAGATGACACAATGTTTTTGTTGTTGATATTATTCCCTTGGTCTCTTCCTTTGGCTCCATAATTTCCTTTGGTAAATAAGAGATTATCGCTAGGTGTTGAGACATTTCCCTTTATATCCTTGTTTTTGTGCTTGTTTTCTTAATCAAGTAAGAAGTGCTCAATGTCTTTTGGTGATAGGTATGGAACATTGCTTAGAGTTGATACAAGATATTCATATGACTCATGGTTTACACTGGCTAGCAAAAATACTATGACTTCATCTTCATCAATATTTTTCTTTAGAGTAGCAAGCTAGGTTTTCAAGCTTTTAAATTTGTTGATGCGCATAGTCATGGAGGAGCTATCTTCGACAACCAATTTGTAAAACTACATAAGTTATTTTACCTTAGAGTTTTTGGCTGGAGTCCCAAATATTTTTTTAATCTCATCCCATGTAGCTTTGGCATCCCAAATTCCTAAAATGTGGTGCAATACATCATCTATTAGTGCCCCCAAGCAATAATGCCTAGAGCCTTGTTGTTCATTCTCTTCCAATCTTTGATCTTTGGTTGGACTTCTTCAAAAGTCCCACCATCTGCATCTTCTTTCCTGCCACCTATATCTCCTGCATCATCTAAAAAAACAAATCCCATAGGTCCTTGCATATGAGATGATACATAGTTTTTGCTTTCCATGCATGAAAGTCTTCACCACCATTAAATTTGGCTATTTGTTCTAGATCAGAAATTTTGAGATAAGGAGGTCTTACCATGAGTTTATTATACACTTAGGTAGTGTCTATCTTTTTACAATGAGGTTTTATAAAGATTGTGAATATAGATTGGCAATTTGATTTAAGACATTGTTGTGGCAGTAATACAATATGAGCAAGCTTTCACCAACTACCAAGCCTCTTGAAGAGTTCCGTAAAAGCAACGGGAAAAATTGCGCAAATAGATATCACCACATGTAGCTTGAGAGATTGAGATGGGAAGCAAACCTTTGACAACAAAGAAAAGGATGAGATCATGAAGGTTGAAGAGTATGCAAGGAAGAAGGAGAAAGCATCTAATCCTAACTAGCTAACTAGCTCAACTAGCTTTGATACCATGTTAACAAACACGAATCTAGAGCTAGATTAGCTATGGTGGACGTAAATCATAGACATGATACATGTGTAAGATGAGACATTGTAACTCAAGTGAATTAGGCTCAAAGATTAATTAACTTAGACTCCTAAACACAGTCTTGAGTGACACAAAAGAAAAGCACTATTTTCATTGAAATGAGAGCCAAGTACATGCTTTTATAGCATTTTGGTAGTTCTATCTTCTCCACTATGCTTATGGGATTTTGACCATCTCTTCCTAGGGCATACATCATTTGTCTATTTTCCAACACATCATTTGTTCTATCTTCCAATAGCTAGGACCCAAACTTGGATAAAGGTTTGTCCTAGATGCATAGGCCGCTTGTATCACGATTCTATCTCCTCCGCTCCTGTAAGGGCAATATCTATATTAATGAGAGTAACACTACTCAATTCTACTTAGATGTTAAAATCTATTCCATTAGGAAGTACTGCAGTTGGGAAGTAGGTGGAATGGGAATAGAGGCTGATTTACAATCTTCCATCTTACTTCTTTTCATATTCCTTATGGATTTGTGGCTTGACCCAAAAGCATTTTGACAAGGAGGCTGTCCACTTTTTTAGATCCTAACAAATTTTCAACCATACATTTAAAATATTTGGAGCAAAATAGAACTTTAGACTTATCTTTCAAAGGATACAACCAATGTTCCTAGATTAATCATCAATAAAAGTCATGAACTATAAATAATTGCCAAAAGATGGTGTTTGCATCAAATAAGCAATATCAGGTATAAAAGTTATATCCTTGATCTCCACCATGAAACCCCCTATCTTTGTTAATTTGCAATTGATATTATCTTTCCATTTTTCATTAGGTACTCAATACCTTTGCCCCACCTTTGTCATTAGAGCCAACTCTGAAAGCCAATTTACTAATTTGCACTTTAGATGATCCTTCCATTTTTCATTAGGTACTCAATATATATTTGCCCCACCTTTGTTATGAGAGCCAATTCTAAAAGTTAATTTGTAAACAACTCCATTAGATCATTAGACTTGCTCCTCCTCCTCCTCCTTTAGCAATGACTTGATGGTGGGGGATGCTTTTTCGCTCTTTGTACATAGAGATTTGGGCTCTTTTTTGTGCATTGACATCCTTTTCTTTTTGTACTTAGATTATGGAACCATTCTTGTAAGAGGACACTTGATTAAGTGAGGGACACTATCCTTGTGAAGACCCATTGCACAACATGCCCCAATGTGTATTCCCCTTTCCATTGCTAGTATTTTTATTTGGGTGCTTGTTGGTTGGTCAAGGCACTAGGTTGGAAGTCTTTTAAGTTAAAACTCTTGCATGTGTGTAACAATTCACCCTTTTAATACTTGTCAAAGTTTTATCAATGATCCTAAGCAACTACCTAACTAATGGTAGCATTCCCTCATCACTTAAGAGTGTGGTGGTAGTGGGGGGCGATGTAGGGGGAGGGGGGCAAGGGGGGAGAGAGAGAGAGAGAGAGAGAGAGAGAGAGAGAGAGAGAGAGAGAGAGAGAGAGAGAGAGAGAGAGAGAGAGAGAGAGAGAGAGAGAGAGAGAGAGAGAGAGAGAGAGAGAGAGAGAGAGAGAGAGAGAGAGAGAGAGAGAGAGAGAGAGAGAGAGATATTTCACATAATTTTATATTGGGCTAAAGTTTTGCGCATGACAAGAGGTGTTAAGAATTAAGGCCAAATTGATAACATAACTTGGACTTTATAAAAAGGGTAAATGATATTGGCCATGCATTCATCCCATTTCTCTCACACTTATTTTAGATCTTCAACACCATTATGAGCTATAATCACCACCTTGTTGTTGCCATGACTTGTACAAAGGTTGATTACTTGCCACAAATGTAGCATAGGTACCCATTGATTATCTCTAAGGTTGAACATTGTTAGTGTTTCCTTGAAATTAGTCCTTTCTGCCTTGGTAATCACCTCTACAATTGCACCTATTACTTTTCTCCAAAATGAGTTGTTGGCTTCTATCAAACCACTCTAGGTGGCATCCCTTCTTTAACCCTCTTCACTCAATTTTGTCCCCATCAGAGTACTCATTATAGCCAAACATAGATTTTCTTCATGATCACAATTTAGATGAGTAGGCCATGTTCCTTTGAGTGTTGCTTGGCTACTCTTCTTCAATATCAATTTGAGTGAAGAAACACTCCATATTGTTTATTTGTTGCATGATAGACTTTGCATCCAACATCCCATATCATGGGTTTGTTAATGGCTAAGTCCTAACTGAAGTTCTAATGTCTTGTGCATCACTCCTTCACTCTTGCTCCAAACAATTTATAGTTCACCCCCTTCATTAGCATTCCTTGAGCTCTCATTGTGAATATGTTGTGCATTTATACATTTTTGTTCCATTAGTCAAAGCACACTTTTGTTAGTCATTTTTTTCATACTTTCTATGCTTTTAGATCCTCATAAATTGTTTGCCTCCTCATTGATATTTTTATGTATCATTAGTTTGATATGTTTCTTCTAGTGGACTAGTTATACTAGATGTGGAAGATTTCTTAGCAAGTTTAAGCATTCCCCAAGCATTTTCATTTCCAAGTTATGGATGTTCAAGTTTTTCATTTATCTTATTTTGTATTTTACATCTACTAGCTTTGATGTTACATTTCATAGGGCACTATAGACTTGAAAGCCACTATGAATGGCATCAATCAAGGATGTGTGATTGTAGAGTTGTAAATGAGGGAGCATAATTAATGGAGTAGATCGTGTTAATGAGAATAAATACTAGATATTAACGATTCAACAAAATCAAAGCTTACATGGGAAGGATGTGTTAGGAAAAGGAAGGGGAAACCAACAAGGTGTGTTCCAAGTAATTTTAAGAGGAAGGGAAATGGCATATAGTGTCGACGCAAAACATCATTTATAATTTGGGGATGCTTAGTTTGGTTTTTCTTACCAATTCGTGACAATAGATTAAATACTTGTGTGACTACTCAAGATCTAGACCTAGCCTTATTTCTTAATAAGCAATAAGGCCCCTTACTTTCATGGTTAGGGGTTCCATGCTCCATGAGTCTAAGTGCACTATTACTAAGGCATAAAAAGTTAATTATTGCCATTTTATAAAGGATTATGGCAATTTTTAGGGCCATAATGAGTTCTTACACTTGCACAAAAGACTCATCCATCACAATTTAACTTTCAACTTGAAGATTTTTGGTGCAAAGAAAAACCATTTAAGGATCTCTCATACAATTGAATGACATGAAAGAGAGATGAAAGAGAAGGAATCTCTTGGTAAGCTCATTCTATAGAAGCTGCATGCAAATAGTTCTCTAAGTGTTTCTTACTTTTTGATGTTTGTGCCCTTGTCACATATTCAACTTTTCACAATGAAAATCATGTTATGACTTTTAATGTTAGTGTGTGTACTTTTTGCTATTCTAATAATAGCATGCCTCATCTTTATGAAGGCCATAACTTGGAAAAGTGATCAAAAGTTTGTTTGATTTAGTCAAATCAATCCACATAATTAAAAAAATGGTGAAGAAATTTATGCATCCCATATCTCCTAGATCTTAGCAAATAAAGGAAGTAATGGGGGGATCCACAACAAAGATTGTTTGTTAACAATTCCAAAATAATAACTAGAAAGTGAATATTCAATTATTTCAATTTAAATGAAAAACTTGCAATGTAAGAATGCATGGAATTTGTACAAGTACAAACATTGCATTTGGAAAATTTAATACCCTTGAATAAAATAAAATATATGGTCTATATCATACAAAGAACATTTGCATTTATTATTTTAATTTTTTGTCAAATGTTAGAGTTCATGTGCAATGTAGAAAAAGTGTATTTTTTTATAAGTTTCAAAATCACATTTCAATATCAACTTAGATTGATTCTCTTTGGTGGATAATTGATCATGAACTATAGTGTATAGATGCACTTCTTTTTGCATTAAAAAGGTACGTGGTTGATGTTCGAAAGATGCAACCTTCTACTTTTTTCCTAGCTAAGGGTATTGATGTAATGGCATCTTAGTAGTTACATCGACTAAGGGTGTGTACCCTCATCCTTAGCCTATGTTGTGTTAGTACTACATTATACTATACTAGGAGTGTAAGCATAGCCACATCCTTGTGGTTCTTTTTGCTTGATTTTTTGTGGATCAAATGAAAACACCAATAAAGAGGGTTCACAATTGATGTATGGGTTGCTAATAAAATTGGGAAATCTACACATTCTAGTGCATAACATCCCTCCATTCTATGTGCAAATACCAAATTTTAAAACTAAATTTGATTGCATGCATATTCTCAATTACAATTCATGCAATGGCCACAATATTTTAAAAATAGAAAAGTGTTGTATCTCCATTTTGCAATCCCCTAGAGCACATTTAGTATAACAATAAGATTCTCTTCAAATAATTGAAATAACAAGGGCTAAGAATTATGGGCTAGCATATTTTTACAACAAATCTAGTAGCTTAAGTAATCACATGCAAACCCTTGTGAATTATGTCAATAATGAAGTTTGGCATTTCAGCATATTTGTGTGTTCTTGTATTTTTTGTTGTGGTTCTAAATACCTAGAACACTTTGGCGATCCTACTAATTTCATGGGAAGTCTCCTTATGATTTAGGCATCACACCTAGGACTAATTTTCTAAAAGACCTGGTTGCGAATTTCCAAAATGCTAATGGCATTGAAGGTTTACAAGGTGCCTTTTATGGGCAGCATATATGTCAGACAATTATCCATATTTGTCAAACCCAATTTTGACAAGAAGCTGATCTCGAGAGATAAGGGAGGCATTAGCAAGGCAATAGTAGTAGGAAGTTTTATTGAATGATGCATGAGTAGTAGGAGGATTAGGCAGGCTGGATGAGGAACAATTTGCAATTGATAGAGAGGGTTATCGGGATGTGGGTCCCTTTGGGGATGCCGCAATTGTGTATAATTCTCCTGCTAGTTTTGAAGAATCTCCTCCAACTCTTGCAAGTTCACCAAATGTTTCAGAGGGTGAAGAATCATTATTACGACCTAAGGGTCATGATACTCCTCCTAAGTAGGCATTTGAGAGATTGCAACATATAGTGCTTGGGAGAACAGTTTTGTTGAGAAGTACAACACTTCAATCAAAGAAGTCTTTGAAATTTAATCATTTACCACAATTGTGGAGATCTCAAAAGGAGAATATAATGAATCTAAATCAACTTGTTAACCCAAAAGTGAGAGCTTCTAAGTTTTTTGGAAAGAAGAAGGAAGACCCTAATTGTCATGTGTTATTTGTCCTCTGCTTCAACTTAGGTTGCCTTGCTATGGTCCCATAATACAAGTACGCACAATGTGGATAGATGGTTCTAATGCTTTACTTGTCTTCTAGTGCATCTTAAGCACGAATTCAGGCAACAGAGTGCCACAAAAAATTAAGTTGTCATGCTTTGACCTTGTGCCCTAATTCTCGAATTTCATACAGATGGATGCCTTCCTGAAGATCAAGAAAATCAAACAGAAGAATATGTTGGTTGAAGATTATGCTTAGAAGTTTAAGAACCTACTTAATAGGTTGGATGCTACAGATGCACCATCAATAGAAATGTAGATTACTTATTTTATTAAGGGTCTTCGAAGTCAGGTCAAGAATCCTATTGCTAATGTGGAGCTTAGTCAAAAGACACCTTAAATACCATGATAAGAGCTGCTGCAAGGGTTGAAAAGAGGTTAGATACTTCTAGGTCAAAGATTAAGAAGGATGATGACTCTTCAGATTCTGATTCAAGATCAAAAAGTGATACTGAAGAGGAGAGGAGAGACTATAGTTTAGAATTAGAGGATGATTTCAATGACTCAAATGATTATGAGTCTAGAAAGAAGAAGCACAAGAAGAAGAAAAAGAAATCACTTTCAACTAAGAGCAAAAGAAAGAAGGAAAAAGATAAAACTAAGGAAAAGATTGTGGAAAGTAAAGTGGATAAGAATATTAAGCAGAAGTTGAAAGATTTAGATCTTTCTGACACTAAGAAGAAAGAAAAATATTATGAAATTTGCCAAAGGAATGGCCATGAGACTCGAAATTGTTGGTACAATCCTAATGTCAGGATGGCACAATAGATGCCAATGATGCAGCCTAGGCCTAGACCTATGCAACTAGCTGTAGTTAATCAGATTATGTCTGACACAAGGTCTCATAGGCCCTTTAGGGGACTAAGAAGAATGTAGGCAAGACATCCTTGGGGAAAAGTTTAGGTACAGCAACAAACTACTCAAACAGGAGCATGCCATTATTGTGAAGATCAAGGGTATTTTGTTAGACCTAACTGTGAGCTTTGGGTAAGGCATAGGACTAAGAGAGGAATGCCAATAGCAAGGTCTCACAATGACGAGAGGCCTATAGGAGCATCTCATCCACAGCATCTGCCTACCCCTGTTGCAACGGTTCTCGTAGAGCTTCCTAACCAAAATGAGCAAAGGCAGTCCCTTTGAAAGGTTCAGGTATTGTGGGTTATGGGAAAACATACCCCGAAACAATTCCCAAAGGGGCAGAGGATGTGTCAAGAAAATTAAGTGCTAGAAGTTTGCATGTTGAATGTGATTGTTCTAATTGTATTAAGGTTGAAGATTGTCCAAATGAAACTTTCGTATTAGCTGTTACTCAAAGTCAAGCAGGTCCAAAGCTTGATTGGCAGGAAAACAGGAGAGGACAATGAAAAAGGCCACAAGGCAAGTAAAGAAGTTGCAAAAACTTGCTAAAAAACAAGAATTTGAGCAATTTGATGATAAAGGGGATTCAAAAATTCAGATTCATGAATATCAAGAGCATTTTCCTAAATAGTAGGAGTATTCTCTTGAGTAGTAGGATCAGTTTCCGGATAAGCAAGAATAGTTTTCTGAAAGTATAGTTTTTGAAAAGTTACAACAAGGAGGTTCAGAAGAGTTATTTCAAGCTCTAGCAAAGTGTTCTTTGGACTTAACTTTAGAACAAATTTTGGATTTAATTCCAGGGTTTAAGGAAATATATTCTTGAAGATCAGGGCAGAAACAATAGGAAATGTTTAATAATAAAGCAATTCAGGATCAGGTAGTTTCTGACTGTCAGGTAGTTATCCCAACTCAGCACAAGAGGTGGTGGATTATCAAGTCCCTACAATTCAAGTGGAATATGCTAGAAGGAATCATGATGATGTATTGTTGGATGGTGGGTATGGGGTTAACATACTACCTAAGCATACATATTTGGCAACAAAGAAAGAGGAATTGTTACTGGTGCCATTTTAGGTTAGGATGGCATATCAGAGACGATTACAGCCTTTGGATATTCTACGGAACCAATTGATTAAAGTGGAAAGTGGTTTGAAGTTCATGGTAAGTTTTGTGGTTTTAAGTATGTGAAAAATTGGAGCTTCTTATAACATGCTTTTGGGCAGACCTTGGTTCAAGTTGGCCAAGTTGAAATAGGACTGGAGAAATGATTATGTATGTATTCTTGGGGGGCTTAAGGACATTCGAGTATACACAGTCAATAAGGTCATGCTGAAAAGTTATGCTAAACCTATGGTGGCTCAAACTATTAAATTTTGGTTGATGAGGTTGAAGATAATGAAGAGTAATTATTTTTGCAAGCAAATCCCTCTGTAGTTCCTCTCTTTGAGATTGATGTTGATGGCATCATTTAGGAATATCACGAGTCTCCTATGACTATGTGAAATGCAGTTCTAGACCAACAAACTAGTCAATCTGCAATTTGAAATCTATTTGGACAGCATTCATTCAGTTTTCCTAAAGCTCATGATGAGCAACCTGAATTTCAGGAGGTTAGGGAATAAGAAGAATAAATAAGTTGGGAAAAGAATCTAAAAGTTAGCAATCTAGGGATGTTAAGGAGAATGATGGCCCCTTGATATGCAAGAAGAGAAAGGGAAAAAGGCTATTCTTCAAGTTGAGCAAAGGTATGAGCATGCTATCAAAAGATCTGCAAGGATAGTTGAAGATGAGGTTTAGGAGGTTAACCTAAATGAGCAGGGGGAAGGAAAGCCCATAAAAATGAGTAATTATGTAGATGAATAGTTTAAACATGACCTTATCAAATTATGTCAGGAGTTTCAAGATGTTTTTGCTTGGGACTATGCAAACATGAAAGGGTTTGATACGACTTGAAAAAGGATAAACTTGAAAAAGGATGCTAAGCCTATTATTCAAAAGAAATATAGAATGAACCCCAATTATGCTAAGTAGGTTAAGGAGGAACAAGTTGTTGAGGGTTGGATTTATTAAGCCAGTCAATGAGGTGACTTCTCTCTCTCCTTTTCTTCTCTCCCGAGTTTTTTCTCTCTCCCAAGTTTTTTCTCTCCCCCTCTCTCGTCTCTCCTCTCTTTTCCTTCTCTCTCTCCTTTTTTTCTCTTTGTTTCTTCTCTCTCTCTCTCTCTCTTTTACATTTTATCTTTCCTCTCTCTATAATTCTCTCTCTTTGATCCCCCTCTCTCTCCTATTCTTTCTTTTCTTCTCTCTTTGTATCTTTCTGTCACTTTTTTGTTCTTTATCTCTCTGTCTCTCCTCATTTTTCTTTTCCTCTCTCTTTCTCTTTTAAGCTTTTTCTCTCACTCTCTTTTCTCTCTATATATTTTTTCTTTTCCCTCTATTTTTCTATTTTCTATCTTCCCCTTTCTCTCCCTCTATTTTCTCTCTCTCTCTCTCAAATTAAATATTTCCTATTTGTCTCTCTCTGAGTTAAAAGCTATGTCAAAAAAGGACTAATTAAAAAAGACTATTCTCTTTCCTATTCCCCCCCTATCTCCCTCTTTTCTTCTTGTTTTCTTCTTCTTCTTCTTCTTCTCTCTCTCTCTCTCTCTCTCTCTCTCTCTCTCTCTCTTTTCTTCTCTCTTTTAAAATTTATTGTTCCTCTCTATAATTCTCTCTCTTCTTTTTCTTCTTCTTCTTCTTCTCTTTGTCTGTCTATCTCTCCTCTCTTTTCCTTCTTTCTTTCTCTTTTAAATTTTATCTTCCCTCTCTCTCTCTCTCTCTTCTTTTTTCTTTTTTTCTTCTCTCTTTTAAAATTTATCATTCCTCTCTACAATTCTCTCTCTTGTTCTTCTCTGTCTATCTATCTCTCTCCTCTATTTTCCTTATATATATATATCTCTCTCTCTTTTAAATTTTATCTTTCCTCTCTCTCTCTCTCTCTAAAGTATGTGAAAAACTGTCCAAAAAACTTTAAATTAAAAAATTTTAAAAATATTTAATTAAAATAAAAGTTTAAATTTAAAAGTTTAATCTAACAGAGAGAGAGAGACTTATGATTTAAAAAAATCTTGATTTAATTAAAGGAGAGAGAGAGAGAGAGAGAGAGAGAGAGAGAGAGAGAGAGAGAGAGAGAGAGAGAGAGAGAGAGAGAGAGAGAGAGAGAGAGAGCCTAGGCCCTACATATGAGAGAGAGGGGGGAGGAAAGGAGGGGATTTAATTTAAAAGGGGAGGGGGAAGAGTAAGGGAGAGATTACATGGGAGAGAGAGGGGAGGGGGTTTTAATTTTAAAAAAACGAGGTTTAGAAAAGGAGGTAGGTTCAAATTAAAGGAGAGAGAGAGAGAGAGAGAGAGAGAGAGAGAGAGAGAGAGAGAGAGAGAGAGAGAGAGAGAGAGAGAGAGAGAGAGAACCTAGGTCCTACACATAAGAGAGAGAGGGGGAGGGGGGGATTAAAAAAAGGGGAGGTTCATGAAGCCCTCTAGAGGTTCGAGGATTTCTGAACTTACAACCAAAATAATATAGTAGTAAGATTTTGGACCACCAATCTCATTTGCATTAGTGTAAGTGTAAACTTTCATGATGTTCTAGAGGATGTAGACAAAGTAAACAACGTGATACATCCATATTCCTTATGTTGTCACAAACTAAAGTTTCTTTACTCTTTTCCATTAGATGTGAGTGAAGAGCCAAATTCTTAGTGAAAAGTATATATAACAAGCTTGAATATTTAAGTTTGTAAATAGGGAAAGAAAGCTTCCTCTAGTATGTTTTTGGATAAGGATATATCCTAGCATGCTTTTAGATAAGGACATGACAAGCAACATTGCATTAAGTTCTATTTCAACTTGTATTTCATGCTAAGGAATTTAAGTTCATCGAAATCGTATGCATATCATCTTACAAATTAAGAGACCCGAGACACACAAACTCGTCACTCAAGTGACAGATAGAGTCGAACAAGTATGGATAAGTTGCTTGAAGTAATGAACTAATTGTATTTGTGTGTGTTCTATTGATTACTAGTGTTATAGTTATGGGGTTGAACAATAGTTTCAATAGAATTCTAAGTATTGGCAATGGCTAACTTGTAGGCTTTGGCATTTCTCCTTTAGAAATACATATAAAAAAGTACAATGTCTTTGTGTTGTTTTTGAACAATCCTTTTGAAAAATTAGTCATATAATAGGTTGAGCAATGTTTGCTTAGGTTCTATTCAACTTTTAAACTTTGCGGAAAGTGACATGGATGTTTTGAAGATATGAAAAATCCTAATTAACCCTCGAATAGTGTATGTTTCAGATTTGAAAAGGGCCTTCAAATACACCTCATTAAACACTTTGATAGAATTTTTTGATCCAAATAGTTCTCATAAAAACCTCTAATGAGTGTTTTCAAAAGACTTTATATGCTAAAGAGTGGAGGGACCAATTATAGAAAAGTTGATGATAAAAATAGTAAATTGGATGCACCAATTATAGTAAAGAATGCTTTGGAAAGACTTAACATGCCAAAGAGTGGAGGGATCAATTATAGTAAAGTTAATGAAGCATATGTAAGTTTGTGGTGGATTTCCCATTTTGAGTTAGTTTTGAGATGTGATGTTATGAACGAAAAGGTGATGCAAATATGAATTAACTAAGTCTAATATTATAGATTTTATTCTTAAAAAGATATGCACAACTACAAGATAAAGTCTTGAGGGATTTGCTAGGTCTTCATGTCAAATTACTAATCCAAAGGTGTTACAATTGGCCCAAGTGATGCGTCTAACATCGTTTGTCCATCTTGATGTGGTCCTTGAATTCAAGATCTAGGGAACTCATGGTCAAATGAAAATGGAAGGTGTCGTGTGACAACGAACCATTGGGTAAATGGTATAACCTATCAAGCATCTTTGTTTGTACTTTTTCTCATTATTATAAATAGAATGGAGGGGAACCCACAAAAGTCATAGTCCTAAATACAATTGTTAACAAATCCCACTCCTTTTTTCTCCATTTGTCAATATAAGGTCCATGTTGTCTCCTCAACCAAGAGCATCTTACTCAACTTCCATGCTTGCATCTCCTTTTTTATAACATTTCTATCATACACGCCTTTTACCGCCTTTTCTTCATAGTCTTGTGAATATATCACAAGGTTTTTCACTCTAAACTCATGGCTTCCAACACTAGTGACTTGAAGTGCAGATTGTTACCTTGTCCTAACTCACAAAGAACACCCAAGGCACCCTCTTCTTTTGATGATACTTCAAAACCAAATAATAATACACACATTAGTCGCAAGGATTTCCCTCTTAATTTCAAATTTGGAGTGGCCACTGCTGCATACCAAGTGAGTTTTCAATTGAATAGATTACTACATGTTTTGCCTTCAAGTATGCACATTTGGCATGATTTTCTTTTTCTCTAACAATTGTCACTTCAATGTAATCTAGGTGTTTTAACCTAATCTAGAGAATTGGCATGTTTTAATGAGACTTGTTAGGTTGAAGGAGCTTCTTTGGAACATGGGCGTGGGATGAGCATATGGGACTCTTTCTCCCATATCCCAGGTGGTTTTCAACAATATCTTATGTGAATTTCCAACTCGCTATTGCTATTGGGATTACACCTTTCCTAGAAGTGTCTGATCTTAATCATTTGGTTTGTTAAAGGTAACATTTCTGATCGAAGTACGGGTGATGTGGCAAGCAACCACTACCACGAGTACAAGGTGATTAGCAGTGAACTGATAAACTGATGCTATCGTTAACATTATGAGAATACCAATCATATTCATGATTATCAAAGCACAACCACAACATAATAACACCAGCTTTAGTTGTTAGACTTATGGTTATTGTTATTATTGCATTATTATTATTATTACAAAACAATGATAACTATTAGTACTAGTAATGCTATATTGTCATGATCGAGCATACAAGATCAACATTTTTGTGTTTATAATCAAACATGTTGAATCCAGCATCATGTGTATACATGTTTATAATCAAGCACGTTGAATCGAACAACAAATTGACCTTCTAGTTTTCCTATATGAATGTGATAACCAGACTGACATACAATTGATGGTGGACCTTAGCATCGAGATGTATCGATTTTCTTTTTCATGGTCGCGGATACTTCCAAGTAAGTTTTAGAGGTTAATTAGTAGAACAACGATGAGAGTTTACCATAAATGAACTACATAAGTAAAGACCGACATACTAGTAATCACATCAATAAAATTGTCTTAGCAGCCCATTAACTGCCTGAGTAAACTAGCAAGCCGTTAGCTATCTGATTGAAGAACAACATACTAGTAATGGCATGTATAAACGTGTCTTACGAACCCATTAATTATCTGATTAGTTAGCAAACCGTTAATTATCTGAGTAAAGAACAACGGACTAGTAGTAATCACGTCTATAAAATTGCCGTATCAACCCATTAATTGTCTGATTCATTAGCAAACCCAACAATGATCTAAAGACTCCAAGTTGGGCAGCCGGAGCAGGCGAGATCAATCCGGAAGGCGTGACTTTCTACAACAGATTAATCAACGAGCTGCTCCAGAATGGTAAGCACAGAGCTTAATCTTCAGTCCTTTATCATCCTTGAAAAATGCGTTGTTTCTTCCTGGGTGTTCACAGAAGAAGACAATTCCTTCTTTGGGGCCTTAATTCTGTTTTTCTTTTCTGGGTCTCGAAGTACCAGTGAAGATAATCCCTCATTTGGGGCCTTATTTCATCACTAAACATCCCCCCCCCCCCCCCCCGGAAAAAAGAAGGTCGAAAAAAGGAAACACACAAATCTGGAGGTTTTGATGCGTAATAGTCATGCCTGATTAACTTTATGGGCACTTGGTCTTCTTCTGCATAAAAGTAATAACATCTGAGGACATACAATGCATGTCCTGTCGTCTCTTGGAGCTTAATATGCTGGAAATCTTTGTGACTAATTATGGTTGAAATTTATGGCGCACTTGATGATCTTCTTCGTGAACCTGCTCTCAGGAATAATAACCTCTTGTAGAATTCATGCATGTATGTTTTGGAGCTTAAGATGCTGGAATTCTTGATGCTCTATGCATGGAATCTATGGGGCATCTGGATCTTCTCCTGGTTGTATAAAGTTTGAATTTGCTCGTAACCACAGAGGTGTTGTAGAATGTATGCGTGGACTCCTGTCTTTTTGGGAGCTTGTGCTGGAAATCTTCAATATCGATGCTTGAACAGTCTGGCGGGATTGTGGCAGGTATTGAGCCCTATGTGACCTTGTATCATTGGGACATGCCCTTGGCCTTGGAAAATGATCCTGATGTAAAGGGATGGAGAACAGACAGAATTATGTAAGTGCTATACCCGAGTATACAAGCTAGGCAGCATCAATCACCTATAGATTATCTGTAATAATCTTTAAATAGCTTTAACTGATTCTGTAATGAGTAGGCACAATGAAAATTGTGAGTGCTTTCCAGCTCTTGGGAGTCAGCAGGCTGTTTCTGATTTCAGCTTCTTTCACAAGAAGTTTTAGACCAATTCCCACTATAATTTCCACATTGTGTATTATAATGTCATAAGCTTCTGCTCAGGAACCCGGGCTGGGCAACCCCCTGCCCCCAACTGCACCTAGCTAGGTATGTGGTCCCTCCCGAGCAGAAGCTCATGACATTGATCACTATAGGGAAAAACAAGGCAACAGAGCTCCTTTTCCCACATGGGAAAATGTCTAAAACTTATTGTGTCTGCAAAGGGAGGCATAGCTAAGGGGGTTTCTATGATAGGCGATAAAATTGATTAATAACGGACGATAATAAATTCCTTGCTTGCCTTCGTTGATGGCTGACATACGGTTGCAGTACTCACAATCTCTGTATTTGCCAATGCATGCAGCAAGTATTTTGCACACTATGCAGACACTTGCTTCAGGCTATTTGGAGATAGAGTGAAGAACTGGACAACCTTGAATGAGACTCAATCCTTTGCCTATAATGGGTATGCCATTGGAACGCACGCCCCTGGGCGGTGCTCTTCCATCTGTGGTACCCTCAAGAGCTCATACACAGGTGACTCGAGCACGGAGCCCTATGTTTGCACTCACCACGCGCTCCTCTCTCATGCCGCTGCTGTAAAGGTTTACAGAACCAAGTACCAGGTATATTAAAGTTCTTTTTCCTCTTGCACTTTTCCTGGTTTCAACCTTTGATTTTCTGATAGTGCAGGCATAATAGAGCATACACATGTAAGTCAACTGGACATATGGGGAAGCAGCAAAGGTTAGTCTGTTTGCACAGTCTGTTGCAAAGGTGAAACTACAACACAATCATCACCATTTGCAAAGCGGTGATAAAGCATAATATCAAGCTCCATTGGTTGGAATCATACTCACATGATTCAATCATATATTGCATATTACATGCGCATGAAATGGGGCAATCATATCATGCAAAATTTGGGTCTCATAGCATGTGGTCTGACAAAAAGAGATTGTCATTCTAAAATGAGTTGGGTGATCATCTTGCATGCAGAATAACTTGTCTAATTGTTCTAATAAGGTCGAGGGAAATATTAGGGCCACATATAATTCAAGCTTTAGGATTAGAATCATGCTGCAAACATACTTCCATTCTGGGCATGTATGATGTTTCGAAATGCAAGAAATACCATGACATCATAACTGTTTTTTCCTGTATCATGCAAGAACTTTGGCTAGGCACCTGATCCATTTTTGAGGTGCAGACAGCAGCCAGTATCAATTCAAACAATATTCAGAATTTTTGTGATGTTTTTTAAGGTGCAGTAGATATCCATGAAAGGGTGCTCAAAATCATACCTTGTCTTGTGCCTGCAGGCAGAACAAAGGGGTAGAATAGGCATAACAGTCAATTCCAAATGGTATGAACCTTACACCCCCACTCAAGAGGACATCGATGCAGCTCAGAGATGTATTGAGTTTGAATTGGGATGGTAAGCAACATGATGCAAATAGAAAGGAATCGTAATGGAAAATTGTGAATCTCATAGGACAAATTTTTCACGAAATTAGTATGGAACTAGAGACCATTATAATCATCTTCTGGGATGTTTATCTTAGGTTGTTGGACCCTATCCTCCTGGGGGATTATCCCCAATCTATGAGATCAGGAGCAGGGAACAGGCTACCTTATTTTTCAGAGGAAGAAAGAAGTGACCTTCTTGGCAGTGTGGACTTTGTTGGCTACAATTATTACACTGCCTACTATGCCAGAAGCATGCCTCCTGCTGAGCCAAGCAAAAGATGGATCCTTACAGACCGACTTGCGGCAACTGAATGTAAGAAGAAAGTATCTTGGTGGGATGAGTTAAATTTGAATCCAGGCTAATTGTCACAAATCTACCTATCTTGCACTGATTTTATGAGCAAAACAATCGGTGGTTGAACTTCTGGTTATCCAAAAAGGACCTTACGCTTGTTCTTAGGCACTTCGAGCTGATTTATCAATTCTTTTCTTGACATGCACCAGATACCAACCCAAGTGGAGAACTAATCGGGGAGCCTTATGTAAGTGCTTCAACTCTTAACAAGTTTTGGCTTCTGAAATTATGGAGCTTGCTTCTCATAAAGCAAATTGTATATACGACCTAAGACATGCGTTTTGAAATACTGGAATGCCAAACAATCTCATCAGGGTCCACCGGCTTTGCTGTGGATCTACAATTGCCCGTGGGCACTGCCGAAGATGCTAGAATGGATGGAGCAACGCTATGGTAAGGAGCAGTTTGAAAGAACTCCGATTATTATCACTGAAAATGGTAAGCTCCCATAGTGGGTTTTGGCAAACTGACGTCATGCATATCACCATGATAAACAAAGCAAAGGTTATTGGATCCTCAGTATAGTGATCGATTTTGTGCCTTCTCTCTTGCAAGGCACTATGGATATGGAGGTTGGCCTTACTCTGGAAGAGGCTCTGAACGATACGTCACGTATAAGATACTTGCAAGATACTCTTTCACATCTAGCTGCTGCATTAAGGTCTCTCTCTCTCTCTCTCTCTCTCTCTCTCTCTCTCTCTCTCTCTCTACACAGACTTCATAATGGGTTTTACCCTATAGTAATGTAGGCAGACAATGTTATACAAAGAAAGACATGCATGTTTGCATTTTTGTTTGTTCAGGGATTCACTCATGAGTCATGCATCATAATATGTTTCATGGATTCCTACAACCTTATGTTCTCAATGTATAACTAAAGAATTGATTGAAAAAGAAAAATAAGTTGAAGTACATTGCAGGAAAAACCACTACCATGTGGAGGGCTACTTCACATGGTCTCTCCTTGACAACTTTGAGTGGGCTGATGGTTTACAATGTCGGTTTGGTCTACACTATGTGGACTACGAAGACCACCAAAAACGCTATCCCAAGACATCGGCCTTGTGGTACAGAAGTTTGTTAAGTAACGACACTCCTTCGAACCCTTATGGCAATAGAGAAGTTGTGAGCACCTCGAAATCGATCAAGCAACAATCTAGGACTTGCTTCTCGCACCTCAAGTACCCAATTGTACATTCCCTTGGCTCCTTTGTAGAAATGCTCATCCCATTTACTCGAAGGTGGTCTCATGCCCAAGATTTTATTTTAGGTTCCTTAAAGGCAAAAGAGAGACCGGTATAAAGTGCTTGATCTCTCTATAGAATGTCACTTTTTTCCAAAACTTCTACATAGTATCCTTCCATTCTTCCTCATTCATCCAAAAAGCAAGGTACATTACATGAATGCTGTCCCAAGTCCTAAACCCAATTTATTCTACTTTGTAGAAGCCCTCTTGTATAAGTTTCATATTTATATAGTTAAACATTTTATGCAATAATTTTCTCATAAAGCTAATAGCTTCTCTATCAACTATAAGCTTCAACATGATTCTTATATTTGTAATCTTCATTTCCATGTGTACTTTGTGCTTATTTAATGAAATCATTAAAATTGTATCAAATGCAATATGAAATTGTTTTTACAAAGCCATTCAATGATTTTGGAACAATTATGCTCTAGGTTCTATCACTCACGTGTCTTTGCAAGTGTTAGCTTCTTTAAACATCTATATGATCAAGGTTAACCTAAATTTTTATATCATGATGTGAATGAAAAAGTGAGTAAACCTAGGTTGGTTTGAAGGCAAGGAGAGGTCTATAATAGCCAAGATGTGAAACTTGTGTTATGTAAGAACACTTTCAATGCCACATGCAAGGTTTGATGCGGACCATGTCCCAAGTGTGAGGTCAAGATCACAATGCACATTACATGTCTTACAACATGAGAAAAAAATAGAGATAGGACATAAGGTATAGCAATGTAGCTCCAACAAGTAATACGTTTACTAGGCTATATGTTATGTTCTCCAAGACCAATATAATAATGTGAAAAAGGGTGTGGCTAGTCATACAACTTGGAAGAAAATATAAGGGAATACAAGTGCTTAATGGTCTAGTTGTAATTGAATGCAAATCAAAACACATATATGCAAGGCCTTTAAGGGTAATCGGGGAGGATGGGGGAAAGAGCCCATGGTGGATGAGTGTAATACCAACAAGGTTTTCCATCTTGTAGGATGAAGAGTAAGCTATGGCAACCCCAACTATGAAGGAACTACTACTAAAGCTCCCTTCAATGCCAAGAATCCCCTTAAGGCTACTCCTAGTGGCATGTGAGGATGTGCATGATGAATAACTACACTACTACCAAAGTAGCATATGCTTAAAGGATCTCACTTCTCAAGATGGATTTGTAGCAGACTTTCTAGACATGCCACCTTGAGATGTTGCCAAGAAGTAGGATCTAGTACCTATATGGTGGCTAGGCAAAGCCTCCAAACCCACAATTGCACTAGTCAACCTTGATGATGAGAATCATGTCATGCATCTTTGGCCCATAGAGTAGATGACTACTTTGAGTGACTAATTGGTAGTAGAAAGCACCCCAAGTGACACACCCAAGGTTGGGCTCTGCTCAATGGAGTATTTTGCAAGCTCTTGACCAAATGAATGATGTAGCCTCATAAGACCATAGAGGATGCTTTGGGATGTCCATGTGCTATTGTGGGCAACACTAACAAATTCCAACTTGTTGCACATGAACCAACCAATTATTGTGCCTCTAGCCATAGGAAGTATGGTACTCTCCTTGGTCCTTAGTTATTATCACATAGGTATCTCTAGAAAGTATGTCTAAAATGGTCCATGTCACTATGCTTTGCCTAGTGTTTCCTACATGAGGGGCCTTATTACATATCATCATATATCAAGATATGTTTGATTCTTATGCATAGGTGGAGAAACTCACTATGTTTTATGAAACTCACAAGGTAGGGCAACTCCAGTCTCTTAGATCCCATTCCAACTCATCCAAGGCCCAAAACTCCCAATGTAAAGTCACCACTCATGGTGGATATCAAATTAAGCAATGTGTGGGTCAATCTATCATAACTTCTTTTGGAGTCTTATGATTTGAATCCTCCTCTAAGGGAGGTCAAAGAAAGCTAAGACTTGCTACCCTTTTTTAGGTGGTAATTGGTTGCCCTCCTACATGATGAAGAATGTGCTTGGGGGCACCTATGAATTTTCATGCTATGTACACTAGGATAGCTATTGGAAGGGAGAAGAAGACAATGGTATCACTTGCATGACATAGCTAAATGAATAAGAATTTGTAATTTGAGAGCCTTTCCACTTCTCACAACGTATATTTTCCTTCATAAAGGATGAGAATCTTCAACTCTTGGATCACTTCTACTCTGATACCATGCAAATAAATAGTAAGTTTTACAAGAAAAATGGTAGTGTGTATATGGCAAAAAATATGGCATAGAACTCGAAAACACATGAAGTAAATGAAACAATGAATCATGTACAACATGATACAATGGAGCCATAGGGTTTTGTGTCTCTAGGACTAGTGCTAAGATGAGTGGAGTTGAGTTGATGATGTTAATCAAGGCTTTGATTAGCTTGGGTGATTAGATGGTAGCACCTATGAAGGAGAACGCTCTTTGGATAGAGCAAGACATAGTCCCCCATCAAGGGGATGTTGGAGAAGATGCAAGATGATAGAAACTAGGAGAGGGAGCAAAACACAATCCTCTAGAGTTATAAGTGATTAAGATTATGATGCAATCTCTTCAAATGGTGGCTAGTATCAAGATAATGATCATTAAGATGATGATATATCTCTTCAAATTGTGGTTGATATCGAGATAATTGCTAGGTCATCAGTCTAGAGGAGAAAACACAAAGCATGCTTGAAGAATGCCTTTAATAAAGTAGTCGTAATAAAGCAATTGCTAGAAACCCCCTCTAGAAAGAAAAACACAAAAATGCAAACCCACATATACCTCCAAACTATAGAACACAAGGTTGTTGATGGAGTTGACTCTAGCAAATGGATGTGGGATGCAAAACAACCAATACAATAGTTGAACATCGGTCTATAGCTACTTTGAGATGACGATGACACCAACAATTGCATGTCTCTTGCTTAGAAAAACACATCAATTTTGGTGCCAAAATAGGTCACAATTTGCATGGATGAGTCACATGTAAACACATAGTGATTAGAATAGTAATTAATCATATGGACAAAGGATAACTTATTAGAGACCCAAATGTAGGAGTGGCAATAGAGGGGATGAGGATGGTAGCTAGTTGGAGAGAAGAGAGGCTAATTTGAATGAAGAGGAATGATTGCAAGTGTAATGAATACCCATACCATATCTTATTTATAGGAGATTTTGAAGCATTTGTTCTACTATACATAATAAATGCCTAAAATACAAATAAAGTTGTTTTGGGGTTGCTAATGCAAAACTTAATTAGCAACTAATGCAATACATTCAAGCATTAATACATCTAATGAATTTGTTTTCTCAACACTCCCAATAGGTTATTGAACCTCCTGAAAGCACCTTCCCAACTTTACTACCTTGGGAGGAAGAGAGCTTGTGCTCTTGAACGAGTAGAATGCTGATGCATCTTGCAAGGGTTGGTTATTATAGCTCTTGTTGAAATTTTTTTTGGCCTACTTTAACATGTGATATCAAGATATCTAGGTAAGTAGCCACTTGATCAAGGCTAAGGAGAGGCACCACTATTTTGTGGTGCATAGAAAAATGTTGAGGTGAGTAACCTCTATTGGAGAATTATAATTGATGTCCATTAGATAGTTGGGACTTGCTCCAAAAGTAACTTCATCCTAACACATCCAAGTCATTGGGACACATGCTCCATCACAAACCTAATCATGGATGGCCTCAACAAACTTCACCTCTGATCATGCGTGTAAGAGTGTGTTTTGTAAGAAGAAGGATGGGTTTGGCCTTTTTCGGGGGGAGGGGGGGTCAATGGGGTTCATTCAATCCACCTTACCATTTTGAGATTTGTGAATTACAAATATACCCACCTCCATTGGATACAAGAACTCCCCATGGCTTACAACTCTTATGTATGAATAGATCCCATATTGGTGAAACTCAAATGGTAGGAGTAGAGTGTGATACGAAAATGTGCGAGCTACCAATGAAGAGATGGAGCCTCTCATTGGATGATAGTGGCCACTATACTATATTGTAGTAATATCCCCATTGTATGGATTCATCACCTTTTGGAGAGGGAGAAGTAGGAGTGGGAGTGATAGGGGGGATTAGAAGGGATAGTGTTAGGGGGACAATGGAAAAGGGGAGGATTTGGGAGGCAGGGAAGTGGTCCACCTTGCTGCAAGGATGGCTAAGAGGAGGGGAGAGGGAGTGGGGTAGTTGGGGAGGTGGAAATGGTGGGTGATGACCTCATGCTAAGTAGTTCTATCATTATGGGGGGATGCATGGTGGAGTGTTGTCCTTCTAGAACTAGCTTTTCTCAACTAGGGTTGCTCAAGGGTTGCCTAGCCCCAACCACAATAATGTTATAATAATGAATCCATCATCATATATAGTAGGGTGTGACACTATTTGATGCTTGATCTCTTGTTGAGTGGGATTTCACAAAATTAATGCACTTTATAATGTTCAAAGGCATGACACCAAAGACACTATCTAGGTTGCCTTGTTATGAAACTTGCTAGCTAACTAAAAGTTACCAGTTTCAACCTCCAATATTTGAAATTGCTACCCATACCTTTGGTACCCTCACTCTTTCCACTACATTTGTGAAAGATGTTGGAAGCACAATGCCAAAGAGCTTATGGAAGTCCTCCACTAGCTAGCAATCTCTAGTAGAAGGCTTGGGAAGAGGAGATTGATAGGATCCCTAGGTAGTCTATGATTAGAACAAAAGGTGGAAAATCAAGATTGTGAAGTTGATATACCTAGAAACCATATATGCAACCCCCTGCCCACATGAGAGCTATTAACAACCTCCTATGTTGCATGTTGATAGTAGGTGAACCACGTGATATACCTTGACCCATCATCACTATGTCTACCATGTGTGGCATGCCAATGTGCCGAGGTAGAATGAAGGAAATATTAGCATTGCACTCAAGAAGGGGAGTGATCGCCGGCCATGACTTGTTTAAAGACCATCGTCCCCTCTAGCTCCTTCTCCGTGGAGTGGACTATTTGAACCTATTCATTGGAGAGAACAATATGGAAATGAATATGACAAGGTGCACCCATGGGTTGCATCACAATTCGACTAGAAGTTTCAATTGCCATTGCTGAATTTAGTGAAGATTTGGCAAGGAGGGAAATATGGGTAGGACAATGGCAAGGAGAGAGAGAGAGAGAGAGAGAGAGAGAGAGAGAGAGAGAGAGAGAGAGAGAGAGAGAGAGAGAGAGAGAGAGAGAGAGAGAGAGAGAGAGAGAGAGAGAGAGAGAGAGAGAGAGATGGGGGATGGGGGATGGAGGGGAGAGGGTTGTCATTGCAAGAAAGGAAGTAGTGGTTGGAAAGGGTAGGTGACTACAATAGTAGCTATCATGGGGCTTCAATGATGAAACTCACTCTTGCTTTTCTACTTTCACAACATAATGATGGAACTCCCAAGCTAACAAAAATAGTGATATGTCACAATTTAGCAATGTAGCTACAACAAGCAATGTGTATCTAAGATAGCTACATGCCATGCTCCCAACATAGCGTTGCAATGAGACTAGGAATTTAAGTTTTGTAAGCCACTAAGATAGACATGATACTGAGCATCATAATGCTTAAAGTATTACTTAACAAGGTATTTGCATCTCTCTTAAAGGGGTTTGGATCAATGTATATAACTATTTGAAACATATGTGGAAGAGATTGGTAAAGTTCCATGTGTTCCAAATAAAAACATATTGCAAACCTCATTACAACCATGTATATTGCAATTACGCTCGGCAATGTTTGATGTGGCTAGACCTTGATAGGTGTGGCTAGACCTTGATATAGAAGGGTGATGTAGAATCTAGACTACACCAAAATGTGAAGCACTTAAAGTTTTAGTTAAGTTATTCACTACAAGTTCATGGGATGAGCCATTGAGAACTTCATGTTTGAGGAATTTTTTTTGATAAAGATCAACCTTCAAAGCTTTACTCCTAAGTGATTTTCAAGTTATCAAATACATTAATATGGTTTAAACACCTCTAGAAAGCATAAACCTATTTTTATAAAGCCTCCCTAAAGCCATTGTCACTTGATGCTTTTCTATCATCCATCTACTTTTTGTCCTCGTTAACTTGGAATAGTTTTATCGATTTAAATGTAGGTTACTTTACACTAACCATTCCAAAAGACGATGAGATGTTTCATGCAATAATTGTTTTCACTAACTTCGAGCACTCGTATCAATTTAAAAGCAAGATACTTTACACTAACCATTCCAAAAAGTGACAAACTGGTTCATGCAAAAACTTCTAAATTTCAAGTTTGTTTTAACCCTACGGTCAAAAGGATAATAAGGTATATGCCTTTAAGGCTTTTTAGCATAACCCCCTTCTAGCTTAGATTCATGAGCTACTCAAAATATATTAGCTTTTGATTATGGTATTTCTATTTCCATTTTTCTTATGATGTAAGAAAGTTTGAGATGATGAAGACTTGTAGTGTGAAGATGAAAGGGAGGCTAAAGCTTTTCAACCACAATCCACTACTAGGCCAATTATTGAGAAAAGAAACAACTTGATAAGTTGTGATGTCACATGATGGTGATCTTCCTTTAGCTTGTCACTCTTTACCACGCTTGAAATTGCCTTCAACATACTTCGCTTTAAAGCCTAAATTCACAACAAGATATAGAACTACTATTGTAGCCAACCTAACAAAGCAAATAAATTGTAAGAAATCATTCTATATCATTTGGGAGCAAAGATCACATGAGCTAGATCATATGAGATGAGCATACAAGCTGAACAAACAAAATACTTATTGGCATAATCTAGAGAGAAATACTTATCCAACTAACATTTTTCATCCATATTGGTATTTCTCTTTATGTCGCTTCTCTAGCACCCTGAGGAAGCTCATTGGATGTTGGGCAACATACATACAATGTTTTGCCTATGGGACCTTTCAATGGTACACCATTCTTTCTCCCCATCTCTAAATTGATCTTAGGAGAATCCACCTTCTACATGTTAAGGAGGATCTTAAATTGTTAATGCAATGCACAAAAGAAAAATTCTTACAATAACCAATAATTTTTCTATTAATTAAATAGATACAACCAACATGCTCATTTGGTAAACCATGATTATTCAAAGAGCACAAAGTTCATTTGTCTTTGTGAGAGAGAGAGAGAGAGAGAGAGAGAGAGAGAGAGAGAGAGAGAGAGAGAGAGAGAGAGAGAGAGAGAGAGAGAGAGAGAGAGAGAGAGAGAGAGAGAGAGAGAGAGAGAGAGAGAGAGAGAGAGAGAGAGAGAGAGATCCTTAAACATATTTTTTAATGTCACTTGCAATGATCAAACCATGTCATGATAATGATTAACTATATATGCACATCTTGTCCAAACAATCAAGAAGTTACTTTTTCCAAACCCAACAAAAGACCCATGATAATGTCTTTTCACATCACGAGTTACAATATATCACTATAAACTAACTTTGAGTTATATAACAAAGATATTGATAGAATTTTACAAACTCCCAATATAAATCATAAATGTATGACATAATTGCATACCCAACACCAACCCAACAAGCATTATGGAACTTTTTGGAATGTTAAAAGAAAGTAGGGATGTATAATGTCGGATATACCCCCATGAGCATTAAAACACTTTTTTAATCTTAAAGGTAGAGATATAGTCTTTTGTAAGATTTATGGCAGACTGTATTCTTGTATAAGTATTTATTTTTGAGATCTAAGTAATGCAAAAGCAACCCCTAGTAAGTTAATCGAGTATGTTCACAAAGTTACTTTACTCATAAATCCATAGTTAGTACTACAAGATTTTCTTGATACCTAGTACCTAGATCAACCACATTGACTTCTACCCCTTGATAGATGTTCTTTGTATATTTCTATTGCATGCTACTTTCTTTTAATGAAGCTTTGTAGCAAACTCTCAACTCTATAAATGAGTGCAAACTTGATGGTGTTACTTTCTTGTAATGACCCATTGTAGCAAAATTTTGACTCTATGTATGAGTTCAAACTTGATCATGCATGAGAGGGAAAATACCAAATTTTAGATATAGTGAGATACTAGTGCTTGGATTGCATTTTGTTTACACAATTAATATGCACACATAGCAACCATTGTGACCAAATAATGCATGAATTTTATTTCATGTAAAGTTCCCCATGAGCTTTGCTAGTTCCCATCTCCTCTTTCTCTCTTAATTTCTCTCTCTCCCCTCTCTTTTTATAGCTCTCTCTTTCCATCTCTTTCTCTCTCTCTCTCTCTCTCTCTCTCTCTCTCTCTCTCTCTCCCCTTTCTTTTTTCTCTCTATCTCCATCTCTCCCTATTTCTCAATTCATTTCTCCCTTTCTCTCTCTCCCTTCTTTTGGCTCCCTCTTTTTCTCTTCCCCCTCTCTTTTCAACTCTCCCTTTGCCCATTGGTCCCTCTTGGTCTCTTAAATCTCTCTCCCCCTCTCTCTTTCTCTCTTCCTTCTCTCTTCCCTATCTCTTTCTCTAGCTTCTTTTCTTTTTCTCCTTGTCTTTCATTCTTAGTTTCTTTTTCTAGCTCCCTCTTTCCCTTTTTCTGCCTCTTTTTCTTTTTCTCTTCTCTCCCTTTCACTTCCTTTTCGCTTCCCTCTTCACTCTTAATCTTCCTCTCTCTCCCTCTCTCAAGATCTCCATTTCTCTCAATGTTCCCTCTCTCCTTCTCTCTCTCACTCACACACACACACACTCTCTATATTTATATTTATATTTATGTCTCTATTTCTCTCCCTTCCTTTGTTTCCCGCTTTCTCTCTTAAATTCTCTCTAGCTCTCTTTTTTTCTCTTCCTCATTCTTTCATAATCTCTCCCTTTTTCTTATTCTTTCTCTCTTAACCTCTTGTTTTCTCTTATTCTCTCTCTCTCTCTCTCTCTCTCTCTCTCTCTCTCTCTCTCTCTCTCTCTCTCTCTCTCTCTCTCTCTCTCTCTCTCTCTCTGGGACTTAAAGACTAAAGTCAAATCCTTTGCAAAATTCAAAAATGGTATGCTTTTCTAGAAAAATGAAACTAGCAAAAATTCAAAAAAAAACTTCGATCAAATAAATAGATTGAAATTATCTCACTATGGTGCTTATGCCTTAACAAAATGGTGTAGCAGAGGACAATAATTGTGTATGTCATAGTGGAGATGGCAAGGAGCATGCTCAAAGGAAAGAGTTTTTGTAACGTGCCCGCTCCTCAAACCACGGGACACGTCATAGCAGTCCATCAAGAGATATATCTAGAAGACGCCACCCGGCACTCCCAAGGAATGACATGGGGTTTGCCAACTAGAGTCTCTCGAGTCTGCCTTGCAACGAAACTTACCTGGCCATTCCTACTAGGATCGACTTGAAGTCCAAGTTCTTAGCCAACATTGTCTAAGATCATAGACCGACTTTTTCCTAACATTTCTCGTTAACATTTCCTTTGAGGAAAGCTCACGGCTAATCGAGACCACCCTTCCGTAGGATAGACCTATTGGTCACATCCACCACACTTCCCTCGGGGGTTGTTTTAGTTATCTAATTACCTATCACATTATGTTTGACACATAAAGGCAACTTCCTTAATTAACTCGTTAATCACAGGTTCCTTTACATAATTTAGAGCACTGACACGAAAGAAAGATCAAACAAGATCAAACACTTCCTTAACTTATCTTCGGATTAATGTGTGTTTCCTGCCCATACAGGATAATTAAGTGTTCCTTTCTACCTCCACAGCAAAATCATTCCATCTTCCGGCAACAAACCCCGAAGGTTTATCCTACCAAGATTCCACCTTATAACTAGTATCAAGGCCTCGAGATCCTATCTCGAGTCACGTAGAACACTTGTGTAGGGCCCGGAGGCATTGGGATTTACGGCCAGAGCCCCCACTAGCACCCAAGCATCCTCCTATGCCAAGTAATTTCCACGGAGAGACCTCTCGTGGCGGGTTCGGTCCACATTCCTAGTGCGGATTCACAACCCCCTTGGTTAGGGTTTGGTAGTTCGTAGGGGATAGCTATCGCCATCCTTCCTTAATTATCCCTTTAGGAAATCAACCACAGCTGAAGCAACCAGCTTAAAAACAATTACTAGGGAAAATATCCCTTTTTGTTTCCATGGCAATCAGTCATCTCAGACCCAACTATGTAATCATCAATCACACCCCACTTGGGTTAACATCCAAAACCACATTAACAAACAGTTAAATATAAAACCTCTTGCTTTAATGCATCGCAATCCCATTGCATGCACAATCAAAATTTAACTTGGATGTATCAAAACACTTGCCCAAGGGATTTACAGCCTTTTCAAACAACCAAGCATAAGTTGGGCCAACAATCCATTTAGGGTTAGGTCACCAGCTTCAATTAAGCTAGGAGCGTATCCATTTGCGATAGTCCACAGCAAGATCGATAAAACAATTTGCAGGCAATTATACTTATTCCTAATGCACCGGATCTCATGAAGGTCTAGATTTCTATCCATCGAAAACTATCATTTCATGTGTTTCTTTTAGTCGTCATCACGAAGCATGATTTCTAAATGACTATTCATGCACTGAACTGGTTTAAAAGCTATTATTTTATGGGAAAGCTATTCATGCACTGAACTGGTTTAAAAGCGTCCTCCTGCTCCAAGTAGCACCAACGGAGAGACCTCTCGCGGCGGGTTCGGTCCCACGTTCTCGGCGCGGCTAACAACCCCCTTGGATAGGGTCAGGCAGACAGTCGGAGGTAACTGGTACTACCTCTCCCTCCAGACTTTCAACCTGAAGCATTATTTATTTTTGTTGAATTAGTTCCTTGGGCAAAGAAGTACAAACAGTGCACCTAAGTGTACAATCACGAGCATTCCAGTGGTCGTTTGTACAGCCAACTACTAAGGTGTGATTCCTTCTCCCCGAATGCCTCCAGCATTCGATCATGGATCAATCGCGACTTGGCAAGATCCCAAGGGTTTCGTAAGCTGAGTTGCTTGTTTACCCTCTTTCCTTGGGTTAGGGTTTATACCCTGTTGTCCCAAATTGTCAATACCTTAGGTTTCCTTATATTAAGGTCAATAAATCCTGGGCAACCTCGTCACCCTAACTTGGTTGGTCAACTACTTTCATGGCAATTCAATAAATCCTGGGCAACCTCGTTGCCCTAACTTGGTTGGTCAACTGATCCTTAGGGTGAAAACCCTAGATCATTCTTGCATGACGTTTAAATAATCCTAACATTTTGTGAATGTGGGTAGGATCTTTTTAGATTGGAAATACTAAATCGGCATCCCAAGTGCGATACTAGGCAGAATTTTAACATAACTTAACCTAACCCAGCACATTGAGGTGTTCGTCGTACGCCAACTAATCGTACCTTTTATTATTTTCATGTAAGCTACTCAATTATATGCGAATTACTTGGTTGATCTAACCAACCCATGATTAAAGATGTTCTTCCCTTTAAAGATACAAATACTTTTCTTCTAAACTTGCAAAATACTTTCCCTAAAAGATGTAAGTAACTGCAAGATGTATGAGATGTATCATTCCATGCGAATATGCAATTTCAAGTCCATAGACATTTTTGCCTTTATGCAACTAAAGGATCTACAAATATCTTTCTTTTCCTTGCCCTACACTATAATGATTGACATTCAGAGCTAACTCTTATAAACCCTACGTTGATGCATCGAATTCAAGCTTTAGAATTTTAATGAAGATGCATCCTTTCCCAAATTCAAACTTTGATAAAAGAACTCCATGCATGAACGAATGCCATGAGTCCATCATTGACTTAATCATTCCTTTATCACTTAACCCAACCTAGAACGTAACTATCATTGCATGCGATTTGCAAGGTACATAAATCCTTTCCATGCATTGCAACTACTCGGACATCATTTAATGGGTGTCTACGATTATCTTATACATGAGTCACAACTAGGAAATTATTGCATAAGTGCATTATGTGTTATATGCCATGTCCTTTGCGTGATGCAACAAGGATGCCTTTGCACAATTCCATCTTTTTACTTATTCATCATACGTTCAGAATTGCAACTATCCTTGACCACGGAAGTGCAAGCAATTGCAAATACTTGACATGTAACTAAACTTTGTAGATCGAATGAGTATTTAAATTTCCCAATGCATTTAAACTTTCCTACGAGAGCTAAAACATGCTTAATGCATCCTTTCCATGTGGGAATATTATTCAAAACTTGGGCATTCAATATCGGGGCGTTGTCCACTCTTGTAGTTTGGGTGGAAGCTGATATTGAATGCCCAGGTGATATTGAATGGCATTAAATCTCAGGGATGATGATGATGACGATGATGATATGACATGATTAGCCCAAGGTTTTTCTGTTGCGGGAGATTACTTTGAACCGCTTTTGCGTGAGGTCTAGAGTCGTTAATATTTCATTGCGGAAATTTTACATTCTCTCCCCCTTAGAGGAATCGAGATGTCCTCATCTCGAGAAAATCTGGGGATATTGTTGGTTGAGAGTACTTTCATCCATCCAAGTGGCATCCTCTTCGGGGTAATCTTTCCACTGGATGAGGTATTCTCTCAAGGTCCTTGACCTCAAATGCCTCTCCCTAACATCTAAGATCCTGTCTATCTTATTGATTTGATTTGGTCATCCATGTCTTCCAGCATCTGCTTTGAAGCTTCAACCCTTAAGGTTGGATCCGAAAAACTCAAAGGACTTCGACAATCGTGCCCATACAATGCTTGAAAAGGGGTCATCTGAATGCTTTGTTGGTAAGAAGCATTGTAGGGAAACTCAACTAGTGGCAAATATTGAATCCACTTTTTGGGTTCGCGGTAACAGTGTGCCCTAAGCATATCCTCAATGACTTGGTTGACTCGTTCTGTTTGACCATCTGTTTGGGGATGGTAAGCTGTACTGAAACAGAGTTGAGTCCCAATGGCCTCGAAGATAGCCCTCCAGAAGTGTGATGTGAAGAGGGAGTCACGATCACTAATGATTCTTCTGGGTAACCCATGTAGTTTGAATATCTCCTTGATGAATACCTTGCGATGTCTGAGGCTTTATAGTTTGTCTTAACAGGGATAAGATGTGCAACCTCGGTGAGCATATCTACTATGACCATAATGGAGTTGTATCCTCCCTGCACTTGGGGCAATGAATTCCCATTTCATTTGGGGAATGTCAAGTGGTTGCAATTTCCCTGGCATTTTGACATGTTTGGCCTTAATGCGTTGACAAGACAAACATTCCGTGACATATTTGAGAGCGTCACCTTTGAGCCTATCCCAATAATACCTCTTCCTAACCGCATTGAGGGTCTTGGCATAGCTAGGATGTCCTGAGAAAGGGGAGTCATGGGCTTACCAAAGTATCTTTTGCTTGAGTGATTGGCTTGTCAGGATACATAATCTTGTCCTATAGTAGACAAGTCCACTATTGATAGAGAATTCTTGATACTTTGTTTGTAGCTTCGGGCTTGATCTTTGATGGGGATCTCCCTTACCGATTTCTGATAGACTGGATCATGACATGCCTCTTCCCTAGCTAGCTCAAGAATTGGGTTGTTTGGCATTGATACCTTTGTGGCTAGAGATCTTGCTGTTGATGGATCTTGCAAAATCAGAGAATTCAGAAATGCCTTGCAACTGAGTGCATCGGCAACTACATTCTCCTTTCTAGGCTGGTATTTGATTTCAAAGTCATATTCTTCTAGTACTTCAATCCATCGACGTTGCCTCATATTGAGCTCATTCTAGGTGAAAATCCATTTAAGACTTTTATGGTCTATCATTAAGGTAAATTTGTTACCCAGCAAGTAGTGTCTCCAAAGTTTGAGAGCATGGATGACATCCAACAGCTCCAGGTTGTGGGTAGCATAGTTTCTTTCATGACTCTTTAGTTTCCTTGAAGAGTATGCTACGGGATGACCTTCTTGCATGAGCACACATCCTAAGGCAAGTGCACTAGCATTAGTTACCACTTCAAACCCCTTACTAAGATCAGGAAGTTTCAGGATGGGTGATGATACCAAGCTTTGCTTTAGTTTGTCAAAGTTGGTCTGTTCAGCAGGTGACCATACAATTGATGCTTGCTTCTTTAGTAGATCAGTCAGGAGTGCTGTAATCAAAGCATAGTTTTTGATAAAGACCCTGTACCATTCTATCAATCCAAGAAAACTACGTATTTCTTTGACAGAAGTAGGTGTTGGCCACTCTAGAACGTCTTGACCTTGGTCGGATCTACTGAAATTTCTTTCACTGATACAATGAATCCCAGATATTCAATCTGTCGCTTGAAAAATGCACACTTTTTCTTTTTGGCACAAAGCTTGTGTGCCCTCATCGTTTCAAGGACAATGCAAAGCTGGAGTTCATGATCTTTTTCCTGCTTACAGTAAACAAGGGTATCGTCAAAGAAGACAAGTACGAAGTCATCAAGATAGGGCCTAAAGATATCCTGCATTAACCTGTTGAAGGTAGCAGAAGCATTTGTCAGTCCAAATGACATGACTAGGAATTCAAAGTGTCCATACCTTGTGTTGAATGCCATCTTTGGGATATCTTCTTCCTTGATCCTTATCTGATAATATCTAGACCTGAGATCTATCTTAGAGAAGATCTTCGCACCTTGAAGACAGTCAAGAAGTTCATTTCTTCTTGGAATGGGGTATTTGTTTTTAATGGTTGATTGATTCAACCCTCTGTAGTCAATGCATAGCCGAAGCATTCCATCTTTCTTCTTTTGAAACAACACTGGAGCTCCCCATGGAGAACTGCTAGAACGGATGTAGCCTTGTTCTAACAGTTGATTGAGTTGCTCTTTCAGCTCAATCGCTTTCGGGATGGACATCCTATATGGTCTCTTTGTGATTGGTGTAGCTCTTGGCGCTAGCTTGATTTCGTGATCGACTTCCCTTTGAGGAGGAAGTTCAGTCAGCTCTTCAGGAAATACGTCTGCGTATTCCTTTAACCACAAAGGTTCTTCCCTAGATTCCTGATTCTGATCTAGCTTATTTAGTTTAATCAAATAGACCGGTAGGCCCTTCCTAACTCCTTTTATTATCCGTGTTGCTTTTGCCAACTGAATCTTTGGCTTACCAGCCTCTCCTTGAGTTGTGACTAGTTCCCCTTCAGAAGTTCGAAAGGAGACTTGGCCCTTACCACAGTGAATGTGGGCATCATTAGGTTTTAGCCAATCCATACCGAGCAAACATTCGTGGACACCTAGGTTCATTACCCTGAATCTGACCATAGTCGACTTTTCACCCAGTAGGAATTTCACCTTAGCAGTTTGCCTAGTACAAGAGACCTCACGATCATTTGCTAATTCCACAAGTAAGGTAGGTGCATCTTTTGTGGCTATTCCTAATCTTTTTGCATAAACCGGTGAAATGAAGGAATGTGTACTGCCACAATCAATCAAGTTTTGAAACTTTTACCTTGATAATCCGATGGAGTTTGAATCACCGAGAATTGGCGATTCGGCCCTTTCTTGTGAAGAGCGGCATGAACCGTTGCCCTCTCAATGTCAGCTTCCATGGTTGGATCTTCTTCATCACCTAGCTCCTTATTGGCAACACTGGAGGTTCTTCCTCTGGCCATGATGGTGGCTCCTTGGCCATGGACGGCTCCTTGGGATGGCCCTTGATGTTGTCCTCTGCTAAGCTTGGGACACTACCTTTTAAAGTGACCAGGCTCATTGCAATGAAAGCAACGAAGATTGCGGCCATTACCTTATGTAGGAGCGAAGTTGGTGACAACGTTCGCCCTAGCTTTCTTCCTTTGTCCCTGGTTTTAGCCCTGCGCTCTCTTGGCATGGGACCTAAGCATTCCCTTGTTCCGATCCCTGTAAGACCAAGTCTTGTTATTCCTTGGCTTGGTCTGCACCTCTTGTATTATTGGTGCACCTCAAATGAGCGTGTCTTGCAGATCCGTTGGATGCATTGATTCCAAGCGGGTGTTTATGGGTGGATTTAACCCAGCATAAAACTTTGACACCTGTTGTGTCACGTTCATTTGTGGCGCGTACTTTAAGAGAGAGACGAACTTTGAATAGTATGCATCCAAGGATAGTCCAAGATGCTTTAATTCATAGAATTCGTTCATCTTCTGTGTGCGATAGGCAGGTGGCAGATATCTCCCTCGCATAGCTCTTTTAAGCTTCTCCCAAGTAACTGACCCTTCTGAGATCCCTTGGTCTCTGCACCATTGTTTCCACCACAGTCTTGCTTCGCCAATAAGCTTCAGTTTGGCGAGCATAGCTTGGTTAGTGGGTGCAGTACTTGCTGCCTCGAAATAATCTTCTATGGATTCGATCCAGACCTCGGCGTTAGTTTGGACGGTCCTTCCCTTACCATCGAATTTAGGTGGCTTGATTTGTTTGAGAAGGAACTTCTTCTCTTGAATTACAGCCGTACTTAGTGCAGGGGTCTGACTAGGAATCTGCACTTGAGGTTGCGCCTGGGCAATAAGATCCTTTACGTTAAAACTTGCTAAACGTTTCTCACATTACATTAATATGCCCAGTTCAGCTTTTAGCCTAGTGACCTAATCAATTAACTCCTTTACCAACACTTACAACCAAGACAGTCAGTGATAAAAAAAATATTATTCATTCATGTGGGCATAGCCCTTTCGAGTACATTTATTTTGGGAAGGTAGAACAAGCTTGCTACATCAGTTTGGGGAAAATAGGATAGTGTTACATTCGGCTACGGGAACTGAGTAATAATATGGAGAGGGGTCATGGATTTTCAGGAATCGATAGGTCATAGCAAGCTTGGGGTATCCCTTCCTTTGATACTCGTTTCTCTCATAGCGTCCCAGCACCTTGATTCTGTCAGCAGGGATTATTCGAGTCACTTCCTCGTACACATATTTGTTCTGCTTGACCTTTCGACCGTTGACATGTAGGGTTGTGTTTGCGTGAGCCTCGACAAAGATGAACAACTTCACGATCTTTAAATCCTCCATCCACTTGATTCTCTTCAAGTTGGTCTGAAGGTACGCAAGTCAGTGGGCCGCTATGTAATATATTCCTGATTCACCTGTCCATATCCGTTCCACGTACAAGGGTGAAGGATTGTAGATACAGTCTAGAATATTCATCATGCCTAGCCTCCATCGATAATCCGAAGCACGCATTGCTGTCATAAACATAACTTGGAACACCAAGAATTTGTTCCATGCTTCGCGACTCTGTAGGCCAGCATCCATAAGTAAGTAAGGAGATGTTCTAAGCAGCAACATTGCTCTAGTTCCCCTCATTAAGTTTCCTTGTAAATATTAGATCTTGTTGCTCTGCTCTGATATCAACTGTAACGTGTCCCGCTATCCACTTGTAGGACACCTCTTAGCAGCCCATCGGGAAGAGAGTCCAGAAAGCGCCGCCCGGCACTCACAAGGAATGTCACGGGGTTTGTGATCTAGGTCTTCCCGAGTCTGCCACGAAGCGGAAGCATTCTGGCCATTCCCACTTAGGGCTGACCTGAATCAGGGTTTTCCTAATGGTCAAGTTCCTAGGAGGTAGCTAGTGTCGAGCCTTAGACAAACTACTTTGCGTAGAAACATCAGGATCGAAGCGGATTTATACTGCACTTGGTTCAAGGAGAATGGGAAACAAGAGGGATGCAAAGCTTGACCTCTCTGCCCGTAAGGCATAGTCCCATTCCGTTCCCCTAAAATAGCATAAATCGGGACTCTAGCTCTATAGATTCTAGGTCATTGTTACCTCGCTGTCAATTCCTTTGAGAAAAGTTCTCGGCCAACTGGGACCACCCTTCCGTAGGACGGACCCAGGGTCACATCCACCACACTTTCCTCGGGTTTCTTTAGTTATCTAATTACCTACCACATTTAGTTTGACAAGCAAAAATAGCTTCCTTAATTAACCAATTAATCACTGGTTCCTTCACGTAACTTAGGAACTGACACAGAAAAACAATGTCAAGCAAGTTCCTTTATCAACATTTGATCTTTATTTATGAGTCTTTGGAATACATCAAATAACCTGCCCAAAGGCTATTCCAGTAATCCTCAGGGATCGCTATTCCAAGTTCCGCCCGTTGACTAGTATGCGGGCCTTGAGATCCCATCTCGAGTCACGTCGGTCTCTTGTGTAGGATCCGGAGGCAAGGGATTTACGGCCAGAGCCTCCTCTAGCACCCAAGCGTCCTCTTGCTCCAAGTAGCACCCACGGAGAGACTTCTCACAGCGGGTTCAGTCCACGTACCCGGCGCGGCTAACAACCCCCTTGGATAGGGTCAGGCAGACAGTCGGAGGTAATTGGTACTGCCTCTCCCTCTAGGCTTTCAACTTGAAGCATTAGTTATTTTTGTTGAATTAGTTCCTTGAGCAAAGAAGTACAAACATTGCACCTAAGTGTACAATCACAAGCATTCCAGTGGTCTTTTGTACGGCCGACTACTAGGGTGTGATTCCTTCTCCCTGAATGCCTCTAGCATTCGATCATGGATCAATCGCGACTTTGCAAGATCCCAAGGGTTTTGTAAGCTGAGTTACTTGTTTACCCTCTTTCCTTGGGTTAGGGTTTATACCCTGTTGTCCCAAATTGTCAATACCTTAGGTTTCCTTATATTAAGGTCAATAAATCATGGGCAACCTCATCGCCCTAACTTGGTTGGTCAACTACTTTCATGGCAATTCAATAAATCTTGGGCAACCTCGTTGCCCTAACTTGGTTGGCCAACTGATCCTTGGGGTGAAAACCCTAGATCATTCTTGCATGACGCTTAAATAATCCTAATATTTCGTGAATGTGGGTAGGAACTTTTTAGATCAAAAATACTAAATCGGCATCCCAAGTGTGATACTAGGTAGAATTTTAACATAACTTAACCTAACCCAGCACATTGAGGTGTTCGTCATACGCCAACTAATCGTACTTTTTATTATTTTCATGTAAGCTACTCAATTATACGTGAATTACTTGGTTGATCTAACCAACCCACGATTAAAGATGATCTTCCCTTTAAAGATGCAAATACTTTTCTTCTAAACTTGCAAAATACTTTTCCTAAAAGATATAAGTAACTGCAAGATGTATGAGATGTATCATTCCATGCGAATATGCAATTTCAAGTCCATAGACATTTTTGCCTTTATGCAATTAAAGGATCTACAAAGATCTTTCTTTTCCTTGCCCTACACTATAATGATTGACATTCAGAGCTAACTCTTATAAACCCTACGTTGATGCATCGAATTCAAACTTTAGCATTTTAATGAAGATGCATCCTTTCCCAAATTCAAACTTTGATAAAAGAACTCCGTGCATGAACAAATGCCATGAGTCCATCATTGACTTAATCCTTCCTTTATCACTTAACCCAACCTAGAACGTAACTATCATTACATGCGATTTGCAAGGTACATAAATCCTTTCCATGCATTGCAACTACTCGGACATCATTTAATGGGCGTCTATGATTATCTTATACACGAGTCACAACTAGGAAATTATTACATAAGTGCATTATGTGTTATATGCCTTGTCCTTTGCGCGATGCAACAAGGATGCCTTTGCACGATTCCATCTATTTACTTATGCATCATACGTTCAAAAGTGCAACTACCCTTGACCATGGAAGTGCAAGCAATTGCAAATACTCGACATGCAACTAAACTTTGTAGATCGAATGAGTATTTAAATTTCCCAATGCATTTAAACTTCCCTACGAGAGTTAAAACATGCTTAGTTCATCCTTTCCATGTGGGAATATTATTCGGAACCTGGGCATTCAATATCGGGGACTCTCGTACTTTGGGTAGAAGCTCGTGTGCTCCTCTCGACTTTTGCTTAGGAGCCATTGACGCAGTGGATTTTGTCTCAAAAAGTCTCCCTTGGTTCACTTACGCGTTTCGAAGTCACTCTGTTCAAGATCCCCTCTTCCGCGCAGGACAGAGGCCTTACAAGACACGGTTTTAAGAAAACCGGGAGGCACGGGTGAACTATGCCTAGGGCCCCTCCATACACATACTCATACTCCCTCTCCCCGCCATGCAACGGCTGAAGGGGAGAGGAGTTTTTTTTTTAATTTTTAAAATTTACAAATAATCCTTTATCCTTTTCCCCTTGGAGGGGTGTTCCCGCGGTGAACTATAGATTTTGAGCCACGGCTTCTTATACATGATGCGGGGCTCGTGTTTGTTAATGCACGCGGATGGAGCACTTAGCCCAAGGTTTTTCTGTTTTGCGAGAGATTACTTTGAACCACTTTTGCGCGAGGTCTAGAGTCGTTAATATTTTGTTGCAGAAATATTACAGCAATCGAGCGCTTAGAGTAAACAAAAATCCTACGACTCATCCTTGTTCCATGCACGTAGCTAACCCTTTCATCTCTTCCACGAGAAATAATACATAATTATTTATAACGCTTAAAGAACCTGGGTTTGATTCACGTTCGTAGGGGCGTTTATTGCGTTGGTCGCTCCGCTCACCTCTCCCACATTACCGAATCCAACAGTAGCTTTAGCACCTACGCTTCCCCCGATTTTCTTCTTGGGAGCCATTTCTACTCGGGGCTTGGATAGTCCAGGCCTTAGCGGCCTTCAAGATGACTGGTTCGAGAGGAAAAGGTTGCGGGCAGGGGATCCTTTGCCAATGAGGGGGTGGCTTGAGCGTGGCTCCTCGAACCATCTTCACTCTCCAACTCTCTTCCCCTCTCTTTCTCCTTCTCTCTCTCTCTCTCTCCCTCTCTTCTTCCTCTTCTCTTCTCCTTCTTTCTCTCTTTCCTTCCTCTTCTTCTTCTTTTTCTACTTCTCTCTTCTCTCCTTCTACCTCTTCTGCTTCTTTCTCACTTCTTCTTCTCCTTCTCTCTCTGTCCTCTTTCTCTCCTTCCCTTCCTCTCTTCTCTCTCTCCTTCTCTTCTTCTCTCCCTCTCTTCTTCCTTTCCTTCTTCTTTCCTCCTCTTCTCCTTCCTTCTCTCTCCTTCTCTTCTTCTCTCCCTCTCCTCTCCTTCTTCTTTTCCTCCTCTTCTCCTTCCCTCTCTCTCCTTCTCTTCTTCTCATTCTTCTCCCTCTCTCTCTTCTCTCTTTCCTTCACTCCTTCTCTCCTTCTCTTCTCCCTCCTCTTCTCCTTCTTCTTCTCTCCTTCTCTTCTCTCTTTCTCCTTCTCTCCCTCTTCTTATCCTCTTCTCCCTTTCTATCTTCCTCTTCTTCTTCTTCATTCTCTCCCTCACTTCGATCACACGGGGGGCGGGGGGGGGGGGGGGGGGGAGGGAGAGGGGGTGGAGTTGCTGCTAATTGGACAGTGCTTACGGCCAGCAGGGGGGCCTACCTGTCTTTGACCGGGGGGGATCTTTGACAGTCTGTAGGGAAAGGGGGAGCTTCTCCCCCATTTACGGTGAGCCCCCACGAGGGGGGGGGGGGGGGGGGGGGCTTTAAAGAGGAGGTGGCATGGGGGGGAGATGACGTCCTCTCGCCACTTGGGCGGGGGGACTACATGCCCCCCTCTCTTTATTACTTCCACACACACACTCTCTCTCTCTCTCTGTCTCTCCTCGCCATGCAATCGGCAGGGGGAGAGAGAGGGCATAAAAATAAATAAAAAATTTTGAAAATATTCTCCTTGGGGGTTTTCCTATGGGGAGCACGGGAATATTACGTCCTCTCCCCCTTAAAGGAATCGAGATGTCCTCATCTCGAATGCGCTTAGGGTTCATTGATAACAAGTTATAATTGGGTTCTAAAACATGTGGGTTAGGATCCATCATGCTTCTGCTATGCAACTCTGATTGTAGCACATCCCTTAACATTTTCTTTTTGAGGAAAGCTCTCGGCTAACCGAGACCACCCTTCCATAGGACAGAACCATTGGTCACATCCACCATACTTCCCTCGGGGGTTGTTTTAGTTATCTAATTACCTACCACATTATGTTTGACACATAAAAGCAGCTTCCTTAATTAACCCGTTAATCACAGGTTCCTTTACATAATTTAGAGCACTGACACGAGAGCAAGATCAAACAAGATCAAACACTTCCTTAACTTATCTTCGGATTAATGTGTGTCTCCTGTCCATACAGGAGAATTAAGTGTTCCTTTTTGCCTCTGCAGAAAAATCATTTCGTCTTCCGGCAACAAACCTCAAAGGTTTATCCTACCAAGATTCCGCCTTGTAACTAATATCAAGGCCTCGAGATCCCATCTCGACTCACGTAGAACACTTGTGTAGGGCACGAAGGCATTGGGATTTACGACTAGAGCCCCCACTGGCACCCAAGCATCCTCCTACACCAAGTAATTTCCACGGAGAGACCTCTCGCGGTGGGTTCGATCCACATTCCCGGTGCGGATTCACAATCCCCTTGGTTAGGGTTTGGCGGTTTGCGGGGGGTAGCTAGCGCCATCCTTCCTTAATTATCCCTTTAGGAAATCAACCACAGCTGAAGCAACCGGCTTAAAAACAATTACTAGGGAAAACATCCCTTTTTGTTTCCATGGCAATTAGTCATCTCAGACCCGGCCATGCAATCATCAATCACACCCCACTTGGGTTAACATCCAAAACCACATTAACAAATAGTTAAATACACAACCTCTTGCTTTAAGGCATTGCAATCCCATTGCATGCACAATCAAAATTTAACTTGGATGTATCAAAACACTTGCCCAAGGGATTTACAACCTTTTCAAACAACCAAGCATAACTTGGGTCAACAATCCATTTAGGGTTAGGTCACCAGCTTCAATTAAGCTAGGAGCATATCCATTTGCGATAGTCCACATCAAGATCGATAAAACAATTCGTAGGCAATTATACTTATTCCTAATGCACCGGATCTCATGAAGGTCTAGATTTCTATCCATCGGAAACGATCATTTCATGTGTTTCTTTTAGTCGTGATCGCGAAGCATGATTTCTAAACGACTATTCATGCACTGAACTGGTTTAAAAGCTATTATTTTATGTGAAATCATGCGAAAACCTTATCATTTTATGTGTGTAAAAGCTATCATTTCATGCATATAAACTTATGCGAACTCCGTACTCTACCATTTTGCGCATGTAACCGACTCATCCTTGTTCCATATTGCACGTAGCTAACCCTTTCATCTCTTCCATGAGAAATAATACATAATTATTTATAATGCTTAAAGAACCTGGGTTTGATTCGCGTCCATAGGGGTGTTTATTGCATTGGTTGCTCTGCTCACCTCTCCCGCATTACCGGATCCAACGGTAGCTTTGGCACCTACACTTCCCGCGATTTCCTTCTTGGGAGCCATTTCTACTCGGGGCTTGGATAGTTCGGGCCATAGTGGCCTTCAAGATGACCGGTTTGGGAGGGAAAGGTCGCGGGCAGGGGATCCGTTGCCGATGAGGGGGTGGCTTGAACCGTCTTCACTCTCCAACTCTCTTCCCCTCTTTCTCCTTCTCTCTCTCTCCCTCTCTTCTTCCTCTTCTCTTCTCCTTTCTCTCTCTCCTTCCTCTTCTTCTTCTTTTTCTACTTCTCTCTTCTCTCCTTCTACCTCTTCTGCTTCTTCTTCACTTCTTCTTCTCCTTCTCTCTCTCTCTCCTCTTTCTCTCCTTCCCTTCCTCTCTTCTCTCTCTCCTTCTCTTCTTCTCTCCCTCTCTTCTTCCTTTCCTTCTTCTTTCCTCCTCTTCTCCTTCCTTCTCTCTCCTCCTCTTCTTCTCTCCCTCTCCCTCTCCTTCTTTTCCTCCTCTTCTCCTTCCCTCTCTCTCCTTCTCTTCTTCTCCTTCTTCTTCTCCCTCTCTCTCTTCTCTCTTTCCTTCACTCCTTCACTCCTTCTCTTCTCCCTCCTCTTCTCCTTCTTCTTCTCCTTCTCTTCTCTCTTTCTCCTTCTCTCCCTCTTCTTCTCCTCTTCTCCCTCTCTACCTTCCTCTTCTTCTTCTTCACTCTCTCCCTCACTTCGATCACACGCGGGGGGGGAGCTGCTGATTGGACGCCAGGGGGGTGGGCGTTGCAGAACCGGAGGGAGGGGCGTTGTTGCTCACAGTCAGTGCTTACGGCCAGCAGGGGGGGCCTACCCGTCTCTGAAGGGGGGGGGGGGGATTTCTAACAGTTCGCAGGGGGGGGAGCTTCTCCCTCCTTGACGACGAGCCCCCACGGGGGGGGGGCTTTATAGAGGAGGTGGTATGGGGGGGAGACGACGTCCTCCCGCCACTTGGGGGGGCTGCATGCCCCCCCTCTCTTTATTACTTCCACTCTCTCTCTCTCCCTGCCATGCAGTCTGCAGGGGAGAGAGAGGGGGTAAAAAAAGTTAAAAAAATTGAAAATTTTCTCTTGGGGGGGGGGGGGGGGGAGGGGGTTCCTATGGGGAGCACGGGAATATTACAGTTTCTAGATATGTTTTGGACTAAAATAGTAAACGTCACTTTCTACATCCTAGATCATAGTTATAAGTTGAGATGCCATGTTTGTTGAGAAGCCACATCAAGTGAAGGAAGGTTCTTCTTCAAATGTCCAAGATTTCCGTACTCATTAGCCACAACCACTCAACACAACTCAAATGCACCCCCCCCCCCCCCCCCCCCAACACACACACACCCCACAATGCTTAAGAAGCATGAAGAACATCAATATGAAAAGAATAATAAGTCCGAGGAGCTTGATAAACAAAAGCCATTGCTTAAGTGGTGACTCATCCCTTGAATAGGTAGGGATACACCAATAGTTGAAGAAGCTCAAGATGTACATCACATTGATCCGAGATGATACATGAGCAAAGAAGGTCTCATTAAAATTTGGTAAACTATGCATTGATGGAAAAGAAGAAACTACAGGAGTTAGGAAGCCTTAAATAAGCTATGGAGGATACAAAATGAATGGAAGCTATGTAGGGAGAATATGATTCCATCATGCATAATGACACTTGGATCTTGTAGTTTATACAAATAATTGTAATGTGATTGGCACCAAGTAGGTCTATCAAATTAAGTAAAAGGTTGATGGATAATTTGATAAGAACAAGTCACAATTGGTATCCTACAACCAAATTAACTACCATTCGTATCATTCTTTCCTTTGCTGCACAAAGTGGGTGATTGGTGATGCAAATGGATGTCAAATTAGCCTTCTTGAATAGTTATCTCAAGGAATGACTGTAAGTAAAACAAACATCCATTGTTTGGAAGTTTAAGGTGGTGAAGACAAAGTCTATAGACTTAAAAAGGTAGTATATGGGCACTATATGAGCAAATTGATAGATACTTAGTAAATATTGGTCTTAAAAGAGCTCTTCATTATGCTAGTTTGTATGTGCTTGAGGAAAGTGGTAGGTACATGGTCATTGCAATATATGTTGATGATCTGACTCTTTCTAGGGATCATTATGAGAAGTTTTCTCGAACAAAGATGGTGGTATATTGTGAGTTTAAGATGATAGATCTTGGATGTAGGAACTTTTGTGCAGGGATTGAAGTTTGGAAAGAACCATGTCGGATGTTCCTCTTTCAAAGAATATTATTGAGCTACTTAAAGATTTTGGTATGGTTGACTGTAAGTTAATTTAAGCTTTCAAAAGAAGATGCATCTACATTTTTTTATAGTGAGCTTTCTAGAACACTTATGGGAGTTCTTCTTTATTTTTGTAGTACACACCTAGATACAAGTGTTTTAAGTAGGTTCTCTAAATTTAGGGGAAGTTTGAGGTTTTGAAATTGCATGTTAAGATAGAGAAAGAAAGAGTATCTGTGTGCTCCTAGCTAATGGAAGAAAAGGCTTCATCTTAGAAATTCGATTTTTGAAAATGTTTAAAAATGAAAATTTAGAAAAAAAGATGAAACATTGATATTTACAAATTTTGATCTAAATTACACATATATATTTACTCATGTCCTTGCGGTAGTGACAATGTTTATATTAATGGCATAGGGTCTAGTCTAGTTTACATTGATGAAAATAAACATAATTGAATCTAAGTTCACAAAATAACTTAAGTGCCCAAACTTCTACCTTATCTTTTTTCCTCCTTTGTTTTGTTTCTTTCTCTCCCTCCCTCTTACCCATGAATACACAAATTTGACCTTCAACTAGGTACACGAACTCTCTAATTACATCCATATTAGTGTTTGGATATTAGTATATGATTCTTTTCAAAATGGTGGAAAATAGATTAGTATTATTAGTAGAGGTATCTTGATCATCATGCAATAGACAATACATAGAAAATCTTAAAGATGTGAGAGCTTGTTTATCTCTACTTGGAAGGGAAGGGACTTGAATTGGCAACTAAGATGCTACAAGTCCAATGCCAATCTTTCATGAAGGTCCTCTTCATATTTTCTCACATGTACTTGCACTACATTTCAATAAAATCTATGCCATCACTACATTTTGGTAAAATCTAGACCACATTTTAAGTTCATGTCACATGCTATGTTGGTTCTTGGATTTACAATTTCCCCTATTTAGAGAAAGACTTTTGTTTTGTGTAGTATCAAGAAATATATTTACATATACAAGATATTGTACATGAGTTCCTCTTTTGGTTAGGTTGAGGATCAAGTATATTTGATGGGCATGGTTGCAAGATGAGGGTTGCACCTCTTGATTTTGTTGTGGCAGCATAGTCAGTGCAGAGCTGGAATATGGAGATGATGAAGGAGCTAGTAGAGGGGGCTTCACAAGAACAACAACCCCTCCTATAGATGATGTTACTGCAATGGAGGGGGATGTTCAAATAGAGCAGCATGTATGTGTGACTAGAAAGTGTTGTCATGTGACATCAAGTACAAATGTTTGAGAGCTAGAGACAACCTCCTCAATTGTATGCAAGTCCAATAATTGTGAGTATGTTCGGGACATCCCCACATGTGTTAATCTTCAGTATTTGGTTGCAAGTGCCAAGGAGCAGTCATTTGTGGGAATGTGGAGAAGGCATATGGACAAATGAAGTGGTTGTTTTTGTCTATTCTATAATGTGGCAATGAATCAGTGCCAAATTCATAAATGTCTTGCTCCACTAACAACCTAGACCCTAAACATTCAATATCTGTAGTAGACTCTACATACACATTAAAAAGTTCATGTAGATGAACATTGAATAATGTCATAATTTTCCTAGGTCAAAGGATAACAGTTTCTAAGTTGGCTAACTTCAAAACTATTACAATGGAAAGGTTTTATAACTAAAATCCTAAATTAAACATGGTTTGAAACCCTGAACCAATCTTGGTTTCAAGTGCACATGCTATGAAATAGAATGAACCCTAAAATTGGAACAACATGTTCGCCAAATCTTAAAGAGGAAACACCACATAAGAACATGTTGTGAAGTGTACCCAAATTCTTGCAATACAATAACATAGTTTTTACCCTTAGCCTCTATCATCAACACTTGAAGCAACAAGGTATCTCATTTCGAGAAGGCATTGGCCAATGCAATGGCTTAGTGTTTGTTGCAATGATAATGAGTACGCTAATAAGTATTGCAATCTAAGGTACAATCAAGACAATTACACTCATTGATAAGGTCAAAGTTACAAGAAATGATCGGCAATAATGCTTACCATGATAGAAAAATATTAGCATTTCAACATCTAATAAGGAATCCCCCCCTATTGCCATCAATGATGGAAGTTACAAATGCTAAGAACGAATCCCCCTTTTGTCTGTCACAAAAAAGCTCACCCCACCCCATCCCTCAAAAACTATATGGACCCGCTCCTCTTACCCCCTTTGACACATACATAGCCAAGACCCTGAGTTGAGTCCTTCACCAACCTCAAATTACAAATAGAGCTCCCATTCCTTCGGTATATCTCTCTCATGTATTGGTGGCCACAACCTTTTCATCAACATTAGATTGAGATCGCCAATCCTTGGGTGTAGCTCTCTCTATTACAACATTCTCACACCCAACCTTCTACATCTTGCTCTCTTTCCCCATCATCACCCTAGTAGCCTCATATCCAAGAACTAGTAGCCTCATCACCCAGTAGCCATTGTATTTACCTTGCTTGAAATAAGGGACTGTTTTCACTTGTGATTGTGTATGCCAACTAAAGGCATGAAACAAATCTATGTTAAACGTTTAATTAAGGAAGCTAGTGTTGAATGTCCAAATTAATTGTGTTAGGACTCTAATTAGAAAATTAAAGATGTTTGGGAGTGTGCATCGGAAGGGAGAGGTAACCTCCTTGATGAAAGTTTTTCTCTAGTTGGGTTAGATGTTAGGTCCTTATATCTCAAATTTCCTTATGCATTTCAATTTAAATCTTTTACACATCTAGGTCTCGATAGTAAAAGGTTCTTCTTGTTCTAGTCTCTTCATTTCATTACATTCCTACACATAGCTTGAAATCTTAGTGCTATATGCATGGGTCCCTCTTCTTATCTTACTATGTAGTACTATATGACATAATGAACAAGTTGGCATTTCTCCTTATCACATGACTTTGTATATATTTTATTAGTCCACTCTTTGTCTACTCTAAGCATAAAATGTATGCATAAAATGCGCTTAAAAGCTAGCTAATTTAAGTGGCAAACAAGATTGAATTTAGATGATGGGGACCTTGTTTCACGTACAACATGAGTTTCTATACCAGTCAAACACATAATCGTGACATCAGATGTTTTAAATCAACTTGTACATGCAGGCTACATCATTATAGAAAAACGATGGACCAAAACAGAGATGAATTCCCTTCTTGCTCACTATGTCACATGGCCTGTCAATAGAGATAGCCAGGAGCCCAAGAGACAGCTGTTAAGCCTATGAGGACTAGCTTCAAAGAACTTATTCAGTTTTTGTTGGTATAAATAAGCCTTATCATCAAAGGCAAATTCACACCAACAAATGTGACGACCTTCCGGCTATTTAAAGCCACATACATCAACCATGCGCTTCTAGGTAACTGCTCTTTCTTCTTCATTTTTCTCTGTTTCTCTCACAACGAGCCCTATCATGGCTTCTATCTTAAACCTTCTTCTTTTCCAGCTCTCTCATCTGAGGCTATTCTGAGCCTGTTCGAAGGCTTTCATAGCCCGATCGAAGGACTAGCATCCAGCCACGGATGCAGATGGGGCTCTATTTGAAAACAGAGGTGAAGACCTGTTTCTCTCTCTGTACCACACCAGACGTCACAAGGAGCTTCTATCAAAGAAGAAGGAGCTCCAGCCGCCGGTTTGATATTCCTGCGCTGCTCGTTGGTCAAGCTAAAGATACGCATGCATGTGCGAATGGACAAGCCATGGAACAGAAAATTCTCCAGGCACCAAAGACACCTCTGCAAGTGCACACAATCTACGTAGACCCTGCTCCTTTTCTACAAGCAGACCCTGGACAACAAAGCAAGGCACAACTCATGCATGAAATAATTCTGTTGTGGACATCGAAGCAGCCCCCGCAAGTCTCCATGAAAGAACCGACCAGTGGTCAGGAAGCAGTTACAGCCACGTCTGCTCATCTCAAAGGGCACTTCAGCACTCAAGGCGGCCTACTTTCTACCGAAAGCAGCCATGCAAGTAAATTTCCTTTGTTACCCAAAGGGTCCTCACTTGAAGGCCTCGACTCAGGCACACAAGGCCTTGTCGTTCCCCATCACTCCCTACAGGCCCATGTGGCTGACATCTCCTTAGATCAAGACGTGCATGCAGAGGAAAGAACCCAACACAGATGGGAGGAAGCCCTAGAAATTGCAGATACCCAGGCCAACCGCAGTACTGTTGCTGCTTCCGCAGCCCTTGGTATACAGGTCATACCAGTTCACGAAGCACATGCTCCCGCTGCCCCAACATATCTACTACATGCTACTGTTGTTACTGAAAACCCTCCAGGCCCAAAAGAAGGAGACCCTGCTGCTACACTTCTTGGCCCGTCAGCAGCATTTCTAGCAGATATTTCAGCCCTCAAGGAGGTCGAATTCCAGGCAAATGGATTATTACACAGCTCCCAATATATATCGCCTCTGATCTGCTGCAACAATAGATCAGCAACGTCCCCTGAGAACCCATAATGAATCCGATGCTTCCGATGGCATACGTGCAGTCGAAGCCACCCACAATAGTTGGGAGAAAGCCCTGGATGCCCCTGATACCCAGGCATATAGCGCTTTACTGCTCTTACAGCAAGCAAAGCCCACTAAGATGCACTTGTTGCCTTAGAAGGCACGACAAATGTCGCTCATCCTGTTTCCAAGTCTGACGATTCGTGTGGCTGCCCACCGGCTCAGGGAAACCGATCGCCTACTGTTCCACCGCCTCTTGTATCTGTATATGCCTTTAAATTGTATCGTACTGTAGCAGGTCTTATTCCGGGGTTATTGGCACGTATAATAGATCTCGCCAAACTAGCATGCAACGTATTGTGTTGCCAGCTATTTCCAGACATCATGCATGCAAACAGACGCAGTTCACCACTACAGGAAACTTTGATATCTCTGCAACGAACTATGTTAACATGCAGCCATGTGATGCACAAGAAGGATCCCTTATTGCTATTCCAGAAGTTCATACATGCTACCTGTATCTTGCCATTGTTAAGATTGTCCATGGAACACTCTAATTTCTTTCTAGTTTCACTTTGCTTCAAATCTCTTCAAGCTAAAGCCGTTGCTACTCGAGCATATTGCTGCTTTCATTGGATGGAGATAGTTCATCACCTCTACATACATACATAATGACGCAACTTCCCTCTCACTTTGAGGGGGATCATGAAGAATCTAAAGTTCACATGAAGTTGCATGATACATACAATCATATCCAGATCATGTAAAAACTGAAAGCCCATGTGAAGTTGAAGTTTGAGCTAATCACTTTTCTCCTTATGAAGAATGTATTAGGATCGTGTGAAGATGAAGTCCGAGATAATTACTTTTTTTCATAATTCTCCTTATGAAGAATGTATTAGGTTCTAGTATTTTATCTTATTTTATTACTGTATTATTTTGGTTGTAGGCTCGGAAAGCCCCGAATCTTCAGAGGACTGAGGGCTCTTTGAACTTACAACCTTTTCCAAACCTCTATTTTTTAATAAAAACCCTCTTCCCTCCCCTTTCTCTCACGTAATCTCTCATTTTTTTAAATTAAAAGCCCCTCCTCCCCTTCTTATTGTATGGCTTAAGCTCTTTCTCTTTCTCTCTCTTTCACACACACACACACACACACACACACACACACACACACATTAAAACCCTTCCTCTATCTCACGCATAATCTCTCTCTTTTTTTCTTTCTTCCCTTTTTAATTAAATTCTTTTCCCATCTATCTCATATGTAAGGCGTCTAGGATCTCTCTCTCTCTCTCTCTCTCTCTCTCTCTCTCTCTCTCGTTTTAAATTAAATCAAACTTTTTAAAAAATCAAAAGTCTCTCTCTCTCTCTCTCTCTTAGGTTAAAATTTTTAATTTAATTGTTTAATTAAATATTTTTAAAAGTTTGTTTAATTTAAGAGAAAAAAAGACGGAGGAGGGAAAGAGGAAATATAATTTTTTTAATTAAATAATTTTCTTCTTTCCCTCTTCTCTCTTTTCTCTCTCTCTCTTTTTTAAAATTAAATCAAACTTCTTTTTAAATTAAAAGTCTCTCTTTCTCTCTCTTTTAGTTAAGTTAAACTTTTTAATTTAAATTTTTTAATGTTAAAATATCAAGCTCGCATTACTCTTCAAGCAGTCTATCTTTATGTGTGTGATCGATATTAGAATATTAAGCTTTCGTTATTCTTCAGTCAATCTTTATGTATGTGACTGATATTAGCTGGATACAGCTGCACACGTGTGTGATATTCAACAAGTCAGTGTAATCAATGACTTCACTACAATTAGTTTTGGTTAGTCATACCTATGTGTGTAAGTCTCTTTCAGTTTGTATGATGGAAGAATAATGGAAGAACAACAATTAGCTGAGACTCATCTTCTGCTTCACTATTTCTCTCTCTCTTCCAATATGATATCAGAGCTTGAACACTTGAATCTTGAAGGCTTGGCAGTGGCCATTTGACATCAAGACATCAAATCTAAAGAAAACATCATCAAAGGAGACTGTGTCTGTAGCCTGTTTTTTTGCAGAAGCTATATCGTGCTAGAGAAATGGTTTTTGGAGAAACGGCCTTTGTTTCTTGACCGTTTCGATGTGGTTTATAACTTTGTAGAAGAAAGTTTTTTTAAATTCCTCAGATTTTGAGATATTCAGTATAGATGTGCAGACTAGATGTTTACTACAATAAACATGTGATTTCAGGGTACTGATGGCTTTCATCCTAACAATGTATATGCTCTTATTATCATGCATTTGAGCATGATATTGGAGTGTTAAATGCTCAGTTTTGGAGCTTATTTGAAGGTTGAAAACAGTGAATAGGTTCTCCTGAATTTGGAAACAATATATCTATAGGGTTGAAGTATCTGTGATGCTTTTTTGTTATTGATAAATATTACTTGGATCATACCACTTGAGTAGTAGATGCTTTTTGGGATATTGAGTGTTGAAATTTCAAAGTTTGGATTGATTTGTTGCTGGTCATACCAGGGTATTGAATGGTTATTGTTTGCAAAAAGGATACCTATTAATTTCACTTGATATACATAAAATATATATTCTCACCGATTGGATATGTATCAACTCCTACATAGAGTGACAATTGAATGAGATGTTTTGGGACTGTTTTGAGGTTTGAATACTCTTGTTTTAACAGAGAAAATACTACTGGTTATAGTAGTGGATTGACTACATTTGATAATGTTACTTGCATACAATACAAACATTGATACTTGTATGAACATGGTTTGTTGTTGGGATGTTTTGTCACTATCATAAAATGTTTTGAACTGTGTTTTTCATTATTAGAATATAGTTTATTGCAAGATGTTGTCAGAAAAACTGTCCTGAATTGCAGGAAACTATCTTGAATAGCAAGAAACTGGTCATGAATTGTAGGAAAATGAGTTAGATACTTACAGGTTGTATATATCACTGAATATCTAAGGTGCAACTATGACAAATGCTCAAGGCACTGACAATATCACTCAAATTGTGAGAGAAAAGCTAAACAATAAAAAAATTATTTTATGGAAGTTTTGTATGAAGAATTTTTTGGTTGGCAGAGGTTATTTGGACTTATGTACAAGTGATGAGGCTGAACTTGAAATACATGAAAGGAATCTGACAAATGATCAGAAAAGAGCTCATAAGCTATGGACCGAGAGAGCATGCAAGGTGTTATATTGGTTTTTCTTATGTATATCAGATGTTATGGTTATATAGATTACTGGATGCAATTTTTCAAAGGATGCATGGGACATACTCATGAAAAATTATAGAAATGTAACACATGCAAGAAAGATTCAGCTAAAGCAACAGTTCAATAACATGTTTAGGAATGACAAAAGCATTCAGGCCTACACTACAGAGATCAAGAACATAGTAGATCATCTTGCCACCATTGGATCTTCAGTGTCTGAGGATGATATGATTGCAGTGACATTGAATGGACTTGAAAAAGAGTATAAAGCATTTGATACGTCTATTTTTGTAAGAGCTGAATCCTTGATTAGGATGAGGTGATTGCTTTGTTGCTGCATGAGGAAGTTAAGCTTGGGCTGTATACATGTTTTAGTACGTCTAAAAGCAGAGATACTGTTCTTTACTCTAGCCAGGGTGATAGAGGCGACAAAGGCCATGGCTCTTTTCGAGGTTGAGGAGACACTCGAAAAACTTATGGACAGCATGAGTAGAATGCTTAGCATGTCATAAATACATAGGGTCAGCGTGGATCTGGTAGCTTTAGAGGCTAGGGAAATCACCCCATGGTAGAGGTGGTGGATCTGGTTCATTGCAGTCAAATTATCAGTCAAACAAAGATAATGACTGTCATTACTGCGACAGATATGGACACATTGCAAAGGATTATTACAAGAAGCATGGAGATATGAAGGCAAATGGTAAACATGGGCACTGTGCATCTTCTAGTGGCGCTCATGATGAGCAAGTTGATAGATTGTTTGCCATGCAACATGTATTTAAGAATGCATCTAGGCAGAACACAGATGAGAGATGGTACATTGATTCAGGGGCTTCAAATCATATGACACCCCATGGAGAATGGTTTGATGAGATGGTTGCAGGTTCACATGGTTATGTGTGTATTGGGGATGACACCCTGTTGAGATATCGAGTTCTACTCATGATATGCCAGGGTGACCGTTGTGCATTTATGTCACCGACTTGTTAGTTGCAGATGCGGTTGGTACACCGCCCATGAATAATAGCTAGATGACAGCTATCCTTATCTACTCTAGTTCGTGGCTCAGTTAGTATGCCACCTTAGTTAATTGAGTTTGGTTTGAGACCCATATATAGGGTTCTTCTATTTCTATGTACTAGTGTTCTTTTGGCTTACATAACTAAGAAGAGGAAAACTATTTTCAGCCTCCACCTGTGTGTATATTACCCCATTGTGCAAGCAAGAAAGCTACAAGTGAGACTCCTTCCTTCTCTCCCACAATTTTAACATGGTATTAGAGCCTTGTTCGTGGTAAGGAGCTCAAGAAAGCAAACCAAGTTCACGGTAATCTGGTAAGAGGATCAATGTTGCTTTCATTTTTCTGTTTTGGGAGTAAGTCTTTGCAGGTAGCACAGCCGGAAAGTGGAAGAGTGCATTGTCTCAGATTGAGACGCCCTTCGCGGTGTAGCAAGAGGGTAGTATATGTTGCGGGCAAGGGCTTTGACCCTTGGTTGCCCTGTTTTTCTGATTTGAGGCCATTTCAGGACCTGTTTTGGAGGTAGACGTTTTCCGCAAGCACTCACGAAAATGCCCTGTTTTTTGCTATGCAACCACTGTTCTACAGGTCGGTGAAAAGTTACCGTAGAAATTGCATTATATGCCTATGCGCAGAGACATTGAGAGGTACAGAATCATCCTTGTTGTCTGTTGATGCAAAATCGTCACTAGGAAGTGACTGTGTGGTCAAATACCACTTTCGTCAGTTTTGTAGATTTGCCCTTGTGAGGTTGAAGCGGTGTTTTTTGCAGTGACAGAATTCTTTGTAGTGTTCAGTAATGGCATCTGATTCTCTTTCACAGATTGTCACTGAAAAGCTTGACAAGAACAACTTCCAAGCATGGAAGTTTAGAATGACGAATTTCCTTATGGGAAAAGGATATTGGGAATTCGTTGCAGGAAATGAAGAAAAACGAGTTCTTCTTGATGTTTTCAATCAACAACAAATGCAGGCATTTAAAGGATGTCATGAGAGAGCCATAAAAGTTATGTACTGGCTATCTATCAGTATTTCAGACTCTATGATTGTGCATATTTAGGATGCAAGTACGCCAAAGGAGGTATGGGATACTTTGTCAAAAATGTATAGCACAAATACGCAAGCCAGAAAAATGCAGCTCAAGCAAGAGTTGCATAATGTGCAAAGAGAAAGTATGAGAATCAATGACTATCACATGAAGGTGAAGAAGATTGCAGATGCACTTGCTTCCATTGGGTTGCCAGTGGAAGATGATGATTTAGTTTCTGTGACCTTGAATGGTCTAGGAAAGGATTATGCACAGTTTTGAACATCAATTTCCGTTTGTGAAAGATTTCCTGATTTTGAGGAGTTGATTGCTCTTCTAATTTCTGAGGAGCAGAGAAATGGTGGTGCATGTGCTTCAAGAGGAACTTCAAAAGAAGTTGTCTTCTACTCAAATGCTGGAAGAGGTAGAGGCAGAGGTAGAGGAGGCCGATCAGGAGGCCGTGGTAGAAATCATAATATACAGCAAACTCAAGAAAATCAGTCCTATGGAGGAGGACGTGGTAACTCTAAAGGCAGGGGAAGCCAAAGAGGTCTTGTGGTGGATGGCAAAGAGGCCAAAATACAAACAGCAATGTTAAATGCTACTACTGTGGTAAAATGGGTCATATGGCTAAAGACAGCTATAAAAAGCAGAATGACATCATGAATGGAAAATTGCAACAAGGGAATTATGCATCTTTTAGTAGACAGGGTGATGACAGAAATGAGCATTTGTTTATGGTGCAGCACATGATCAATTCTGTGACAAGTGCAGAAGAAAGCAACGATGTGTGGTATGTTGACTTAGGTGCATCAAACCACATGACAGGTCATGCAAAATGGATGTAGGATGCAAGGAAAATGGAAAAACCAGGATTTGTGGAGACTGGTGATGATACTACACATCCTATTGTGCAGATTGGAAAAATTCCTTTGTCTATGCAGGATTGGAAAAAGAAATACCCGTCGGATGTATTTCATGTCCCGAATATCACCAAGAACCTAGTTTCTATTGGTCAAATGGTTGAGCAGGGCTTGCAGGTCAAATTTAATACTCATGGATGCTTTGTTGAGGATATGAAAAATAAAGATCGCTTGATAGCAAAAGGAAATAAGAAGGGCAGAATGTTTACGTTGGATGCAGACATGCCTGAATTGAGTGCAGCAATGTTTGCACATGGGACTAGTGTAGTTGCAGATATTGATATTTGGCATAAACGCATTGGTCATATTAATGTACAACGACTTAAATCAATGCAAGCCCAAAATATTGTTGCAGGATTGTCTAAATTCAAGGTTGCAGAAATGCATAAGGTATGTGAAGCCTGTCAATTTGGAAAACAGGCAAGGAAACCATTTCCTAGACATGTTCAAGAGAGTAAGAAGCCATTGGAATTAATCCACTCTGATGTGTGGACTACTAAAGCTACATCTATTGGAAGCTGTCATTATTTTACCACTTTTATTGATGACTATAGCAGAAAAGTTTGGGTGTATTTTATGAAAAAGAAAAGTGAAGTTTTTGGGCATTTCAAAACTCTTAAAGCTATGGTTGAAAAAGAAACAGGCTTGCAAATAAAATGCCTAAGGTCAGATGGAGGGGGAAAGTACATCTCAAATGAGTTTGCAAGGTTCTTGTAGGAGCATGACATAAAGCAGCAATATTCATGTAGTCATACCCCACAACAAAATGGAATTGCAGAAAGAAAAAACAGGCATATTGGAGAGGTATCTCGTGCCATGCTCAACGAAAAAGACTTGCCACATTTTTATTGGGCTGAGGCAGTTGCTATAGCAGTCTACATAATGAACAGGACTCCCACTGCAGTAATACATGGCATGACTCTAGAGGAGAGGTATACTGGTAGGAAACCAGATATTTCTCATTTGAAATTTTTTTGTTACATTGCCTATGTTCATGTGCCAGATGATTTGAGATCCAAGTTGGATCCAAAAGCTGAGAAGTATATCTTTATTGGTTACTCTCTGCAGCAAAAAGGCTATAGATGCTATAACCCTTCTACTTGTAAATTTACAGTGAGCAAAGATGTTATTTTTTATGAGATGAGTAGCTAGTATAAACCAGTAAATGTGATTGATAATGTAGATGCACAAAATGGTAATGTTGCACAGAATTCACAGCAGCAGTCACAAGATATTAGTGGACCTGGAGTGTCCTCTAGCAGTGGTTTGCATTCTTCGCCATGGACAGGAAGATTGAGATCAGGAGAATCTTCTCAAAGCAATGCAGATAGTGGTATGCAGGTATCACGAAAAGGAAAAGAGAAGGTAGATCAACCCATATTTGATGTGAATGCAGGTCACTCTTATGTGGATGGTGAATCTAGTGGCTCAGAACAGAGCATTGATGATGAGTTGGGTATTCCTTCTGTTGTTACATCTGGAGTAAGGAAGACTAGGGATGTTTTGAGAGCATTTGGAAGTGAGCCTACTTTGTGCAAGTCTACCAGAGCTAGGTATCCTGAGGATAGGCTGAAATATGATAGATTTACAGCCATTCACTATGCCTATATAGTCAAAGTGATGCAGGAACCAGAACCCACTTCTTTTGACCAAGCCATGGGAAAAGAAAAATGGGAGAAAGCCATAGATGAAAAAATGGATGCTTTGGAAGCAAATGCTACATGGAAATTGGTACCTTTTCCTAAAGATAAGAATGCAATTGGTTGTAAGTGGGTTTATAAGGTGAAGCACAATGCAGATGGTTCTGTGAATAGATACAAGGCAAGATTAGTAGTCAAGGGGTATGCACAAACATATGGCATTGATTATGAAGAAACATTCAGTCTAATTGCAAGGATGGCAACCGTAAGAGCAGTCATTGCTATGGCTGCATCAAAGGGATGGTCTTTACATCAGATGGATGTAAAGAATGCCTTCTTGCATGGTGATTTGCAAGAAGAGGTCTATATGGAGCAGCCACCAGGTTATGTGCATGCTGTTCATCCTGAGTTTGTTTGCAGGTTGAAGAAAGCCTTGTATGGCTTGAAGCAAGTACCTAGAGCATGGTCTGACAAGATAGGACAGTATCTTGTCACTGTGGCTTTCAGATTTCCAAGGCAGATTCTCACTTTATGTGAGAAAAACAAAGAAAGGTATTATGCTGCTTGTCATTTATGTTGATGATTTGATTATCACAGGTGATAGTGATGAAGATATTCTTCATGTGAAAATGCTATTGAAGCAGAAGTTTGAGATGAAGGATTTGGGAGAGCTGCGTTATTTCTTGGGCATTGAGGTGATTAGATCACCAAGTGGGATATGGCTCTTGCAAAGGCAGTATGGATTGGACATGTTGTCCAAATATGGGATGACAGACTGTAAGCCTATTTCAGTTCTTTTGGAGCAGAATGTGAAGTTGAGCGCAGATGCAGGTGAGCTTCTGGAAGACCCTACTATGTACAGACGCATAGTAGGAAGTTTGATTTATATGACTATTACCAGGCCAGATTTGAGCTATGCTGTTGGATTGGTAAGTCAGTTTTTGCAGGCTCCAAGGAAACCACATTTGGATGCGGCTAGACGCATACTCAGGTATGTGAAGTCCACATTGCAGTATGGACTATTTCATGAGACTGGGGTTCAGATATAGTTGCATGGATACACTGATGCTGATTGGGCTAGCAGTATTTCTGATAGATGATCTACCAGTGGATATGTGTTCTCTTTTGGGAGTGCTGCAGTCACTTGGAGCATTAAGAAACAACCTACAGTTGCCTTGTCGAGCACATAGGCTGAGTATAGGGGTGCAGCAATGGCTGCATGTGAGGTAGCTTGGTTGCATAAGCTACTTTATGATATGCATCAGTCTATAGATGGGACAGTTGTCATTTATTGTGACAATATGAGTAGTATACACTTGGCAAATAACCCAGTCTATCCTGCTAGGACAAAGCACATTGAGGTGCATTATCACTATGTGAGAGAGAGAGTTTTACTAGGTCTTATTGATCTAGTTTATGTCGGCACAGAGGATCAGGTAGCTGACATATTTACGAAGGCATTGGGCGTAGAGAAGCTGCGCAAATTCAGAGACCTGCTTGATGTGCAGGAATTGGGATTGAGCTCGAGGGGGAGTGTTGAGATATCGAGCTCCACTCGTGATATGCCAGGGTGACCGTTGTGCATTTATGTCACCGACTTGTTAGTTGCAAATGCAGTTGGTACACCGCCCATGAATAATAGCTAGATGACATCTATCCTTATCTACTCTAGTTCGTGGCTTAGTTAGTATGCCACCTTAGTTAGTTGAGTTTGGTTTGAGACCCATATATAGGGTTCTTGTATTTCTATGTACTAGTGTTCTTTTGGCTTACACAACTAAGAAGAGGAAAACTGTTTTCAGCCTCCACCTGTGTGTGTATTCCCCCATTGTGCAAGCAAGAAAGATATAAGTGAGACTCCTTCCTTCTCTCCCACAATCTTAACATACCCAACATGACATTCAACACACAAGAATTGTTCCGTTGATGCTTGATGGAAAAAAAAAGAGCCTGCATGATGTACTACATGTACCTATAATAACCAAGAATCTTTTGTCAATTGGACAAATGGCATAACAGAATCTGAAGGTGAGATTTAATAGAGATGGATGCTTTGTTGAAAAATATGGTAATGGTTGCAAATTGATTGCTAGAGGCCGAAGAGATGGCAGAATGTTTACTCTTGATGCGTTAATTCTAGAATTGAAAGCAACCATGTTTGCACATGATGATGATGCTATACAGGATATTGAGATTAGCCATGTGAATGTACAAAAGCTAAAATCTATGCAATAAAAGGAGATTTTTCTTGGACTGCCTAAGTTCAAGTATCATGACTTTGGACATGTATGTGATGCATGTTAGTTTGGAAAGCAGGCAAGGTTTCCATTTATGAGACATGTACGGAATAGCTCACAACTTTTGTAGTTGGTACATTCAGATGTGTGGGGTCCATCCAATAATTCTTCGTTTGGTGGTGCTCGTTACTATGTATCCTTCATTGATGATTTCAGCAGGTATACTTGGCTTTACATACTGAAACATAAGGATGATGTGTTTGTTGATGTATTCAAGGATTTCAAAAAGCATGCTAAAAATGAGTTGAGCTGTAAAATTTCATTTCTTAGATCAGATGGAGGTGAAGAATATGTCTCTAATTACTTTGATAGGTATCTTGCTAAATATGGGATCAGAAGACAGTTAACTTGTAGCTATACACCACAGCAAAATGGTGTAGCAGAAAGGAAAAATAGGGTATTGATAGAATTGGAAAGAGCTATGTTGAATGAGAAGAGTTTTCCAAATGGTTATTGGGTTGAAGTAGTAGTGACTATTGTTTATGGGCTGAATAGAACCCCTACAGCAAGAATTCATGATATAACTCCATATGAGAGGTTGTATGGTCATAGGCTTGACATTTCACACTTAAAGGTATTTGACAACATTGCATATGTGCATGTTCTTGATGAAAAGAGGAAGAAATTAGATCCTAAAGTTGTCAAGAGTGTGTTCCTAGGTTATGCACAAGATTGAAAAGCTTACAAGTGTTATGTACCGTCTACACATGAGACATTGATTAGCAGAGATGTTTTTGATGAGCTAGTATCATGGTATGGTAATTCTTTTGCAGTGGCTACTGATGGATCAACTAGCACTAGTAATACTGAAAATACACCTACAGTGAGTACATCTATGAGTGGTCCTACAAGTGATGGGTCACCTACAGTAAGTCATTGGTTAGGATACTTACACAGTCATACTCCTACATCCACTGACATGGATATGTCAGTGAGGGGGAGATTGGATAAGGGAAAAGAAAATATGCTTGAGGATGTGACATATCCACTTACAGTAGATTATGAGTCATCTAACAGTGATAGTTTGGATAGTGAGTTGAACATTTCGTCTATTATGATGCCTGGAGCAAGGTAGAGTCATTATGTACCACCTCATGAGAGGCAAGCTCAGAGTGAGCCATAGTTACAGAGATATGAGAGAGTCAGAAAACCAGTTGGTAGGTTTACATACACTGGTTATTCAGCCTGCCATTATGCATATATGGCTAGTGTGACAGGTTACAAAGAACCTACAAAGTTTGATGATGCAGTTACAGGTGATAATTGGTGTGCTACCATGGATGAGGAGTATGCAGTCCTAGCTGAAAATGAGACATGCGAATTGGTTGAGTTGCCTGAAGGCAAAGTCGCCATTGGCTGCAAATGGGTGTACAAGGTTACGTGTAAGTCAGATGGTTTGTTAGAATGCTATAAGGCCAAGCTGGTAGAAAAAGGATATGCACAAGAATATGGCCTTGACTATGAGGAGACTTTCAGCCCAGTGGCTAAAATGGCAACAGTTAGAACTGTCATTGCTTTGGCAGCATGGAAAGGCTGAAAATTATGGCAAATGGATGTCAAGAATGCTTTCTTGAACGGTGATTTGGTTGAGGAAGTATATATAGAGCAACGTGAAGGCTATATTCACCCCGACTTTCCTACATATGCATGTAAGTTGAAGAAGGCTTTATATGGACTGAAACATGCACCTAGAGCATGGAATGCTCGGATCAGTAGTTATTTACAGCAACATGGATTTAGATTGGATTATGCAGATCACAGTCTGTTCACGAAGAAGACAAATCATGGATATGTTTTTCTAGTGGTTTATGTAGATGATCTTATCATCACTGGAGTTGATGAAGAGGATATTGCTAAAATGGAATCATGGTTACAGGCTGAATTCGGATTCAAAGACCTTGATGAACTAAAATATTTTCTCGGGATTGAGGTAGTCTCTACGCCTCAAGGTATATGGTTGTTATAGAAGCAATATGCTCATGATATGTTACAGAAGTATGGTATGGCTTAATCAAGCCTATGGAGACACCTCTTGATCAGAATGCCAAGCTGCAGATTGATGTTGGGAATGACATAGAGAATGTGACCATGTATCGACAAATGGTGGGTAGCTTGATATACTTGACTATCACCTGTCCAGACTTATGTTATGCAGTGAGGCTGATTAGTCAGTTCATGCAGAAGCCTAACAAACCACATTTAGATGTAGTTAGAAAGATCATGAGATATATAAAGGGTACTACAAGTTATGGACTGTTTTATGCATATGGAAAATCTCTTGACTTGACAAGGTTTACTGATGCTGATTGGGCTAGTTGTGCCTATGATAGGAGGTCAACTAGTGGTTATGCATTTGGATTGGGCAGCAATATGATCAGTTGGTAGAGTAAGAAACATCCTACTGTTGCATTGTTTAGTATAGAAGCTGAGTACAGAGGAGCTGCCTTAGCGGCTTGCGAAGCAGTTTGGTTAATGAAACTGCTGAAATACTTGGGAATACAATTGGAAAGAAGAGTGAGATTGTATTGTCATAACCTCAATAGTGTTATGTTGGCTAGCAATCCTATCTACCATGCTAGGTCCAAACATATTGAGGTTCACTACCATTTCATCAGAGAAATGGTTCTTACAGGGCTGATTGACTTGACTCATATGAAGACTGAAGACCAGGTAGCCGACATATTTACCAAGTCTCTTGGTAAATAAAAGTTCATATACTTTAGACAGCTAATTGGAGTTTATCAGATGGTTTGAGCTTGAGAGGGAGTGTTAGAATATCAAGCTCTCGTTACTCTTCAGTCAGTCTATCTTCATGTGTGTGACCAACATTAGCTGGATACAGTTGTACACGTGTTTCACATTCAATAAGTTAGTGTAGTCAGTGACTTAACCGCAGTTAGTCTTGGTTAGTCATACATATGTGTGTAAGTCTCTTTGAGTTTGTATGATGGAAGAATAATGGAAAAAGAACAACAATGAGCTGAGACTCATCTTCCACTCCACTCTGTCTCGCTTCCTCTCTTCCAACATTTAATTAAACGTTTTAAAAGTTTTTTTTAAATTTAAAAGAGAGAGAGAGAAGAAGGATAAAAAAAGAAGAAGAAAGAGAAAAAGACGAAGAGAGAAAAAAATAGTATTTTTAAATTAAATATTTATATTCATTCCCCCCTCTTCCCCTCTCTCTCATGTGTAGGACCTCTCTCTCTCTCTCTCCCCCGTTAGATTAAATTTTTTAATTTAAAATTTTATTTTAATTAAATATTTTTTGATATAGTTTTTCACACACTTTGAGAGGGAGATAGAAGAACAAGAACAAGGAGAAGGATCTTTAAAAAAAAAGAAAAAGAGGGAGACATGGAGAGAAAGAGAAAAGAGAAGTCTTTTTTAAATTAACCCTTTTTTAATATAGTTTTTGACTTAGAGAGAGAGAGAGAGAGAGAGAGAGAGAGAGAGAGAGAGAGAGATGAAATATATAATTTGAAAGAAAGAGAAAATAGGGGGAGAGAGAGAGAAAATATAGAGAGAAAAGAGAGTGAGAAAAAAACTTGAAAGAGAAAGAGGAAAAGAAAAATAAGGAGAGAGAGAGAGAGAGAGAGAGAGAGAGAGAGAGAGAGAGAGAGAGAGAGAGAGAGAGAAACTAAGAGAAAGATACAAAGAGAGCAAAACAAAAAGAAGGGGAGAGAGAGGGAGAATAGAGAGAAAGAGATTTATAGAGAAAAAATATAAAATTTAAGAGAGAGAGAGAGAGGAAAAAAAAAGAGGAGGAGAAGAAAAGGGGGAGAGACAGTGAGAAGAAAAGCGGGGAGAGAAGAAAAGGAGAGAGTGAAAAGAGGAAGAAGAGAGAGACTCTTTCTCTCTCTCTCCTTTAATTAAATCAAAATTCTTTTTAAATCAAAAGTGTCTCTCTCAATTAGATTAAACTTTTCTTTTAATTAAACATTTTTTGGACATGGTTTTTCACACACTTTGAGAAGAAGAAGAAGAAGAAGAAGAAGAAGAAGAAGAAGAAGAAGAAGAAAGAGAAAAAGACGGAGAGAGGGAGGGAAAAAGAACAGCTTTTTCAAATTAAACATTTTTTGATAAAGTTTGACTTAGAGAGAGAGATAATGAGAAAATATATAATTTGAAAGAGAGTAAGTAGGGGGAGAGAAATAAAAAGAGAGGAAAGAGAGCGAGATAAAAAAAACTTAAGAGAGAGTGAGAGAGAAAGAAAAAGAAAAAGAGAGAGAGAGAGAGAGGATATATATATATATATATATATATATATATATAGAAAAATAGAAATAAGGGGAGAGAGAGGGAAATAGAGAGAAAGGGAACTATAGAGAGAGAAAATATACAATTTAAGAGAAAGAGAGGAATAAAAAGGAAAAGACGGGAGAGAAGAAAAGGGGGAGAGAGACAGAGAGAAGAAAAGCAGGGAGACAAGAAAAGGAGAGAGAGAAAAGAAGATGAAGAAGAAGAGTGAGAATTTAAACCTCATGTAAGTTACTCATCATGAATATATGTGTGCATCATGTGGGTTCAAAATAAGGTATTTTTAAAATATCATTTTTATATATATTTTTACATACAAAAAGGTGTAATATAAATTGGATTATTTACAGATTGAATTAAAAAATGTGATGTTTTATTTAAGAAAAATTCATAGATAAGGATATTTATAAATAGACCTTGAATGCACGTGATGTAGAGGATATACATATAGTAACTTCCCCGAGATTTAAACACACACACACACACACACACACACACACACACACACACACACATACACACACACACACATAGAGTATAAAATTTAAAAAGAAATAGAAAAGAAAAAAATTTAAGGAGAGGATAAAGAGAGAGAAGAAGAGAAAAAAGGAAAAAATAGAAGAGGAAGAGAGAGAAGAAAAGCGGGGGGAGAGAGAGAAAAAGAGAGAGATAGGAAAAAAGAGGAAAAATAATTTTAAAAAATTAAATATTTTTTGAGAGAGAGGGGAAGGGAGGGAAAGAGAAAGAGGGAAAAGATAAAATTTAAGAGAGAGAGAGAGTGAGTGAGAGAAGAAAAAAAGGAAAATTAGAAGAAAGGGGAGAAGAAAAAAAGGGGGCAAAGAGAGAGGAGAAGAGAGAGAATATGAACATAAAGAGAGAGGATTATATATAAGAAAGAGATAAAATATACATACTTTAAGAGAGAGAGAGAGGAAACATGGAGAGAGAATTTTAGAGAGAAAATATAAAATTTAAAGAGAGAGAGAATGAAAATAGAGGAAAGAGAGAGAGAGAGAGAGAGAGAGAGAGAGAGAGAGAGAAGAAGAAGAAGAAGAGGAAGAAGAAGAAGAAGAAGAAAAAAAAGAAGAAGAAGAAGAAGAAGAGAGAATATAAACAAAGAGAGAGAATAATAAAGAGGAAAGATAAAATTTAAAAGAGAGAGAAAAGAAAAAATTGAAAAAGAGAATGAAGAGAGATAAGAAGAAGATTAAAAAAGGAAAAAAGAGGAGAGGGAGAGAGAAGGAAAAGAGAAGAGAGCGGGGAGAATAAAAGAAGAGAAAGAAAGAGAGAGAGAGAGAGAGAGAGAGAGAGAGAGAGAGAGAGAGAGAAGAGAAGCACGGAGAGAAAAAAGGGAAGAAAGAATGAGAAGAAAAGCAAGGAGAGAAGAGAGAGAGAGAGAGAGAGAGAGAGAGAGAGAGAGAGAGAGAGAGAGAGAGAGAGAGAGAGAGAGAGAACCAAAATAGGATAAAAAAGAAACTAAAATAGAAGAGAGAGAGAGAGAGAGAGAGAGAGAGAGAGAATTAGACATAGGGAATTGGGGAGAAGAATAGACATAGAGAGAGAGAGGGTGTGAATAAAAAATTTAAAAACAGAGAGAAAAAATAGGAGACAGAAAGATGAGAAATGGATTGTTGAGCGATCGCACAGCGACTTCGCTTGCCGGTGGCCGTGCAAAACACTAGTCCAAGCTATGTAACCTCATACAAGTATCTATCTATGCACGGGTGTGGCCCACCACATCCACAAACAACATGTAACATATTGTGCATCTCTTATTTATAGGAGCAAACTTGATGCCACTTAATAATACCATCCCATGCATTTTAATAAAAACATCTCCTCATTTTGATGATAGGTCTTATGGGGGAGTGTTGGTATAAATAAGCCTTATCATCAAAGGCAAATTCACACCAACTATAATGTAATGACCTTCATGCTATTTAAAGTGATATACATCAATCAAGAAATCAATCGTGTGCTTTCGTGTAGCTGCTCTTCTTCTTCAAATTTTGGTTCTCACAAGGAGCCTTATCATGGCTTCTCTCTTAAACCTCCCCCGTCCTCTAGGTTCGCCTACAGTTTATTCCTCTCTTGCTCACATAAATAAACTAGGAAGAATCCATTTGCATGTATGTCACCAATAGCTTGGAACGAGCCTCATAGTTGTTTGTAGCAGATTGCTTTGCATCGATCCTAGGCTTATTCGAGAAGCTCTATGAGTGTTTGATGATTGATTCCCAACAAAATTGAAAGGAAATGTGAGGCCTTTTATCGAGTTGCATTGGGAGTGTGAAAAAACTCCTCCCCTCCCCCCACCGATAGTCAAGGAGAATTAGCCCCCTACGGCTCCTTAAAAGGCATCTCCTGTGTGAGCTGATTTCTACGGCTCCTTTTAAGGCATCTCTTGCATGAACTGCTACCAGGATAAATCACAACCCTACCACCTCATGTTCTGAATCTTGCTGCAACTCCATGGTGCACCTTATGAGGTGGCAAAAACTACTTTTAAGTAGGTGTCCCAAGGCTAATTGCAATCATCCCTTTATGAAGCCTTATCAATTAGTAGCTACTAGGTAGACAACGTTCCTCTGTTTATGCTTGTTGGTGTTTAATGAGTTCTTCTGTAATATACCCCCCCCCCCCTCGTACCTTCCCCATAAGAATCCCCCCTTAAAAAAATTTTAAATTTTAACACAAATTTTTTTACTCTCTCCCTCTCTCCCCCTGCCAATTGCATGGCAGGGAGGGAGAGAGAGAGAGAGAGGGAGTTAATGGAAAGGGGGGCATGCAGCCCCCAAGTGAAAGGGGTGGTGGTCGTTAACGGCCATCTCCCCACCCCCAATATACCACCTCCCCTCTCCATTATAAAGGGGAAGCCCCCCCCTCCCTCCTCCCTAGTCATCAGCATGTAGCCTTTCCCTCCCTCCTGGATAGCAGCCCCCCTCCCTCGTCGCCTACATCACGCCCCTCTCTATCTTCAACAGCAGCCCCCCCTTGTCATCGACATTATCATCATCTTGGTCTTCCTCCCCATTCTCAGCTCGATGCTAGCTACTTCCTAGAGACTTTGCTGATAGGAAAGAAACCCTGACTTTAGGTCGGTCCTAAGTGGGAACGGCCAGATACTTCCGCTCGGAGCAAACTCGGGAAGACCTAGATCACAAACCCTGTGACATTCCTTGCGAGTGCCAGGTGGTGCTTTCTAGACTCTCTTCCCGATAGGCTGCTAAGACGTGTCCCACAAGTGGACGAGCGGACACATTACACTTGGTATCAGAGTGAACAAACAAGATCTAAAGATAATATGAAAACGTATGATAAGATGTTAACATAAAGAATCTTATTGTTAAGACGCAACCCCAAGCGCAGGTTTCAAATCTGACTTCTACACTAAGTCCGGCTGTGGCTCGAGAGAAGAAATTCCTTCTCAAACAAATTAAGCCACCCCAGTTTGATGGCAAGGGAAGGACTGTTCAAGCCGACGCCGAGATCTGGATTGAGTCCATGGAGGACTATTTTGAGGCAGCAGGAGCAGCACCTGCTAACCAAGTCATGCTCGCCAAACTTAAGCTTACAGGCAAAGCGAGACTTTGGTGGAAACAGTGGTGCAGAGACCAAGCGATCTCAGAGGGGGCAATCACTTGGGATAAGCTTAAGAAAGCTGTGCAAGGGAGGTATTTGCCACCTGCCTACCGCACACAAAGAACGAATGAATTCTATGACTTGAAACAGTTGGGATTATCCCTGGAAACATATTATTCAAAGTTCGTTTCACTCCTAAATTATGCACTTCCAATGGATATGACACAACAGGTGTCAAAATTCTGTGTTGGGTTGAATCCACCCATAAACACTCAATTGGAATCAATGAGCCCAACGGACCTACAAGGCGCACTCATTCGAGCTGCTCCAATAATACAGGAGGTGTAGACCAAACCAAGGAACAACCGGATTTGGCCTTACAAAGATCAGAATAAGGGCATGTCTAAGGCTCAGACTAAGAGAGCACAGGGTTAGAACCAGGGCCAAAGAAAGAAAGCTAGGGCCAATACTATCATCAACTTTGTTCGAACACAAAGCAATGATTGCAACCCACGTTGCTTCCATTGCAACGAGCCCGGACACTTCAAGAGGGAGTGTCCCAAGCTTGGCAGAGGACATCGCCAGGGGCAATTCCAAGGTCAAAATAGAGCCGCTCATGGCCAAGGAACCACCGTTATGGCTAGAGGGAGGACCTTCAATGTTTCCAACAGGGAGCTGGACAATAAAGAAGATCTATCCATGGATGCTGACATTGAGAGGGCAATGGTTCATGCCACTCTTCACAAGAAGGGTCCAAATCGCCAATTCTCGGTGATTCAAACTCCATCAGAATATCAAGGTAAAAGCTTCAAAACCCTGATTGACTATGGCAGTAATCATTCCTTCATTTCACCAAATTGTGCAAAAAGATTAGGGATAACCACAATAGATGCACCTACTTTACTTGTGGAATTAGCAAATGGACGTGAAGTCACTTGTACTAGGCAAATTGCTAAGGTGAAATTCCTACTGGGTGGGAAGCCAACTTCTGTGAGATTCAGGGTAATGAACCTAGGTGTCCACGAATGTTTGCTCGGAATGGATTGGCAAATACCCAATGATGCCCACATCCACTGTGGGAAGGGCCAAGTCTCCTTCCGAAATTCTAAAGGGGAACTAGTCACGACTCAAGGTGAGGCTGGTAAGCCAAAAGTACAGTTGACAAAAGAAACACGAATAATAAAAGGTGTTCAAAAGGGCCTACACGTCTATCTGATTAAACTGAACAAGCTAGATCAGAATCAGGAATCTGGAGAAGAACCTTTATGGTTAAAGGAATACGCAGACGTATGTCCTGAAGATCTGACGGAACTTCCTCCCCAAAGGGAAGTCGACCACGAAATTAAACTTGTGCCATGAGCTACACCGGTCGCAAAGAGGCCGTATAAGATGTCCATTCCGGAAGCTATCAAATTGAAAGAGCAACTCAAGCAACTGTTAGATCAAGGCTACATCCGTCCTAGCAGTTCACCATGGGGAGCTCCAATGCTGTTCCAAAAGAAGAAAATGGAACGCTTCGCCTATGCATTGACTACAGAGGGTTGAATCAAGTAACCATAAAAAATAAATACCCCATTCCAATAATAGATGAATTACTTCACCGTCTTCAAGGAGCGAAGATCTTCGCAAAGATAGATCTCAAATCTGGATATTACTAGATAAGGATCAAAGAAGAAGATATCTCGAAGACTGCATTCAGTACCAAGGTATGGACACTTTGAATTCTTAGTGATGTCATTCGGGCCGACGAATACTCCTGCTACCTTCAATAGGTTAATGCAGGATATCTTTAGATCTTGATGACTTCGTACTCGTTTTTTTTTACGATACCCTAGTCTACTCAAAACAGAGAAATGATCATGATACCCAGCTTTGCATTGTTCTTGAAACAATGAGAGCACACAAGCTTTATGCCAAGAAGAAGAAGAAGTGCGCATCTTTCAAGCAACAGATTGAATATTTGGGATTCATTGTATCATCAGAAGGAATTTTAGTAGATCCAACTAAGGTCAGAGACGTTCTGGAATGGGCAACACCAACTTCTGTCAAAGAAATACGTAGTTTTCTTGGGTTGACAGGGTGGTACAGGATTTTCATCAAAGATTATGCTTTGATTGCAGCATCTCTGATTGATCTACTAAAGAAGCAAGTAGCAATTGTATGGTCACATGTTGAACAAACCAGCTTTGACAAACTAAAGTAGAGCTTAGTATTAGTACCCATCCTAAAACTTCCTGATCTTAGTAAGGAGTTTGAAGTAGTAACTGATGCTAGCTCACTTGCTTTAGGTTGTGTACTTATGCAAGAAGGTCATCTCGTAGCATATTCTTCAAGAAAATTGAAAAGCCATGAAAAAAAATATGCTACCCATGACTTGGAGCTATTGGATGTCATCCATGCTGTCAAACTTTGGAGACATTACTTGCTAGGTAACAAATTTTCCTTAGTAACGGACCACAAGAGTCTTAAATGAGGATTTTCACCCAGAATGAGCTCAATATGAGGCAACGTCGATGGATCGAAGTGCTGGAAGAATATGATTTTGAAATCAAATATAGGCCTGGAAAAGAGAATGTAGTTGCCAATGCACTTAGTCGCAAGGCATTTCTAAATTCTCTCATTTTGCAAGATCCATCAACAGCAAGGTCTCTAGCCACAAAGGTATGAATGCCAAACAACCCGATTCTTGAGTTAGCAAAAGAAGGGGGATATTATGACTCGGTCTATCAGAAAATGCTAAGGGAGATCCCCATCAAGGATCAAGACCCGAAGCTAAAGATGAAGTATCAAGAATTCTCCATCAGTAGTGGACTTGTCTACTTTAGAACAAGATTATGTATCCTTGCAAGCCAAACTCTCAGGCAGAAGATACTTTGGGAAGCCCATGACTCCCCTTTCTCAGGACATCCTAGTTATGCCAAGACCCTTAACACGGTCAGGAAGAGCTATTATTGGAAAAGGCTCAAGGGAGACATACTCAAATATTTCACGGAATGTTTGTCTTGTCAATTCATTAAGGTAGAACATGTTAAAATGCTTAGGAAATCGCAACCACTTGACATTCCACAAATGAAATGGGAGTTCATTAGTATGGACTTTATTGTTGGCCTATCCCAAGTTCAGGGAGGATATAACTCTATTATGGTTGTAGTAGATATGCTCACCAAGGTCGCACATCTCATCCCTGTCAAGAGAACTATAAAGCTTCACACATCGCAAGATTATTCATCAAAGAAATATTCAAACTTCATGGGTTACCCAGAAGAATCATTAGTGATCATGACTCTCTTTTCACATCACACTTCTGGAGGGCTATCTTTGAGGCTATTGGAACTCAACTCTGTTTCAGTACAGCTTACCATCCCCAAACTGATGGTCAAACATAACGAGTCAATCAAGTCATTGAAGATATGCTTTGGGCATACTGCTGTCACGAACCCAAAAAGTGGATTCAATATTTGCCACTGGTTGAGTTTGCCTGCAATGCTTCCTACCAATAGAGTATTCAGATGACCCCTTTTTAAGCATTGTATGGGCACAATTGTCGTACCCCTTTGAGCTTCTTGGACCCAACTTTGAGGGTAGAAGCTTCAAGACAGATGCTGGAAGACATGGATGACCAAATCAAATCAATAAGACAAGACATCCAAGCTGCCAAGGATAGATAGAAGGCTTACACGGACTTGAAATGGCAAGACAGATCCTTCATTGAAGGTGATATCGTCTTCATCCGCGTACACCCTAAAAAGAGTTCACTGTCCTTGGGAGAGTACAAGAAGCTAAGTCCAAGGTATTGTGGACCTTATAAGATCACTAAGTGCCTAGGACCTAATGCTTACAGACTACAGCTGCCCACAACCCTAAAGGTTCATAATGTATTCCACGTTAGCCTATTGAAAAAGTATCTACCTAATCCGAATCATGTACTTGATGATCAGCAAATTGTAATGCCTATTTGAGATCAAGGACCTTGAGAGAATACCTCATCCAGTGGAAAGATTATCCAGAAGATGATGCCACCTAGATGGATGAAAATTCTCTCAACCAACAATACCCCCAGGTCTTCTCGAAATGAGGGCATCTTGATTCCTCTAGGGGGGAGAGTATGTAATATACCCCCCCTGGTACCTTCCCCATAAGAACTTGCCCCCCTTAAAATTTTTTTAAATTTCAACACAAATTCTTTTACTCTCTCCCTCTCTCCCCCTGCTAACTGCATGGTGGGGGGAGAGAGAGAGAGAGAGAGAGGGAGTTAATGGAAAGGGGGGCATGCAGCTCCCAGGTGGAAGGGGTGGCGGCCGTAATGACCATCCCCCCCCCCCCCCCCCCCCCAATATACCACCTCCCCTCCCCATTATAAATGGGAAGCCCCCCCTCCTCCCTGGTCGTCAGCATGTAGCCCTCCCCTCCCTCTTGGACAACAGCCCCCCTCCTTCATCGCCTACATCACGCCCCCCTCCGTCTTCGACAGCAGCCCCCCCATCATCATCATGAGAGAGAGAGAGAGAGAGAGAGAGGGAAGCTTTTGGAGTTTCTCCTTTCCCCCTCTTAAAGGGAGGTCACACACCCCTCCACATTTTTGAAAATACGCCCTCCCCTTCATTATCTTTTCTCCACTCAAGGAGAGGCAGTGAGAATCTTGCATAAGAGAGTGCGAGAATTCTATCTCTCGTACACGGGCCTTCGAGTATGGCCTCAAAGCGTAGTTCCACAAGGATGGCCGGAAACCCTGCAAGTGTGGACGGTGGCTCGAATCAAGATGGCACTGCAACCGCGAACGGTTCATCGGGCATCACTGGAATCAAGACATCACTCCAAACCCATGTTGTTCTATTGTTAAAACATAGGTTATAATAATCATGGTGAAAATCATATTCACATGCATCACATTAATTGCGTGTTTGATCATTTCCTAGGTATGAACTTAGTTGTGATGTATGTAAAAAAACAAGATAATTTCCGTTGTAAGATGACATCATAATAGGTGAAATTGATTAGATAATTGCATCGTAAATTACCAAAATGTCTTCCATGAATTCTTGCATAAAGTGCATTGCTCCTTGTACAAATTCTTGATAAAATGCATCTCAGAGGACATTGAAAGAAACAAAAGTGCCTCTCCATATCGCAAGAAGGATTCTAAGGTACATGTAATTAGTCTGCAAAAAAGATTAAAGAGCAGCTAGACTCATACAATGATCACATAAAGTTAGATCACTCAAGAAGGTTATAGATCGTGTAAATAATTACTTAGAGGATAATGTTAAGATTGCATACATAGAAAGTACCTTCACATGTGTGGCATAAAATAACTCATGGATTATATCAAAATTGTAAGCATTGAAATGAAGGTGTGTCATTACGTTGCATGCATTAAAGTCGTTGGGAAAATTCAATGTTGTTTGTAATTTACCAAATGGGACTGAGATCCATGGGACCCATGTCAAAGTCGTTGGTGACTTCAAGAGGGATAGGTAAAAGCTTATGCACCTGTGAGTATTATTAAGAGGGCTTAAGAAGATTATACTTAAGACGTAGGAACTATTCTAAATAGAACCATCTTGACCAACCATGGTCAAGGGGATAGACAATCTTGATCAATTAAGATCAAAGATAAAGGTACATAGGTACTACAAGGAATCTAAGAGACAACCAACAAGTTGACCAACCGAGGACGACGGGGTTGTCCATGATCTATTTTACAAGGAGACCTAAGGTAAGGATAAATAGGGGCGGTAGGGTACAAACCCTAACCCAAAGAAAAAGGGGAAACAAGAAACCTAGCTTGCCAAGCCCCTAGAATCTCGCCAAGTCGTGAACGACCCATGACCAAAAGGAGCAGCAATCCTGTTGATTGTTGGGATAGCCTTCGGACATGATACTTGATGTATTTCGAGACTATGATAAATAAAGATCAGATATTTGAAAAAGAAACTTGCTTGACATTGTTTTTGTGTTAGTGCCTAAGTTACGTGAAGAAACCTGTGTTTAAATTGATTAATTAAGGAAGCTGCTTTTGCATGTCAAACATAATGTGGTAGGTAATTAGATAACTAAGCAAACCGAGGAAAGTGCGGTGGACGTGACTTGGGTTCGTCCTACAGAAGGGTGGTCCCGGTTAGCTGGGAACTTTTCTCAAAAGATGTGATAACGAGACTGTGAAGACCTAGTGTCAGTAGAGTTAGAATCCCGATTTATGCTATTTTAGGGGAGTAGAATGGAACTATGCCTTATGGGCAAAGAGGTTGAGCTTTGCATCCCTCTCGTTTTTCATTCTCCATGAACCAGGTGCAGCATAAATCTGCTTCGACTCTGTTGTTCCTACGCAAAGTGGTTCATCTGGAGCTTGACGCTAGCTACTTCCTAGAGACTTGCTGATAGGAAAGAAACCCTGACTTTAGGTGGGTCCTAAGTGGGAACGGCTGGATACTTCCGCTCGGGGCAGACTCGGGAAGACCTAGATTAAAAACCCTGTGACATTCCTGGTGAGTGCCAAGTGGCGCTTTCTAGACTCTCTTCCCAATGGGCTGCTAAGACGTGTCCCACAAGTGGACGAGCGGACATGTTACATCTTGGTTCCTACTATAATCCCATTTATGCTTTTCTAAGCTGCATCTACCCAACTCTGGAGGGCTCCCTCAGGTAATGGTTGCCCTCTCCAAGGGAGGAAAGACCCCTTGGACCTGTTCCTCTAGCTGTCCCTGAAGCTCCTTAGTCCTTCAAGGCAGAGACCATCCTCTCCTCCTCCTCCTCCTCCTCCTCCTCGCATTGATCTTCATGACCCCTTGTATAAGATCTCGCCGTGAAGGAGAGAAGAGGAAGCTTCCTGATCTCTTTCCTTTCCTATCTCCATAGCCTGCACAAACCAAGGAGACAGCAGCCCTCTTCTACACTTGGAGTGAGCTAGCCACAATATCGGTAGCTTTGTTGCTTCCCGTAACTTCTCCCCATTTGTATCAAGTCCGCCATCCCATGCCCTCCTCAGCTTCTCTTGCCTTTCAATGACTTTCATTGCCACCCTTTACCCCTGCACGTGATCTAGCTTTGCTTCTTTTTTAAGCCCCTTTGGATAACAGTTCTTTAAGTAGCTAGGGTGTTGACGTCCACAGTCCATATACACACACCTTAGAAAATATATAATTGTATTAGGGCTACCACATATATACCATTTACCTTTGTAGGTTGATACATGCATGCAACTAGGTTTAGGTAGTGGGATTTGTGTAGTTTTTTATGGATATATTAATCTTGTTGAGTTGAATGTGTCTTTATCCATATCCAAGCAACATGAAATAGAGTTTTGAAAACTAGTCAAATTTGGCTAGGAAGTTGTTATATAATTTGAGATATCATATTGATGAAGAGTACCTTGTCAAAAACAAAATTTAAAAAAAAGAAAGTGGCTTAGGCAAAGTCTAAAATGTGATGGCTTTCACATTTCACAATTTTTTTAAACTGAAGCTTAACTTATAACTTTATAAAAATATAGGAGCAATACCAAAAAACACATGAACATGCTATACAAGAAACACATGGAAGAGTTGGCACAACTCTCTTTGTTATTTTTATAATTATAGGAGAAAGTGTACAAAGGACATAGGGGGCTTTAGTTGTAAATCATGTGCTCATCTGGGGTTGTCCTCTTGGGTAAGTTTCAAATATGAAGGCAATGGAACACTAATAGCATTTTCCCTCTCTGTATTGAAATACTTTTATACATTTCCAATGCATTCTTTTTTAGACAAATAGAGTATCTTTTTATCTTACTCTCACATAATGCCAAGTATGTGCTCCATAAGAAACTTCATGTTCTAGACCAAATGCAATTACACGAGAATAGGGGACTTGTTAAAAGGCAACTACCAAATATCTTTGTGCTCACCATTCTGTGAGTGTGCTGATAGGACATTTGCCCCAATTATCAAAATGTACTTGAGTAAGCTTCTCCTTGGTTAAAATGCATTTAATGAGAAAAATATATACCCCATTGAGGTTTTCCTATACATTCACAACAAATGTTTTTCCAATAGACAATGCATCATTAAATGCATGCAGGCGCCGTACATACATTTGAAGACTTGTGTCATCCTTGACACTAGAGCTATTGTCTTTCTGTACAGCATTGGAGCCCCAAGAGAAACACCAAGAAAATGGGGAAACTACTACAATAAAATCTATCTTGTCACACCAACAAGCATGTTCTTCATACTTTAATAAACCACAAGAAAAAAAAGAACATTAAGAATAACCAATCTTCACACAACATCACATAGTGAATCTCTCACATATTTATCACAACAAATCTTCAGCATATTCTTCATAAAAACCATCCAAGAACCAAAAGAACACAAAGAAACGATCAACTTTGAATGAAATTCATCACACAATATTCATATTTCATTATCCTCATAGTCTTTATAGTCTTTCTCTCATGTAGATACAATGTTTTTCATAGGAAATTGCCTATCTCTCATACACTATCTCTCTCACATATGCTGTCTCTCAATAGTACAATGAAATAACCAAAAATAGCTTTCAATAATCCTCTCTTGGTCGTGTGGATACCCCTCCCAAGAGGTATGCCTAATATGAAGAGTCACCAGAGCCACTATAATGATCCTTGGGAGTCATCAATGTCACTATCACTTTAGTCTTTACTTTGATTCTTATCAACTACTTCTTATGCTTCTTCAAGCTATTCAGACTTGTATTAGAGGCTTACAAACCATACATAGAAGCTCTACAAAGCACTACAAAAGGTCAACAGAAGCCATAAAAATATACAACTCAATCCAAAACCACTTCAAACTATCAAAGTCCTTTTGACACACTCTCAATCATTCCTCAACTCACTCATCCATAATCTCAACCTCACAATTGGAAAGAAAATAGACCCAATCAAAGGCAAAACAGACTCTATCATAACCAAATGAATAGGCTCACAAAACCTATTAGCACATCATATCTCAACCAAAAACCATCATGAGATTCTTAAACCTATTTAATCTAATCCAAAACACTCCAAAACACTTCCAAACTCAACAAAAACCAATCATTCTATAAAAATTTAACTATTTTGCTCACGAAAACAACAAAAATCATCCCAAAAAACAAGGAGAAAACAAGTCAATGTAGCCCTCAACATATCCCCACACTTAATCACGGAGAATCCTTGTGACCTCAAAAAAAGAAAGGATATTATGCCAAAAAATTATCTCAACACTACTATCTCGAACATCGATCAATCAATATCCATGAATCAACCTCGCCCCCATCAAGCTCCAAAATAGCCTAGACCTATAAAAAAGATTAACGAAAGGAAAACACCTTGAAGTATGAACCAATTCTTAGCTTACAAAATATAACCAAACAAACTAGTAAAGAATATAAGAGGTTCTTGGATTCCTTCTCAAGTCTTCAAAATTGGAGCCATATCAATAAATCAACATCTTCAAATCAATTCAACTTTCTCAAACCAGATCTCTAGATGGACACAAATAAAACACACCCACACACAAACACATAATACATAGAAATTTGAACGATACCCCAATAAGGGAGAATTAAAAGAGATTCCATTAAAGCTCAAGTACCAATTACATCTAGAAAGAAACCATCAATGAAGATGTTCTCTTTTAAAAACGTGATAATTTTTAAATCTATCCATAAAAAGGGACTCATCCACAAATGTCTGGGGAGGATTCTGAAAGAATTACAAACAGTACATTTTCTCCACAAGGACAAGATATCTTCTCAAAAGACAAAGAGTATGAAAATACAAGATATCCAACTGATGGGGATCAACATCCACATTGACATTAATGCACAACTTTAGTAGTGGCTTTTGATCATTATGAGAATGATGATGCATATACACTAAGTACGAAGCAAAATGAGCAGTTAATCTAATCGAAGGATCAATAGATTGATGATAGATTTAGGCCAGCTGTAAATAATTCTTATAAGCTTGTATATGAGTCTGTCAATCCCTTGGAATCACAAGCTAGTTAATTTGAGGAGATGTCAATGAATCAATTAGACTCCACCCTCTATGTCTAGATATTTGTAAATCAAAACTTGAGTGGCTACTAACCAACTGAGGGGGACTAGAAATAAAATATGTGGATGGAGAAAGAGATACAAGCATCAAGGAATGAAGTGAGGGATATGCAACATCGTAAAAAGAAGAAAGAGTTAAAGATGGAGACTCATGTAATTTAATTGAATCAGATAAGAAAGGAGTCACGAAATACATTAGAAAAGTAGAAAGGAGTGTGGTAGACGGTGGAGGACAAGGAGTAGGAAAGAAAACATGATCCACAATGAATGGACAATGAGTAAAAATAGGAGTTTGGGGATCACCTTGTGGTTGGAAAAGAAGATGAGAAATAACATGAGGAGTCGATTGAAGTATGAATAAATAAGAATCAAATCTATGGGCCATCTACTATATTGATAATAAATGAGGAAAGACAATGATAGTAGACATAGAACAAATCTGCAATTGTAAACTTCAAAGGAGGTGTCAAAAGGGGATTATTTAGAAATATGGACTAAGAGATTCTCCCTTATTTGATTAGCATTTTATAAATGTGCAAGGGCTTTCAATTGTTGATGATTCAATACAATAGAATCTAGAATATCAAGATACTTCAGGACAGATAGTCACTTTGCAAGGAATAGGCTTGGAAAATCTCTTCCATCTGCAACTCCAAATGTTGGACATAAAGAACATCTTGCAAAATAATGTCCCCCACATACCAAGATATATCCTCATCATCTGGAATCATAAGATTACCTCTAAGATACATATAAGACATTAACATGGTGTTAGGTAGAACTCAATCCACAGAGATAATTTAGACAACCTTTGCTAGGAGATTTGAGGACCAAGTACCACTCCATCCATCCTTTGAAGGACACAAATCCATAGTGGTAGCTTCATATAAAAGGCTAGCTTTTGTTATTGATAGTGCATAAAGAATGAATGATCTAGCAAAATGTATTCCATAAATTGCACAAACAGGACCACAAAAGGTCCATTCTAGATTGAAGCCTTTCCATCTTAGCTTGGAATAACAAACACAAGGTTGCATTACATTGGAGAGCAGCTAAGTCCGTAGTTGATAAAGAAGGTATTGATGGTACATTAGGACTTGGAGGAATGAAGCATGATTGAGTCAACTGTTCTTTTAACTCTTTAATCTTGGTATTATGATGCTCAATAGTACAATTTGATGACTGTAACTCTACTGTTTGGGTAGCAATTAAAGCTTTAAGATCATGGGTTTTTCTAAAGAGACAACCTTTATCTTCAATGATACTTGAGTCTTTGTTTCATTCAATTGGGCCTGCAAAGAGGATATTTCCACTTTTTTGGGCTTCTAGCAATTTAGTATGTGACTCCATCTCGAGGAAGTTACTATATGTATATCCTCTACATCACGTGCATTCAAGGCCTATTTATAAATATCCTTATTTGTGATTTTTTGAATAAAATATAACCCTTATCTATTCAATCTTTAAATAACCCCTTTAGATTACACCCTTCTATATGTAAAAAATGTATAAAAAAAGTATTTTAAAAATACCTTATTTTGAACCCACGTGATGCACACATATATTCATGAGTAACTTACCCGAGGACTCCATTTGTTTAAAAAGATTAGAAAGGGTTTTCTTAGCAAAGGAAAGCTCAATACTATCCTTATGTAACTCTTCCTTAGATTGTTATAACTCCTCATAGAAAGAAGAGTACAACTCTTAAACATAGGTGGTAACTAATATTTCTATGGAACTTTGAATGTCCTTACACAAGAAGGAATGGTGTCTCCTGTCACCAGAGCTGATGCATAGAAGAAATTGATATGTCCAAACTACCATCTTTGCGTGCCCTAAATAAATTTGTAGATGTAAGGTGTGAAGGATACTGCCTAATGTAGCAAGAATTGACACTTGAGGAACTGGAGCAATAACTATTTCAACCACACATTTTAAGCGCTTCCTTTGAATGGCCAGAGGAGGAGGAGAGTCATTATCTTCAGGGATCGATTCAGGATATTCAACAAGAGGAGGGAGAACCACTGAAGGATTTGTAGGAGACAATGGAATTTCCTTTGTAGGGGCAGAGTATGTCAAGAAAACATACAAGTAAGAACCATAAGTGCTATTAGTCACATTACCCCTAGTGACCCTGATGAAGTGTTGATCCATTTTGGCAAGGAGCAATGGTCATGCCCTTGAGCACTATTCTAGAAGCATTGAATAATTCCTTAGACATGTAATTAGATGGAGTCTTGGTAGGCACGAACCTGTCTTGAAGGAACTAACACAAGTGTTTTCAAAAGGGATCAGATAATGGAAACACAAACACCATATGGAAGAGTTGGTAGATTGTTGGAAAGGTCTCCCCACAATAGGTTAGAAACAAAGCCTTTCCTAAGTCTCAAGGTGTCATCAGGATAGTGGTACCACAGATAAAACCAGACTACTTGCTACAAGAGGTTAAGAACTTATCACACAAGGTAGAATCATTGGGAATGAGTGGCAATGAGAGAGCCACAAAATGGGATATGTTGGCCTTAGTAATAAGGTTTGATTCCAACAATTTAGAATAGTCACAACACTGGCCAAAGAAACATATTGGATCGGGGGAGGAGTTTGAGGTGCCACATTCAGAGATTGAAACACACACCATACACACAGACACAAAGGCGCCTTGCAAGACAATGTAATAAAAAACATATAAGATTTCAACAATGTATTAGATCATACATGACACTATAGAACCAAGACCGGAGTGCACTTGACAAGAGGGATTGATTAAGATATTACATCACCTTCGTATCCACATAACTCATTCATTATCATATGTGCAATAGAGATAGATTCAGATTTAATGGCAGGCAAATTTTCCAAATTATTATCAATGGATAAATTGTTTTATTATGTGATCAATCTTAAAAAGAAAGCAATGGTTCCTTTTATCCATTAAATAAAATTATTACATATTCACAGTGCATTAAATGAACCCTAGACTTTGAACTCGGCTTTGAGGGTCTCTAAATGCATATTCATTTTTATAAATTATTGTGTGTGGAGCGGTTTTTTACCAGCACCATGCATGAGTGGCAACTAGTTCATTTTATTATAAATTACAATGTGCATGTTTAGCGTATGAGTGCCTAAAATGTGAACGGTTGCTTATTTTATTTTATTTAAATGGTGTGTGGTGAACGCAAATGCATGTGAAAAAGTGAGTGGTTGGGTTTATTTTATCGATTAAATGTGGTTTGTGGTATATCAAAAGGAAAGGAAAAATTTTGATACATGCAAGGTGTGTGAATACACCCTAATTTTTGAATGAGCACACAAAAAATCAATTGATGGAGAGAAAACTGCATCCATGAAGCAATCCCAAAATGTAATATAGCTAAGCCAAAAATTGACAACATAAGGAAAAAAAATGTCACGTATTTATCATGATTTGTATTGGAGTTTTATAAATTTTTCTCAATTTATTGCATTTTGGATTTTGTTTTTTAAAAAATAAAACCAACAAGAAAGAGGGATTTTAAGATGTGAATCAACTTGGTTGATGTGTACTTTTTGTGTTAAATAAATAATATTGGGCCATGTATGGTTATGTGTTTAGATTGGTTTGGTTTGTTTTCTTTTGTTTTGGACTTTTGTTTTTGTTTTTTAATTATTAAAAATTTACTGGATTTTTTTATTTTTTAACTCAAAATATAAAATTAATATCATGAAGTGTTTAAAAATTTTGGCTAAATTATTAAATTTTAAAGAATTTGAAGGATTTCTAAGTTTTTACATGATTTTATTTTAGCTTTTTAAAAAAAATTGGAAAATTTTAATGAGAATTGAATATTCTTAAAATTTTAACTTTGTTTATAATGATTTTTTGAATTTTATATCATTTTTAGGAATTTTAAAAGAATTAGCAAATATTTTCTTAATTTTTGAAGGATGTGTGTATTAATTGTGGGAAGGTGTGTACCCGAACATGCTATGATACACGTGAACAACAGCTCTCCGAGCTCCATGCCATGGTTAAGATGACACGTACATCCTTGCACGTGAACAACAACCAATCAATCATGTACACACAAATATGGTAATCCACTGCAAACAATAGGTGATTATTAGGGGGAATATGGACTCAAAAAGAGTCCTTTAGCTTAAGAGTTAATGATTCTCCTAATGACAAGAGATTTGAGATGGACCAATAGGAGAGGGGATGGTGTGTACATTTTATCCACTCTCTTTTTCCCTTTGTCCCTACCACTTATAGGCTTGTCCCCTTATGTTTCCCCTCCCCCTCATTTACCACCCTATGTCAGATGGGTTTCATTAGGCATCTAAAAAGGTGACCCAAAATTTAAAAATACCCCCCCCTCCAAAATGCCTTTCTCACGCTCCCCCCTCCCCCCCAACGCCCCCAAAAAGACCTCTTCTTATGACATGTATAGTCAAACAATGCATTTTTTGGTATCTTTCTGCAATACATACTTTTAGTTGAGTCATTCTCTTACCTTCGTTCCACAAATCTTCTTAGCTTTCTGTGCTCCCAGCTTCTCTCAACTATAGCCACACAGCACCTAGCTTCTCTCCTTCTTTCATGGTCATTCTCTTACCTCCATTTCACAAATCTTCTCATGTTTCTATCCTCAAACAGGCTTCTCCTAGCCATAGCCACAAAGCACCTGGCCTCTCTTTCTCTTCTGAGCCTAGCCATAGCACAGAGCCTCCATATTCTCCCAGCCATAGCCACCCAATACCAAAATTCTTCTCTTTCTTCCATGGTAGTTTTATTTCTTCCATTCCAAGAAATTTATCATCTCTTTGTGCTCACACATCCATAAATACATAGCCCTCCTTACTTTCATTACCATTCCAATGAGACCTACATGTCAGTGAAGGTGACCATGTGATTCCACATCTGTTGTCTATATACACAATACAAATGATGAACATGGAAAATGGGAAGAAGCATTGTTCAAGAAGGATTCATGGGTCTACATGCAACCTTCAACAATAGGGCCTCATTGAGTTCGTCCTCATGGTGTACTAAAAATCATTGGAAGAGCAAAGTGCTTGGGTTTCGGGAGGCTCAAGATGGTGGTCTTATTGCATTAGTTCAACATGTATATGGTGTGAAGGACTTGAAGCTACCTCTTGGGACCACTCGACAGGTTTTTCCCTCTAATTGTAAGTCATTGCTTTTATGTTCTTAACTTCTCATATGTTTTTGAGGCTTTTACTTCCTCTCTCCTATCATAGATTTTCCCTTCAAATCTTGTTGAGGACTAGCCTTTGGAAGCTTGTCTCAGACATACAAAGCTCTACATGTGGATGTGGGTGAGACAATGATGATTGGAAAGTTATTACAATATCTTTTATAAGCAAGAATTTTTTCTATAAGTTCATGTATATAGTGCCTACATAAGTTGATTCATACAGTTCTCTTAAATTACTTCCTTGTTCACCTCTCAATTCTTTGGAATGGCCGATTTCGAATGAGTGGACACTTCAGACATTAAAAATGAAGATCGTACATGACATTCATAGCTCGTTGAGATTCAGGAGAGCTTTAAGATCCGTGGATCTTTTATGGTTTGTACCAATTCATGTTTTTGCATATATCTTCAAAAGTACTAATGTGTATCAATGTCCCTCCATGTTCATTTGTAAGAACATAACAAAGGAATTTCTTAATTCCAAATTTGAAAAAGGATGGAATGAGGTGGATGGGGTGCATAAAGGTGACATTTTTTTGTACAGAGTGGTGATCCTTGGTGCTACATTTCATTACTTGATTACATATTCATTATTGTACATGCACTTCTATTATTGACATTGGATGAAGAAAGCATGCCAATGGGTTTCCTTGAGTCCACTAAAGACATGGGACAAGCATTTAATATTTAAATTTATATGCTAAGTGAAATGATCAAGTCAATCACAGTGAATGATTGTTGGAGTCTCCTAAATATGCAGGAGCATCTAGTCTTGATGGGAAGTGTTCATACAGCAAGCTTCAACTTCTGTATTGGTGGTAGAAAGGTGAGTTTGTTTGATATTGGAATTTTTTGTTTTGGTTGGGACATAACAGTTTGAATCTTATTTGTTTTTTTTTTCCTTTTAGATGGAAAAAAGAATGAAGAATAATTATATGATGTCGAGTGCTTTGCAACAAGTCAAAATCTATGTACAAAATGATATATCATAAATGAGTGATGAATAGATCATAGGATTTTATTTTTTAATGCTTCATATGTATTTTAGATTCTTTGACATTCTATATTTTAGATTGTTTGGTGATTTTTTTAACTTTTCAAAATTTCATTAATAGAATTTAATATATTTTTTAAAACTAAAACTCTAGGTCTATGACCTATAAAAACTAATTAGTTGGTCTCATTTTCATTTTTCAACTTTCCAACCACTTCTCCTCTCTCGAGCACCCTTGCTCTCACCTCTACCCCTTCATCCACGATGATTCACACTCTTAATAACTTCATGTAATTCCTTTAGGGCATGGAATTCATTGGGAGATTAGATCTTTACAATATCTTTTGTCCCAATATCAAGTACTATGATACATTATTGTGGCATGGTCCAACCCTGCAATACCCTCTCGAGTACATGAACACATCATTATGAGAATATACTATCAAGTCCTAGGATTTTTGACAAGGAATGGCTGCCATGTAATCTAACACAATATTAGTGAGTTTGGGGATCTCCCAATTCCCATTTTTTGAATATTAAAAAGGTGGCACCCGGATAACATACCCACAAGTTTCTCAAAACCATATGATGTGACCTATCATTGGAAAGCGCTTGAAAAATGGAATCTATTGAGCTATAGAGCGCTCAATTTGGAGTTATAGTATCCAAGTTATGACAAATCCAAAGATTTGACCATGTGTTCCAAACTTATGGGAAATTCCCATATTCCCCAATATGGTATATTCTCTTGAAGTACATCAATGGCATGGAGGCGTTTTGAAAATGACTAGGTCATTTTTGTGCAAATCTCACCCCCGCCTACTTCAAGCACCTCACTTCTCAGCAAGCTAGGGAATATGGCTTTGATCAACATGGCACTGACTACCTCTCATGAACTACCACTTTTGTTTTGTTACTCAATGAAGGTGAGGACCCATGTGCAGTCATGATGTTGATGAAGAGCATGTGGGAGGCTTATTGAAGGATGCCCCTGATCCAAAGCCTTCACTAATAGACAATGCTAGAGAGGAAGAAGAGGTTGCAGAACATGCAAAAGATTTAGACTCTATGGTCGATAGAGTTATAATTGCTATGGATACCACCTTAACAGATGGCTTAGGTGAACAGGAGGCTTCTCCCCCTACCGTCAATGTAAATTGTCGCATAGACAACATCAACGTAGTCTTGATCAATGACAAAGATTTCATGTTTCTCCATGATGCAGAGAAACCTTTTAGAGTGAGGGAGGATGAGGCATTGTTGATATTGGCAATTGACAATGACTTCCCCCTCGTATTTGATGATTTGTCTATGGAGTTCCGCAACCCAAAGCTAGAAGACATAGACAACACACTCATAGCTCTTGGAGATGCCGTGGACTTAGCAAAGCACACTATGGTTGGTACCCAAGAGTTTGAGGTAGCGCATGCTAGCTTGGTGGGTGGTAGGACAAGTGCTCTTGGAAGAGCAACTGAATCAACGAGTCCAAGTCAAGTGTGAACTTAACTAAACCCTCAGAGGTTGTTGCCAATGCCGAGTAGGAAGTAAGCTATCTAAATGCTTTATCTTACAATGTATACTATTTTGAGCTAATTTCATGTCAATGTAATCCATGCTTGACATCGATGATTTTGCAAGTTGCCAAAAGGGCTGGGTTGCATTTGGGAAGGATGCTTTCATAGGGCACTACATTGACAAATCCGCTTTACTGACATAGCAATTATCCAGGCCACCTTCACACTAGATGGATGGGCTTAGCTCACTATCTTAAAGGCCCTATCAAAAGTGCTATGTGTAACCACCATCACCTCAAATGAGCACAATATTATTCTTGTTAAAAAGGAGTTTGTGAAGCACGTATTTGGTATACACCTACATAGAAGGATACTATAGGCCATGGGGATCAACAAAGCCATTAGAGCCATCTAGGTTGCCATGTAGGAGAGCATCAATGTAGGGTTGCTACCAGAGGCCAAGAAGAGACAAAAGCAGGCCCACGAGAAAATCAAGCTCTTGAAGATGACCCGAAAGTTGCACTGAGCTCTAGCATTCTAAGCATAGTTTTGTAAAGTAAAAGCCCTTTGTACTTTGCACTATGATACACATGTATTTTTATTACAATCTATCTCTCAAGCACATTATCTATTTTTAGTGTTCAACTGTGATAAGATTGAAGGCTTTTACAAATTGATGTTATGTGATATCAGTGTGTATATTTTTAAAGTACTAGAAATACAAAAAAATACAATTAAAAATTGATCGACAAAAAAATCGTGGTTCATAGTCCAATCGGCTTATTTTTGGCCCAGAATCATAAAAAAGACATCAAAATTTGCATTTGAGCTATCTTGCAATCCTTGGATGCCATGGTGCATGAATAGGTAGGATGGGAGTGCATGTCAAAGTTCACAAAGTACATTGCATTGCATTGTGTTACAAAAACTGTAGGCCCTTGATAGCTCTAATCTCTCTCCCCTTTTATCCATCTAGCTAACTACATGTCTCTCTGCATGATAGACCCTGCTTGGCATGAATTGCGTAGAGATATGCATCCTCAAAAAGGGTGACAAGGTATGCTTTTGCAGCTTCATGGATGGCCTCCACTGCAATCCCTTGCATGTGAAATTGATATCCATAAGAGTGAAGGATTTCCTTCACTAAGCATGCAAAGGGCACTTTCTTGATCAGTAGGTCCATGCTCTTCTAGTACTTATAGATCTCCTTTAGAGATGCTAGGTGATAGTTCTTCCTCCACTTTAGCCTTTGCCCTAGGACTTGTCTCACTGGGCCTCATCATGGTTGCCATCCTTATGCTTGTTGGGATTGGGACTTGGTTTTGCTAAGTAAGGGTTAGTTCTAGAGCATAGAGGAGGGGTACTAGAGGAGGAGAAGGAAGTTGTTCGGACCACTTTGTTTTTAGCTTGGGGCATTATATGGGCCCTTACCACCTGTTGAGTGCCGCTTGATTGCATCTCCACTAGCCTCTGGCCATTCTAAGTTGTCCTGGGTCCTATTGATGCTATCATCAATGTTGCCCTCATCATCATTGTTTCCACCTTCCTCATTGGTAGAGGTGTCTCCCTCATTATTCTCCAGCTAATTGTTTTCAGCTTCCACATCCTCTCTTGCTTCTTCCTCTTTAGAAGAATCTTCTTTCTTGTGAGCTCTTTTCAAAGACTCCAAGGCTATTTGTGGCAGGGTCATCGAGCCTTTGGATGGATAGGGGGAGGGGAAGGACACAAGGATGATGAGTTTGCACTACTATTAGAGTCATCCCATCAGGTGAAATTCTAGATCTCTTTGCCTAGTCATGGTGGAGAAGTGAAAGCTTGTCCTTGGCCTTGGCCTAGTAGTGGATGATGTTGTCACGCAGTTTGCTTGGTGTAGGCCATGAGGTGGATTAGAAGAGAATAAGAGAAGACAATAATAGAAGTATGACATAGGAAATGAACTAAAAGAGCTCTATTTATGTAAAACCTAAAAGGGTTTAAGGGGGGGTTCACACGTGGATTTATATACGTGTCCATTTTGACCCTTCCCTTGTTTGCCTTGTCATGCACCACCATGCTGCATGTGTATTCACTGCATATGTGTTTCGCCACTTTTTCTTATTGTGTGTGTGGATTTGTTGCTTGAGAGACTTAGCCAATGCGTTAGCCTTAGCATTCTCCAATGTGATGGAGTGATCAAAGGTGCATCTATAAAACCAATCAAACATTTCTACAAGATAGCTTTTCTTGACGTGACCACCTCCATGAAAAGTGTTCTTGAAATATGTGCCATAAGCCTGCTCTAATGAGACTTTTTCATACCTTGGGTGCTCCACATTTCTAAAGACCCATATTTCTCCAAAAAATATGATCCATAAGTATATAAAATGTAATGCAAAGGTATAGAGCATTAATATTAGATTTGGAGTATCAACGTATCCAAATATTAAAGAACATGCAAGCAGTATAGTTGAAGGTGTACCATGTAGTGGGTGATGTTGGTTTCTCCCCATGAATTGATAATTAGATTTGTAAAACCATTGACCACTCTGTGAAATTCAACTTTAGTGAAACAATTTGTTGATGCTTTTAGAATTATACACACTAGCTTATCAAAAGAATGCCATTAGAGCATTCTTAAGACTAGGATCTCTTTCTAAATCTATACTATATTTGCATAAATCTTTCCATAGCTCCCACTTTAACTTTGATGGATTGCCAATCATATTGCTTAGGAATCTCTTCACCTTTATTCCATCATTGATATTTTCTATGCTATGTCATAAGTTAGGCCTGATGTTTTTTTGTCATTTTTAACATTTACCTTACCTCCATGTATACCTGATGAATTTAATAGCTCCTCAACTTTCTCAAAAGCTACTTTAGGTCTAGAGGGAGGCTTCATCGTGTATATATAATTGATATGCAGCTTCAATAACTTGTCAAATATGCACATGAGGCAATGCAAAGTGCAAAAATGGACATTCTCAATGTTAATTGGAAATATAGTTTTTCAATTCTCATCCAGATGTGAGCTATTTGATAGTGCCTTTCTATTGTAGTCCAGTGCTCCTCCCTTCCACACAACATTATCTATGGCCTAAGGATAATTATTTGTTTTCATGAAAAATGGACAAGGCAATGATGTTAATATCTTAGTGTCACAATTGAACATACACTTTAGAGTCTTGAGATCATTGCCCAAGTGCCAATTAATGTTGAATTCTTCGATTCCTTCAACATAGAGCTTCTTTCCACTTATTTACTTGAAAATTATATCTAGATATGGAGTGCATTTAAAGATCCAAGAGAGAACATTATGGGTCTCCTTGGGCACTTTGCTTGTTTAGACACAACATTTTCTTTTCTGACTGCACACTAAACGGTTGGACAAGCATTCTATCTTTGGCACAAGCAGGTTCTAGTTGATAGCGAGACGACTTCCTTACGCAAGCAAGGGGCTCAAAGACATCGATTGCTAGCAGTTTCAAGACAACAATCCACAAAAAAGATGCATCTCTCTCACAATACATTGGACAATTGGATCATACAAAGGTACATATGCAAAAACAAACTTTCAAGTGATGTATTATAAAGAACAATTGTATATTGATATAAATAAATGTTGAGGATTGAAATGACTATATACTTAGTTTTTTTAAAATTGGATTTTGGGATTTTTTGTTAATCTGAGGTATATTTGATTGGTTTTTTAATGGTTTGGAAGTGGTTTGGAGTGTTTTTGGTTAGGTTGAATGTGTTTGAGAACCTCATGATGATTTTTGGTTGAGTTATGATGTTTTATTAGGTTCTGTTGTGTGTTTATTTGCTTCTTATATGTTTATTTTTGCCTCTGTTTTGATCTCTTTTCTTTTTGTTTGAGAGGTTATGTTGTGAATGAGTGGTTTGTAGAATAATTGAGAGTTTTTTAGATAGGTTTTCATGAATTGAGTTAATTTTGGTTTGAGCTATATGGTTTTTATGCCTATCTATAGTGTACTTCTGAGCTTCTCTATATGCCTTTTGTTATTTGATGAGTGTTTTGTCGAATAAATGTTGAGCTTGGGAATATTTTCCAATCTTGAAAAGAGAATAATTAAAGCTCTTAATAGCTCAAAGAAGTAGAATAAGTAGCTTTTGAGGACTTGAAGTGAATACTAAAGTAATAGTGGCAGTGATGAACTCTCAAAGAATACTCTAGTGGATTTATTGACTCTTCATATCAGGCATATCCCTTGGGAGGTGTATTTATGATCAAGAGAGGATTATTAAGGATAACTATTTGTTATTTTCATATACTATTGAGAGAGAGCATATGTGATAGAGATAGTATATGAGGGATAGCCATTTTCTATGAAGAAACATTATATCTATATGAGAGAGATGGATAGAAAGACTATGAAGACTATGAAGATGATGAAATATGAATACTATGCGATGAATTTCATTTAAAGTTAAGATTTTGTATTTCTTTGGTTCTTTGGTGGTTTCTATGAAGAACATTAAGAATATGTTAAAGTTTTCTAGTGATAAATCTGCGGGTGATTTACTATATAGTGTTGCGTGAAGATTTGTTGTTTATATGTAATAAAGCATAAAATACCTTAGTCTAGGATATGTGAGGGTTTGGTATAAAATGGTGGAGATGTGACATGTGAGGGATCTTTTTGCCACTTTGAAGAATACAAGATTGAGGGATTCTTCCTCCCACCTATCATAGGGGTGTGTACCTATGTCCACCATAGCAAGAGGTGAGTATCTTGTTGCAGTATTCAGCTTTGATTCTCAGCCATTCATGGCAATACATTTTCATGCCTAGCCACCTTGGCTATGGTTTCTTTGGCATATTTGGTGTATTCTTGTATTTTCCAATTATTTTGTTTGCTGTGAGAATTTCCTCTTTTACATTGGTATCAGAGCTTTGCTTTGATCCATGAGCAAGGTCAATTTCATGTCACTATCCAGTTTCAGACATTAAAGACATGGAACTGCAGTTAAAGATTTAGTTACAAGGTTTGCTTACACCATAACTGTGACTAAATAGGTTCTTCTTTAGCAAACCATGGTTATTTTAAAGCATTTGACCAAGATCTAGGGAAAAATGGTGGAGATCTTCCAAGTTTAGCAGGTCATGGCCATTTGGCAGGGTATTTTGGAGGTCCTTGGCTCAAAAATGGGCTACAGGGAGTTGGAAGAGACTAAAAGTTTCACTACTTTTTGAAGAGACATGATCTTCTCTCTCTTCCAAAGCTTCCATTAAGCTTCCATGGTCGAAATCTTCTCCTATCTCTTCTCCCAAGCTTCAATGACCTTCTAAGCATCCTTCATTTGATTCTCCTTGCCCAAAGCTTACATTTGATAACCATCTTGGGGACCTTTCATGCCACGTGGTCATGCTGGAAATCAGTGCAAATTGCGCTGATTTTCAGACTCTTGTCCTCTAAAATGAGAAGCTTATGCATGAAGTATATGAGCTATTGCTTATGAAGGGGACTATTTGGAGCATTAACTTGAAGATCTTGGCCTCAAATATCTTCTTCTTCACTGACATTTGAGCTATGAACTCTTATGAAACCCTAGCTATGGCAGGTTTGGGACAACATGAAACTTCTTCAAATTTCTTCAAGATTTCATGTGGCTTTTGATCTTTCTTGCTTCTTGAAGCTTCCCCACACCTCAAGGACCCGACATTGAAGGCTTTTGTCAAGATTGGAGCAACTCTTCTTCTCAAATTTGGGGCAAAACAGGGCAGCCACTCAATTCTTCAAAAAATTTTGGTCTTACAAGGCTCAAACCATGGGGTTTTTGTACTCTACATCTTCAAGAAGGTCTCATTGAATCTACTATATCAAGAATCGGTCTACATTGGAGCATTTCATCAAGATTGAGAGCATTTTCACTCTCTTGAATCCTTGAGTGTATGGTATCTTCATCAATTCTTGATTCTATCAAGAATTTGGATTCTTCAAGGTTCAAAGCATCTTCTCCTACAAGCATTATGGATATTTCTTCAAGCATTGGATTCTCTTGAATCATTGGAGCTCTCTATTGGAAGTAATGCTTATGCTACATGGAAGCAACCATTATGGGACATAATTTTGATTGAAGTTGAGCCTATACCTTTCAATTTGGATCAATTTGATGATGGATTTTATGGAGTATTGATCGATTGTGATTCATCTACCATTCTTCAATAACAATCAAGAGGTAATTCTTATTATCTACTCTTAATTTCCCTATTAATCCACTTGTTCAAGCCTTCCAATTGCTAAAAGGGAAGAAATTAAGAGTAAATCATTGATGTCATGATCATATAGTACCTTACCTAGGGCTAAATGAAGTTGTTTACTGATTTCTAGCTCTGTCCATTCATAAATTGATGCCCAAATGATTGCATAGAGTGATTCATTACTCATATTTTGTGCATAACTTGTACTTGACTTGGTGGTGCTAACATTGATTCTTAGGACTGAAAAATGCTAATGAAAATGGTAAATGGGATATTGTAAAGTAGTGAGTCACTGCAAAGGGTAATTCCCTATCCATAGCCCTTCCAATTTTAGCAAAATTTTCCATTTTCCACTTGCATTTCATCAAAGAATCAAAGGCTTTTTCCGTCTATGCTTAACATCACTGTTTTCTTAGCCTAGAATGTACTTTCCATGTCAATACCCGTGAGGAAAAGCGGATGCCAAGCGAGTTGGGAAGACAAAAGAGAGGCGACCCTCCCTTCCCAATTATGACCCTGATGGGGTGCACAACCCGGCATGGGAGGAACTTTGCACACCTCTCGTAGTCTCGGAGCCTATGTACTTTTCAAGTTTAGGTGCAGGTACATCCATTTGATAGTGATTGGCAGAGAAATTTCAGTTACATCTGGGAATTACAGGTGTTAGAAGTTCTATTGGCACAACAAGAACATGGCATTTCATACTCTCTTGATACCTACAGGGTCACAGTTTTACACAAGTTTCTACAGCAGGTACCCACTATTTACAGGTCGTTCTTGAGCCCTAAAGGTGCCCCAATACCCTCTTCAAGTACCTACAGAGGTTTTCAGGGTTTATTCTTACTCAGGAAACTCCTACCGGTCCAAACAGGGCACTTACAGAATGTTGACAGGTTGCAGGAAATTCTAGGACAGTAGTAAAGATCTTATTACAAAATTTTTTGTATAGATCCATAATTGGAGCTTGATAGCTTTTTGGATAGAGGGCATAATAAACTTTGATTTGAACAGATAGTTCAGTAATCTAACATATTTCAGTTTTAGTGACAGTGGGTATAGTTGAACAGCACCTGGATATCATAATAGGGATTCACTGTTTGTTAGTATTTCACTTAAGACCTTCATCCCAAGTTGAAATCTCTTCAAATCTGGTATATCCCTACATCATAATATTTCTTTGGAGCTATTAAGCATCGGGATTGAAGTAATACTATACAAGGGATTTTGTGATTTATAGTCCATTATTACTGTAACCATTTCCAATGGCCAAAGGCAAAAGGAAAGACCAAGTGATGGAGACAATTCAAGAAGATCTTAGAGAGTATGCCAATGAACAAAATAACACTAATGAAGCCCAAAATCAAAACCAACATGATGATTGTGTAAGTGTTGGCAATGCCCATAGTGTGCAACTTGGAAATGAAGAGAACCAAGCATTCCATGAACCTTTTGGGGATCCTACACTTTCAAATGAGTTACATATGATGAGCATTGGAATGCATGACGGATTTGAACAACTTTCTAAGTCAATGGGAAATATGGAAAAGACAACCAATGCAATGAATGCGAGTATTCAACAATTGGTCAAGTTCATGCAATATGGGTTTGAAAATATAGTTGCAAAGACTATGAAAAATGGGTTTGATGAGGTATTATCAGCCCCATCAAGGTTCAAAATACACCCTCTTCTCCAAATAGACCCACTACTCATGATGAAAATACTTCAGCCCAGCCATCTAATGTAAAAGGGAAAGGGATTGATCAACCAATCATGTCCACTTTTGAGAGAGGAGAGCCTTCTACATTTAAGAATACCTATGGTAAGCCATCAAAGTATTATGTCCGTCCACATTTTAAACCAATATGTGAGGTAAATTATGTAGGGGATGAAGACTTAAGAGAAATGGATAATGAAGAGTTCCATGGAAGACTTGAAGAAAGAAGGTCATTTCAAGACAACTAAGAAAGAGGACACAATCTATGGTCAGCCCAATAGTGGACATCATCATTCATTTGGATTTAATCAACAAAATCAAGGCGGTAATGCTTCTAGACCAAATTTCTTTGGAAGCGATTCAATGCATAGGGAATCTTGGAGACAACCATATTTTGGACAACATTCTAACAATTCTTAGCCCACTTATAATGAGAGGGAATACAAAGAGAAAATCACCATTTCCAACTTCAAGGGGAATAATGCATCTCCAACAGAATTAGAAGAATGGGTGAACAAACTAGAGATGTACTTCACTCTTTTCCCTCGCCATGATGAAGCTAAGATCTACTTTGCAGCACTCCATCTTGAAGGGTATGCTCATACATGGTGGAGATACATGCAAAGAGTTGGTCATATTTTTGCTTCGTGGGAAGATTTTAAAAAGGCAATGTTTGAGGTGTTTGTTTCTCCAATGGAAAAGGAAAAGTTGCAACAAAGATGATATGATCTTTAACAAAGAGGCATGTCCGTGCGTGACTACTCCAATATGTTCCTCAACCTCTCTATGTACATTGATGGAATTGATGATAAAATTAAACAAGTATATCTTTGGTTTAGATCCGGCCCTTTCTTTGAAAGTAGGTGCAATGTAGCCCAAGAGCATTCATGATGCTATTCAATATGCTGAAAGGTATGGATAGAAATATAGGAAGGATTCAATGGGTTTTCAGCCTAAAGGTGTAGAGTATTCTTCCTCAAATCAGTCCTTGAAGTTTGAAGCTTATTTCAGCCAGCCAAAGGACACTTTTAGGCAAGAAAACAAGGGGTATAACAGTCCTAATAGTTGTAACAGCAAAGTACCAATCTTTCCTACTGTTTATACCTCAAAATAGGGTGGAAATTATGCACAAAAATAGGGGAAATTTTCAAAAATATGGCTGAAGCAAAACAAAATTTTACAAGGGCTAAAAATACACAAAAAAGATCTCCAAACAACACTTACAGCAAGGTCCTTTCTAATGATCAAATTCCGGGCATGCGGGCCAAAGGTTTATGCTTTAAGTGTGGAGAGAAGTGGACATAAGGCCATAGGCTGAAATGTCTGACATTCCCTCCATTCCAGTGGATGGATCATTAACTATTAATTTCGGAATCTCTTTTTGGGTACAATTGTTGGGTTTTTCCCATGTGAGTGCATCTTATCTTGATCGAAATTGTGTTTTGATGTGATAGGATTGTTGAGCTCGTTCTTCGGTACCTTTCTCATTCTTCTGCCCTTCGTTTTGATGAACAAATTCTCCGATATTAATTCTCGTATGCATTTTCGGGCTTGATTTTTGCCTTTTTCCCATGTGAATACCCTTCATTATCCCCAAACCCCCTGTTGCATTTTTCCATTGTCTTCCCCTTGCCTTCCGACACATTTTCTATTTTTTTGGCATTTCATTCCGATGCATCGTTTGGGATTTATTAAATTTTTTTCGTGTTTTCACGTGTGTACACACCTCCTACGTTGCGTGTGAACATCTGTGTTTTTCAATTTACATGTCTTCTGCTGCATCCGTCACACTGTTCACCCCCGTGACGGTGTCCCGGTCGTCTACGGGTTCTGCCACTGTAATTTTTTTCTACTTGTGATTTTTCTTTTTTCTTTTTTTAAACAACAAAAATCACATACTAATTGTTTTTTCCTTTTATTTTTTTAAAATTTAACCAATAATACTCCTCCCTCCCCCCTCCTCAATGATTCCATCCTCCCCCTCCTTCCCTCCTCTCTCCTCTCTCTTCTTTCTTTCTTTCTTTCTTTCTCTCTCCTCCCCCTCCCTCTCTCTCCCCACCACTCCCTTCTTTGTTCCTTCCCTCTCCTTCTCTCTTCTCTCTCTCTCTCTCTCTCTCTCTCTCTCTCTCTCTCTCTCCCTCTCTCTCTCTCTCTCTCTCCCCCTTCTTCTTCCTCCTCCTCCATCCTTCTTTTTCTTTCTCTTCTTCTTCTCTCTACTCTCCCTCTCCCTCCTACCTCATGCCTCCTGCCGCTCCCATTCACCCCATTACCCTCTCCCTCCCGCCTCCTGCTGTCCCCATTCCCCCCATTACCTTCTTTCTCTCCCACTCTCCCTTTCCCTTCCTCGCCCATCGCTGCCTCTGCATGTTGCTACCTCTGCCTGCCACTGGCGCATTTGCCACCGCCGGCCCCTCGTTGCCACCTCGCCCACTCTGCCGCCGCCCATTGGGTCGCCTGCCCACCCTTGGGTTGCCCGCCACCACAACCATCCCAATCCCACCCACCACCCTTACTCCTTAACCCCCCCTCCTAGACCCCCATTCCCACTACACCCCCCACCCCTACTGAAGCGCCCCTTTCCCATTCCCACTACACCCCCAACCCCTACCTAAGCCCCCCTTTTCCCCCCCTCTATAGTCCTTCCCCTACCACCCCCCTTTCTCCCCCCTTCTAAGCCCCCCTTCTCCCACATCCCCCCTTGGCCCCTGTTCCTGCAACACCCTCTGTTACTACCAATACCCCCACTACCGAAAACACGTAATTTATTGTGCCCCAACGCGTTGGTAGGTGAATTGGGTAGTCGGCCTCTAATAACCCCCAAGACAACACCACATGATAAAGTCCAAGGATCTCACCTCAACAAAACCCACGAGACGGCACCACTGAACGCATGATAAAAAATTCTTGATCACTCACTCCTCACTGAGACTTCAACTCAACAACTTGAGTAGTTTAAACCTTTAAGATCAGAATTACCATTTTTAGAGAGGATCTGATGTTGAAACAACCATGGTAGAGAGTCTAACAACATGAGCTTTCAGATTCACACAACTCCTATTTTTAGGGATGGCAAGCCCACGCAAGTGAATTATAAATGACTATTCATGCACTAAATTGGTTAAAAAGCTATCATTTTATGTGAAGTAAGGAGATAACCTTATCATTTTATGTGTATAAAAGCTATCATTTCATCCATAAAATCTTATGTGAATTTTAAACTCTACCGTTTCGCGCATGCAACTTAGTACTTAGAGTAAAAAGAACCCTAAGACTCATTCATGTTCCATGCACGTCCCCAATCCTTTCATCTCTAATACCTAATTAATTGTCAAGCTTAGAACCTGGGTTTGATTCGTGTTTTTTGCATTGGTCGCTCCACTCGCCTCTCCAGCATTACTGGTGGCTTTGGCTCCTATGCTTACCGCAACCTTCTTCTTGGGAGCCATTTGCGTCGCCGAGATTTGACAGTCCGGACCTTAACGGTTTTTGGGTCGACAGGTTTGGGTAGGAAAGACTGCTAGATGGGGTCCTTCGCCGAGAGGATGGTTTGGGTGTGGCTCCTTGCAGCTACTCACCAACTCTCACTCCCTCTCCTTCTTTCTCTCTCTCTCTCTTCCTCTTCTTTTCTCTTATCCTCCTACTCTTTCTCTCTCACCTCCACTTCTTTTTCTTTTCTCTTATTCTCCTACTCTCTCTCTCTCTCTCTCTCTCTCTCTTCTTCTTCTTTTTCTCCTCCTTTCCTTCTTCTCTTCCTCTCCTCTTCATCTTCTTCTTATTTTCTCTTATTCTCCTACTCTCTCTCTTCTTCTCTTCTCTCTGCCACTCCTTCTCCTTCTCTCCCTCTCCTTCCCTTCTCTTCCCCACCCCTTCTTCTTCTCTCTCCTCACTCCTTCTCTCCCACTTTTTCCCTTCTCTCTCTCACTCCTTCTTCTTCTCTCCTTCTCCTTCTCTTTCACTTCTTCCCTTCTCTCTCCCACTCCTTCTTCTCTCCTTATCCTTCTTTCTCCCTCTTCCTCCTCTTCTCTGTCTCACTCCTACTTTCACTTCTCTCCTCACGGACCGAACTGGATGGCAATCAGGGGGGAGGAGGATTTTTTTGGAGGGCTCAGGGAGGGTCCCGCGGCGTCTAGTAAATAGGGGGTGACTATGATCGAAGGCCTAGGGACCCGTTTTAGTAGGATGGGGGGAGGGGAAGGAGCTCCAGTTGGAAGTCCCACAAGGGGGGGGGGGGAGGGGTGTATCTGCCGCTAAGCAAGGAGAGGGGAAGCCTTCAGTCGGAGGCCCCAAGGACCCTGCACAGCAGTTGATGGGGGGTGATGCAAGGAAGGGGGGTGTAGCCTTTGTCTACCGCCAAGCGAGGAGGGGGGAAGCCTTCAATCGGAGGCCCCAAGGGCCTTGCGCAGCAGCAGTTGACCGAGGGGGGTGACGTAAGGAAGGGGGGCATAGCCTTTGTCTGCCGCCAAGCGAGGAGGGGGAAAGCCTTTAGTCGGAGGCCCCAAGGGCCCTGCGGAGCAGCTGATTGGGGGGGGGGGGGGGGTGACGTAAGGAAGGGGGACGTAGCCTCTGTCTGCCGCCAAGCGAGGAGGGGGGAAGCCTTCAGTTGGAGGTCCCAAGGTCCCATGCACAGCAGCTGACGGGGGGGTGATGTAAGGAAGGGGGGCATAGCCTCTGTCCGCTACCGGGGGAGGGGAGAAGCCTCCCCTTATATAGGGGAGGGGAGGAGGTAGGTGGCATGGCCACCCCTCCCACCTGGAGGTTGCATGCCTCCCCCCCATCACCACCACTCCCACTCTCTCTCCCCCCCGACGTGCTGTCGGCGGAGTAAAAAAAATTGTACTAAAGATAATAATTTTTTCTCTTTTTGAAATTACAGGGGGGTTCATATGGCATGTTACATTCTCCCCCCCTAGAGGAATCGAGATGTCCTCATCTCGAGAGGACCTGGGGGTATTGTTGGTTGAAAGTATCTTCGTCCATCCAGGTGGCATCCTCTTCGAGATAATCTTTCCACTGGACGAGGTATTCTCTCAAGGTCCTTGACCTCAAATGCCTCTTCCTGACATCTAGGACACTATCAGGCCGTAGCTCAAGGACTCCTTGGCTAGGCATTACAATTTGCTGATCATCAAGTACATGATTCGGATTAGGTAGATAAATTTTGAATAGGCTAACGTGGAATACATTATGAACCTTTAGGGTTGCGGGCAGCTGTAGTCTGTAAGCATTAGGTCCTAGGCACTTAGTGATCTTATAAGGTCCACAATACCTTGGACTTAGCTTCTTGTACTCTCCCAAGGATAGTGAACTCTTTTTAGGGTGTATGCGGATGAAGACCATATCACCTTCAATGAAGGATCTGTCTTGCCGTTTCAAGTCCGTGTAAGCCTTCTATCTATCCTTGGCGGCTTGGATGTCTTGTCTTATTGATTTGATTTGGTCACCCATGTCTTCCAGCATCTATCTTGAAGCTTCTACCCTCAAAGTTGGGTCCAAGAAGCTCAAAGGGGTACGACAATCGTGCCCATACAATGCTTGAAAAGGGGTCATCTGAATACTCTGCTGGTAGGAAGCTTTGTAGGCAAACTCAACTAGTGGCAAATATTGAATCCACTTTTTCGGTTTGCGACAGCATTATGCCCTAAGCATATCTTCAATGACTTGGTTGACTCGTTCTATTTGACCATCAATTTGGGGATGGTAAGTTGTACTGAAATAGAGTTGAGTCCCAATAGCCTCGAAGATAGCCCTCCAGAAGTGTGATGTGAAGAGAGAGTCACGATCACTAATGATTCTTTTGGGTAACCCATGCAGTTTGAATATTTCGTTGATGAATAATCTTGCGATGTCTGAGGCTTTATAGTTTGTCTTGACAGGGATGAGATGTGCAACCTTGGTGAGCATATCTACTACAACCATAATAGAGTTGTATCCTCCTTGAACTTGGGGTAGGCCAACAACGAAGTTCATACTAATGAATTCCCATTTCATTTGGGGAATGTCAAGTGGTTGCAATTTTCCCAGCATTTTGACATGTTTTGCCTTAATGCATTGAAAAGACAAACATTCTGTGACATATTTGAGAAAGTCACCCTTGAGCCTATCCCAATAATAGCTCTTCTTGACCGCATTAAGGGTCTTGGCATAGCCAGTATGTCTTGAGAAAGGGGAGTCATGGGCTTCCCAAAGTATCTTGTGCTTGAGAGATTGGCTTGCAAGGATACATAATATTGTCCCAAAGTAGACAAGTCCACTATTGATAGAGAATTCTTGATACTTCGTCTTTAGCTTCGGATATTGATCCTTGACGGGGATCTCCCTTAGCAATTTCTGATAGACTGGGTCATGACATGCCTCTTCTTTAGCTAGCTCAAGAATTGGGTTATTTGGCATTGATACCTTTGTGGCTAGAGATCTTGCTGTTGATGGATCCTGCAAAATAAGAGAATTTAGAAATGCCATGCGAGACTGAGTGCATTGGCAACTACATTCTCTTTTCCAGGCCTATATTTTATTTCAAAGTCATATTCTTCTAGCACTTTGATCCATCGACGTTGCCTCATGTTGAGCTCATTCTGGGTGAAGATCCATTTAAGACTCTTGTGGTCCGTCACTAAGAAAAATTTGTTACCGATCAGTTAATGTCTCCAAAGTTTGAGAGCATGGATGACAGCCAACAGCTCCAGATCGTGGGTAGCATAATTCCTTTCATGGCTCTTCAATTTCCTTGAATAATAGGCTACGAGATGACCTTCTTGCATAAGCACACACCCTAAGGCAAGTGAGCTAGCATCAGTTACCACTTCGAACTCCTTACTAAGATTAGGAAGTTCCAGGATGGGTGCTGATACTAAGCTTTGCTTTAGCTTGTCAAAGCTAGTCTGTTCAGCAAGTGACCATCCAATTGCTACTTGCTTCTTTAGTAGGCCAGTCAGAGGTGCCGCAATCAAAGCATAATCTTTGATGAAAATCCAGTACCATCCTGTCAATCCAAGAAAGCTACGTATTTCTTTGATAGAAGTTGGTGTTGGCCATTCCAGAACGTCTCTGACCTTGGCTGGATCTACTGAAATCCCTTGGGCTGATACAATGAATCCCAAATATTCAATCTGTCGCTTGAAAAAGGCACACTTCTTCTTCTTGGCATAATTCTTGTGTGCTCTCAAGAACAATGTGAAGCTGGGGCTCATGATCTTTTTCCTGTCTAGAGTAGACTAGGGTATCGCCAAAGAAGATGAGTTCGAAGTCATCAAGATAGGGCCTAAAGATATCCTGCATTAACTTGTTGAAGGTAGTAGGAGCATTTGTCAGCCGAAATGACATCATGAGAGATTCAAAGTGTCCATACCTTGTGCTGAATATCTTCTTCATTGATCTTTATCTGATAATATCTAGATCTGAGATCTATCTTAGAGAATATCTTCGCACCTTAAAGACAGTCAAGTAATTCATCTATTCTTGGAATGGGGTATTTATTTTTTATGGTTGATTGATTCAACCCTCTGTAGTCAATGCATAGCCGAAGCGTTCCATCTTTCTTCTTCTGGAACAGTACTGGAGCTCCCCATGGTGAACTGCTAGGACGGATGTAGCCTTGTTCTAACAGTTGCTTGAGTTGCTCTTTCAGTTCAATAGCTTCCGAGATGGACATCCTATATGGCCTCTTTGCGACTGGTGCAGCTCCTGGTGCTAGCTTGATTTCGTGCTCGACTTCCCTTTGAGGAGGAAGTTCTGTCAGCTCTTCAGGAAATACGTCTGCGTATTCCCTTAACCATGAAGGTTCTTCCCCAGATTCTTGATTCTGATCTAGCTTATTCAGTTTAACCAGATAGACAGGTAGGCCCTTTCTAACTCCTTTTATTATCTGTGTTGCTTTTGCCAGCTGTATTTTTGGCTTACCAGCCTCTCCTTGAGTCGTGACTAGTTCCCCTTCATAATTTCGGAAGGAGACTTGGCCCTTTCCACAGTGGATGTGGGCATCATTGGGTATTAGTCAATCCGTTCCAAGTAAACATTTGTGGACACCTAGGTTCATTACCCTAAAGTTGGCTTCCCAGTAGGAATTTCACCTTAGCAGTTTGCCTAGTACAAGAGACCTCACAACCATTTGCCAATTCCACAAGTAAAGTAGATGCGTCTATTGTGGCTATCCCTAGCCTTTTTTCACAGATCGGTGAAATGAAGGAATGTGTACTGCCACAATAAATTAGGGTTTTGAAGCTTTTACCTTCACAATCCGATGGAGTTTGGATCACCGAGAATTGGCGATTCGGACCCTTCTTGTGAAGAGTGGCATGAACCGTTGCCCTCTCAATGTCAGCATCCATGGATGGATCTTCTTCATCGCCCAGCTCCTTGTTGGAAACACTAGAGGTTCTCCCTCTAGCCATGACGGTGGCTCCTTGGCCATGGGCGGCTCCTTGGAATGGCCCTTGGCGACGTCCTCTGCTAAGCTTGGGACATTGCCTCTTGATGCGGTAGGCAGGTGGTAGATACCTCCCTTGCACAACTTCCTTAAGCTTCTCCCAAGTGACTGTACCTTCCGAGATTGCTTGGTCTCTGCACCACTGTTTCCACCAAAGTCTTGCTTCGCCTGTAAGCTTAAGTTTGGCGAGCATGGCTTGGTTAGTAGGTGTAGTTCCTGTTGCCTCAAAATAGTCCTCCATGGACTCGATCGAGATCTCGACTTTGGCTTGAACAGTCCTTCCCTTGCCATCGAACTCAGGTGGCTTGATTTGTTTGAGAAGGAACTTCTTCTCTTGAATCACAACTGTACTTAGTGCAGGAGTCGGACTTGGAACCTGCACTTGGGGTTGTGTCTAGACAATAAGATTCTTTATGTTAACAACTTATCACTCGTTCCCCATATCACATTATTATGACTTGCACAACTTTTAGCCAAGTGACTTAATCACTTAATACCTTTGCCAACATTTACAATCAAGATAGACAATAGTAAAAAGTTTTCTTCATTCATGAGGGCATAGCCCTTTGAGTACATTAATTTTGGGAAAGTAGAACAAGCTAATTGGTACATCAGTTTAGGGAAAATAGGATTGTGTTACAATCGGCTACTGAGTAATAATATGGAATGGGGTCATGGATTTTCAGGAAACGATAAGTCATAGGAAGCTCAGGGTATCCCTTCCTTTGATACCCATTCTTCTCATAGTGCCCTAGCACTTTGATTCTGTCGGCACGGATCACTCGAGTCACTTCTTCGTATACATACTTGTTTTGCTTGACTTGCCGACCGCCAACATGCACGGTTGCGTTTGCGTGAGCTTTGACAAAGATGAACAGCTTTACGATTTTTAAATCCTCCATCTACTTGATTCTCTTCAAGTTGGTCTGAAGGTATTCGGTGGGCTGCTATGTAGTATATTCCTGATTCTCTCATCCATCTTCGTTCCACATACACGGGTGAAGGATTATAGATGCGGTCCAGAATATTCATCATGCCTAGCCTCTGACGATAATCCGAAGCACGCATTGCAGTCATGAACATAACCTGGAACACCAAGAACTTGCTCCATGCTTCGTGACTCTAGAACCCATCATCCATAAGTGAGTAAGGAAATGTTTTCAAGCACTGCTCTATTCCACTCACCTTCCCCTGGCTGTCCCCTTATTCCCTTTATTTTCCTCCATTAAGTTCCCTTGTAAATCTTAGATCCCGTTGGTTCGCTCTGATACCAACTATAACGTGTCCGCTTGTTCGCTTGTGGGACACGTCTTAGTAGTCCATTGGGAGGAGTGTCTAGAAGGCTCCACCGGCACTTGTAAGGGAATGACTCAGGGTTTGCGATCTAGGTCTTCTCAAGTCTGCCCCGAGCGGAAGTGTCCAACCGTTCCCACTTGGGATCGACCTGAGGTTAGGGTTCCTTCCCTATCAGCAAAGTCTCTAGGAAGAAGCTAGCGTCAAGCTCCAGATGTACCACTTTGGGTAGGAACAACAGAGTCAAAGCAGATTCATGCTGCAATTGGTTCATGGAGAATGGGAAACGAGAGGGATGCTAAGGTCAACCTCTCTGCCATACGGCATAGTCCCATTCCTTTCCCCTAAAACAAAATAAACCGGAAATTCTACATCTACTAACACTATGTCTTCATTGTCTTATTATCTCATCATTTGAGAAAAGTTCCCAGCTAACCGGGACCACCCTTCCGTAGGACGTACCTAAGTCACGTCCAGCGTACTTTCCTCAGCTTGCTTTAGTTATCTAATTACCTAACACATTACATTTTGACATGCAAAATCAGCTTTCTTAATTAAACAAATTAATCACGGGTTCCTTCACAAAACTTAGGCGCACTGACACAAAAACAATGCCAAGCAAGTTCCTTTTTCTCCAATAACCGCTCTTTATTTATCCAAATCCTGGAGTACATCTGATATCATGCCCGAAGGCTATTCCAGCAATCTACAGGATTGCTGCTCCAAGTTCTGCCCATTGACTAGTACACGGGCCTCGAGATCCCATCTCGAGTCACGTCGGCCTCTTGTGTGGGATCCGGAGGCAAGGGATTTACAGCCAGAGCCTCCCCTAGCACTCAAGCGTCCTCCTGCTCCAAGCAGCACCCATGGAGAGACGTCTCGCGGCGGGTTAGGTCCATATACTCGGTGCGGCTAACAACCCCCTTGGATAGGGCCAGGCAGACAGTCGAAGATAACTATTCCTGCCTCTCCCTCCAGGCTTTCAACCTCAAGCATTAAGTGTTTTCCTTGAATTAGTTCCTTGAGCAAAGAGATCAAATAATGTACCTAAGTACAAGCATGAATATTTCGAAGGTCGTTTGTATGACCGACTGCTAAGGTGTGACTCCTTTTTTCTCGGATGCTCGCAGCATCCGATCTTGGGTCTTTTCGCGACTTGGCAAGATCCCAATAATTTCAAACAAGATTACACAAGCAAATGGTCTTGGTAAGTTAACTTATTTTTGACTTGCCCTTTTCCCTTGGGTCTTACCTTAGGGTATCATAGTCCCTAACTCAAGCATTAGCTGGTCAGTCAAGGCAACGGACATGCCTTATTCGCAACCCAACCAAGGCTCTTTTAATCTCTAATTCCAACCAAGCTCAATTAACACATATGGCAACACATGATTCTTCATTTAGACTTTCAAGATGCAGTCTAGATGCATGCGATCCTTCCAATTCTCTTAGTGCGGTTTTATGCAGGATTTCTCAAACAACCTTAACCATCATGCACATTGTGCATTTAGTATAGTTGTACCTCCTAAATGACTTTTATCTCTCTTTATTCCTGGCAACGAGTACTTTTTTCTAATGCACCGAATCACATGTGACTTGCGTCTATGAAAGTCTAGGGTTTTGTCTAACGATGCAAGTGTATCTCATGAGCAGATTTAACATTTCATGTGTTTCCTTTAACCATGATTGAGAAACGTGAATTCTAAATGACTATTCATGCACTAAACTGGTTAAAAAGCTATCATTTTATGTGAATTAAGGCGATAACCTTATCATTTTATTTGTATAAAAGCTATCATTTCATGCATAAAATCTTATGCGAAGTCCAAACTCTACTGTTTTGCGCATGCAACTTAGTACTTAGAGTAAAAAGAACCCTAAGACTCGTTCATGTTCCATGCATGTCCCTAATCCTTTCATCTCTAATACCTAATTAATTTTAAAGCTTAGAACCTGGTTCTGATTCGTGTTTTTTGCGTTGGTCGCTCCACTTGTCTCTCCAGCATTACCAGTGGCTTTGGCTCCTATGCTTACCACGACCTTCTTCTTGGGAGCCATTCGCCTCGCGGAGATTTGACAATCCGGACCTTAACGATTTTCGGGTGGACAGGTTTGTGTAGGAAAGACTGCTGAGAGGGTGGTTTGGGTGTGGCTCCTTGCAGCTACTCACCAACTCTCACTCCCTCTCCTTCTTTCTCTCTCTCTCTTTCTCTTCCTCTTCTTTTCTCTTATTCTCCTACTCTTTCTCTCTCTCCTCCACTTCCTTTTCTTTTCTCTTATTCTCCTACTCTCTCTCTCTCTCTTCTTCTTCTTTTTCTCCTCCTCTCCTTCTTCTCTTCCTCTCCTCTTCCTCTTCTTCTTCTTTTCTCTTATTCTCTTACTCTCTCTCTTCTTCTCTTCTCTCTTCCACTCCTTCTCCTTCTCTCCCTCCTCTTCCCTTCTCTTCCCCACCCCTTCTTCTTCTCTCTCCCCACTCCTTCTCTGCCACTTCTTCCCTTCTCTCTCCCACTCCTTCTTCTTCTCTCCTTCTCCTTCTCTTTCACTTCTTCCCTTCTCTCTCCCACTCCTTCTTCTCTCCTTCTCCTTCTCTCTCCCTCTTCCTCCTCTTCGCTCTCTCCCTCCTTCTTTCTCTTCTCTCCTCCCCCCATCACCACCACTCCCACTCTCTCTCCCCCCCGACGTGCTGTCGGCGGGGAGAGAGGGGGGAGTAAAAAAATTTGTACTAAAGATAATAAATTTTTCTCTTTTTGAAATTACAAGGGGGGTTTCTATGGCATGTTACACAATTGATCTCTATACCAGTCTTGTCTAGATCTCATACCAATCAACCCCACGGTTGTCCCAAAATGAGAGGATATGCGTTTTGCAAGCATAACATGGAAATCCAAACATGCTCTTTGACCTCCAATGTTGATTTCCAAGTTCTCAATGACTCCCAAGCATTTCACTTTTGAGCTATTTGCCATTTTAACATTAAACAATGACTTCCTTGTCAATTTAAGATGTATTTGCAACATTGCTTCTTCAATGATTACACAAACTTACGCACCACCATCAACATAAACTTGATCAATTTTCCTTCCATGTATCCACCTGTCCATGACAGGTATAATACCTTTCACATCTGATAGGTATACCACTCTAACATGCCCAGTTTGGATTTTTCCTTTCTTGATGCTAACCAAACCATGCCATTGTCTCCTCAAAGATGAGTTCATCTGTAGTAGCTGACCATATGTAACATCAGCCTTTTTTCATTTTAAATCCTCAAGAAGGTTGTAAGGAACTTGATTGACTCCCAAAGCAAAGTCTCCCATTTGAATCTTCCTTCGTTGTCTAGCTTTCCTGCTAGTTTCTGGATCATTTGCAACCTGTTTTCCCTTTTTAATCCTTGGTGCCCTTTGAGTTTCAGTTTCAGTATCTCTCTCTCTAACTCTCTTATTAGCTAGAACATCTGCACTTTTCCCATCATTAGACATGTTGGTTTCGATCAAATTCATATATGATGTGCCTTCATTAGGTCTTCTTTTCAACTGTTGCCTAGCTGGTTCAAGTGGCCTTTGTTCCTCTTGAGGTTTAATATCTTGCCTAGCATTCCCTTGTGGCATGGGATACATCTCCCCTCTAGTTCTTCTTGGATAAGGGCAATCAAGAGAAATATGATCTCTCTCCTTGCAATTAAAGCATTCAAAGTTTTCCCATCTATTTCTTGGAGGTCCTCTAAATTTAGGTTGCATTTGAGGCTGCCTTGTTTGAAATAAGCTCATATTCAGATTCAAATTTTCCAATTGTTCCTGCAGTTTACTAATCACATCATCATCAAGTTTCCTATGGCCCTGTTGAGTTCCATTCTCCACTCTTTCAAATGCCCCGTGAAGATTGACAACTTGATGTCCTGCATTTCCTGCAACATTGTCAACTTGATTAGGCCATAAAAATGCATGCACAACAATACCTCTTGATTGATCTGACCTCAATTGTATTTTCCTTTGCTTTTCTTTGTTCATTTTGACTGCATCTTCATATGTATCAGGGTCTTTGATTAGAATTTTTTCTCTAATTTCAGGTTTGAGCAATGAAACAAACTTGTCCTTTTTCAAGAACATCATGGGAGGTTGCTCCATACTGTGTCCAGTTTCTATCCATTTTGCTTCAAATCTCGCAAAAAATTTAGACACTTCCTCATTTTCTCCCTGAAACATCCTTTCCAAAGATTTTCATAAACTCTCAGGAGTTTGCTTAGTTGCAAACCTTGTAAGGAACTCATTTTTTACTTCATTCCAATTTGCCCTTGTCTCTTCGTTCAGCAAGTTCCACCATAATCTTGTAGAGCCTTCAAGCAACATGCAGACCATTCGAAGCTTATCTACATCAGTGTCCCTTCGATCTTGGTAGGCCATCCACTCCAATATCTTGATAAACTGATTAGCATCCTCATTTTTAGTACCAAAGAAGGGTTCATATCCAAAGGCCGCCATGCTTGAGTTTGTGTACAGGTTGGTTTCCAAAACTTACACTTCCCAATTGATAAGATCAACAAGAGATCTTCAATACGAGAGATCCTTAGTGGGGGCACCAACCTATGGTAGGTGAATTGGGTAGTTGGCCTCTAACAACCCCCAAGACAACACCACATGATAAAGACTAAGGATCTCACCTCAACAAAACCCACGAGACAGCACCACTGAATGCATGATAAAAAATTATTGATCACTCACTTCTCACTGAGACTTCAACTCAACAACTTGAGCAATTTAAACCTTCAAGCTCAGAATTACCATGTTTAGAGAGAATCTGATGCTGAAACAACCATGGTAGAAACTCTGACAACACGAGCTTTCAGATTCACACAACTTCTATTTTTAGGGATGGCAACCCCACGCAACAAACTACCCATAAAGCGTGATTGCTTCAAGCAATAAAAAATTAGTTATAGACCCTCTCTCTTCTTCTTTCCTTAGAGCACACATAAATACAAACCAAATACATAGGTATTCAAAGCTTTATACAGCCAACTTTCATTCCAACTCAGCTGCTATAAGCATTTCATTGCTGTGGACATTCCATTACTGCATCAAAACAGAGTTTACACTGATATAGCAATGGATAATCATAATGAATTTCATGAGAAACCAAGTTGGTGGCATAGATGCTACTGAATTCACATGTTTCCTCATAGAGCACAGAAATTGTGTCATGGAGTATTACATAGAACAGTTCATAACTTTCTAACCAGACCTCGGATCACCAAGCTTCAAAAAGGAAAGTTGTAGCTATCTTTCCAATATATAATTCTTCATAGCAACTCAGAGTCAAATTCCTTGATCTAGTGCCCTTTAACAGCTCTACACAGTCTGCAGTCCTAAATTCCTACATGCTCTATACAACAAACACAACTTCTCTGTTCCAAAAGCACAAACTTGCAAATGGAAAGACACATTCTCTAACTTTAGATTGTCATTTTAGTATACCAGCAGATACATCTCAACATATCTTGCATTGATGAAGAGTTGCGAGAGCTTCAAACTTTATGAACTCTAATCCATTATTTTCTTCGCTACAAATTCTTTCTGATTTCCACTTATTCAACCCTATGCATTCAACACTCTCATAATACATATTCCCTACCTCATACCAAGTTTTAGATGTAGAGATCCTTTACTTCCATTCTTCTCTGTTGATGGGAAGCCTCACGCAAAAACTAGCAAACATCACTCTCATCATGAAGAAGAACAGCCCTCTGTTGTCTTTCACTCATATCCATACACTAGAACTAATTTGCAAACTCTCTGCCCCACAAAGCAGTAGAAGAAAACAAGACAAAAGGAAGACTCTTATTACCATCATCTAAAAATTGAGAACTCGCATAAGCTCATTGACTTCAGCAACCCTGCCATCATACTGCATGGATCCAATTACTTCAGCTTCAAGGTCTCGTTGTTCTGACAATTTGTTCTTCTTCTTCTGAGCTTCAGCTTTCTCCCTTCTTCAACTTGCAAGACTCTTCTTCTTCTTCTTCTTCTTCTCTCTCTCTCTCTCTCTCTCTCTCTCTCTCTCTCTCTCTCTCTCTCTCTCTCTCTCTCTCTCTCTCTCTCTCTCTCTCTCTCTCTCACGTTGATTGTCTTGTGTCAAACACTTCTCTTCTCTTCTTTTTTCCTTTTTTTAAAAGACTCCTCATGTTTTTCTTCGGTATGAAGCATGGATTAATGATTGATGAAGGTTGAGGTCTTTTGCAAACTCATTGAATGGTTTTGATAGTTTGGAATGGTTTTAGTATGAGTTATGTGGTTTTGATGCTTTCTGTTGACCTTATGTTAAACCTTCTGTATGAGTTATGTGGTTTTGATGCTTTCTGTTGACCTTATGTTAAACCTTTTGTAACATTTTGTTGAGCTTCTGTTTCTGCTCTGTTTCTATTGTGTTTTGTTCTATAAACCTTATGTAGATCTTCCGTATGTGTTCTGTGGAGTGTATCTATGATTTTGAAAAAGTTTTCTAGCCTTGCAAAGAGGTGAATACAAGTTCAAAAGAGCTCAAGGTAGTGGAAGAAGTAGCTGCTAAAGACTCAAGAGAAGACTGAAGTGAAGTGACAGTAATGAGCTATGAAGAGTCACTGTAGTTGCTCTGGTGACCTTTCATATCAAACACACCTTTTGGAAGGGGCATCCACGACCAAAGAATATTATTATGAGTGATTATTGAGTATTGTAGTGAGGATATGATGTACTATTGATTGAGAGAGAAAGAGAGAGCTAGAGATAGCCAAATCTATGCCAAACAATGTATCTATCTATGAGAGATTGTGAGAGAAAACTATGATGACAATGAAGATGAATACTATGTGATATTTTTCCATTCAAAGTGGTGTTTCTCTTGTGTTTTCCTTGTCCATCAATGAAAAATATGAAGAATACGGAGAAAATGATGGATTTTGTTAAAGATGAAACCGTGGGAGTTTGTTTCTATGATGCTGCATGAAGATTTCTTGCTAGTGGTGTTCTTTTCCTTGTTGTGATTCTCTAAAGAATGAAAAAAAAGCTTGTTGATGTTACAAGATAGATTTTCTTACAATAGAATCCCTTTTTCCTTGGTGTCTCTCTTGGGGCTCCAATCTCCAAAGCATTCTGAACACCAGAAACTAGCTGTGGCAGCATAGATCCAGACAATATTGTTTGTAAGGAAGGAGGAATCTGTGGATCTAGTTATCCTTCCCATTGTGCTACAAAAAGATTAGTATAAGACAAGAACGAGGGAAGGGAGCTACCAGGCACCTTAGGGATCGGAATCTGTACCATAGGAGTTGGAATAGGTAGAGGATCAGAAGGACCCTATGTGCAGTACTTCTTTTGAATGATTCGGGTAGGGGATACATTCGCTAGATCTGAATTGACTTCCATAGGAGGAGAAGAATCAAGTGGAGGAGACTACTATGGAAGGGGAACATGATCAAGTACTGGAATGCCACCTAGGGGAGGTACCAAAATGATTTTCTGTAGAAAAAATCCATATAGGACACATTACTGAGGTAACCTTTCATGGCTCGCTGAAAATGTTGATCCATCGTGGCAAAAAAAAAGGTTGTTCAATTAAGCTTAACCCCTTCCAAGATCCTGACAAAGCCCATGAAGATTTCTCTAGACAAACACTTTGGAGCCCCAAGAGGAACACCAACGAAAATGGGATTCTACTACAAGAAAATCTATCTTGTAACATCAACAAGCTTTTATTTCATTCTTTTGATGATCAAAACAAAGAAAACAGCAAATCTTCACGCAGCATCATAGTAGATATCTCCCACGGATTTGATAGAATCAACCATAATCTTTAACATCTTCATAGAATCCATCAATAGAACAAAGGATATAAAAAAATACACCATTTTTGAATGGAAATCAATCACATAGTATTTATCTCCAATGTCTTCATAGTTTTCTCTCTCAATCTCTCATATACAGATACACTGTTTTGATAGAATTGGCTATCTCTGGCTTTCTCTCTCTCTCTCTCTCTCTATCAATAATACATCATCTCCTCACTACAATACTCAATATGACTCTCAATAATCCTTCTTAGGTCGTGGATGCACCTCCCAAGAGGTATGTCTGATGTGAAGAGGCACCAAAGCCACTACAGTGTCTCTTCATAGCTCACTATTGTCATGTCACTCCATCTTCTCTTCAGTCTTCAGCAGCTGCTTCTTCCATTTGTTTTAGCTCTTTTGAACTTAGATTCATCATTTCTAAAATTTAGAAAACTTTTTCAAAGTCACACATATATTCTACAGAACACTTACAGAAGATCTACAGATCAGAACAGAACAAGAACAGAGCAGATATAGAATAGAGACAGAGCAGAGACAGAGGCTCTAATAGAAGGTTTATAGAGGGTTACAGAAGGTCATCAGAGAAGAGTAGATCCTCATAACTCAAACTAGAACCATTTCAAACTATCAAAAAGTATTCAATAAGCTTTCAAAAGATTTCAACATTCATCAATCATCAATCCATGCTTCATACAGAAGAAAATCATATCAAAATAAAAGCTATACAGAAGGTATCAAAACCAATCAGAACCTATCAGAATATCACAAAGCTTCATATTTCCACTAAAAATCATCATGAAATTCCAAAACATAATCAATATCATCCAAAAAACTCTTAAACACTTCCATTAAGAACCATACATCACTCTAAATCTATAAAAAATCAATCATTCAAACCTAAAAAACAACAAAAATCAGTCAAAAATTCAGTCTTTTTCCACTCTCAACATATCCCCACACTTAGAAAGGAAGTGTCCTCGCGACCTAAGGAAATAAGAATATAAGTTCACTAAAGAGCTCAATTTAATCTTCTGTAGTATCTTCAAAAATCACTCCAAACCACGACCCCAACTTATCACCTGTATCTAATTTTTTTAAAAAATGAAAACCCTTATACATTAACACTTATTATAAAACTAAAAATCACAACAAACTCATAAAGGATATAAGAGGTTTCTTCTTCATCATCTCAAACTATCCAATCAACATCACCACCACTGCAATTCTCCAAAAATGTAGCTCTCGAAAGCAAATCGAATAGACAACCACCACAATCTCATCACATAAGATTAACCCACAACACAAACACTAAACACAACCATCTGAATGACACCTCCAAAAAGAGATATATATCATTAAGAATCATCCAAAATACATTGCAAAGGCATCAATGAAGGTGATCCCTTTTGAAGGCTTGATGATTTCGAAAACGATCCATGGATAAGGACTCATCCACAAATGTCTTGGGAGGATTTTAAAAGAATTGAAGGCAACACATCCGTTCTAGTAAAACAAGGTATCTACTAGGTAGACATAGGGCATGAAAATATAGGACATCCAACTGTTGGGAATCAATGTTCACATTGACATTCATACAAAGCTTTGAAATGGCCTTTTGATCATTAAGGGAATGCCTATGCATATATGCTAGGAACCAAGCAAGCTGTCAATCTCACTGAAGGATCTAGAGATTGTGAATATTGGTGAGAAAAATGGAGGTAATTCTGGTATGCTTGACTAGCAGTTGTCCAGTCCCCTAGAATTAATGGCCAATTAATTTGTGGTCCCATGAGAGAATTAGTTGAGCTCCATCCTCTTCTTCTCGGAATCTGTTGATCAAATCCTTCGTACCCACTAACCAATTGAGGGGGTTAAGAAATAGAAGTGGCAAGAGATGGAAGTGCAATAAGTAAAAGAGGATGAAGAGATGGGTAGGCAAAATCATAAAATGAGAAATAAGCTAAAGAAGGAGTGGCTGAAAATTTAAGTAAATCAGTTAGGAACGGTGTCAATTGATAAGCAGGAAAAGTAGAAGGTATATTGATAGATGGAGAAGGGCATGGTGGAGAAGGGGAAAAGACTCAATCTTCAATGAAAGAACAATAGGTAAAGATTGGAATTTGAGGAAAACCCTGAGGTTGGAAAAGGAGAGGTAAGATAGTTGCTGAGTTGGATTTATAAAGGGAAAAATAAGCATCATACCGATGGGCCATTTGTTGATAGTACAATAGGCTAGGAATAGAGGGACCTAAAACAGAGCGTCTATGGTAGGCATCAAAGAAGGATGAATCAAATGGATGGTTCTTGGAAAGATAAGCTAGGACATCCACCCTCACTTGCTGCACATAAGTAGAAGATGTATTCTGGCTTTGGTTCATGACTGCATAATCAATCAAATGCCATGAAGTGTCAGGGAAAGTAGCCACTTTAGAAGAATAGCACTGGAACATGTCATCTATCCTCAACTCCAAATAGTTGACATATAAGGTAGCTTGTAAGACCACATCCCCCACATACCAAGCCAGATCTACATCATCTGAAATTAACAGATCTCCTCGTAGATACATATAAGACAGCAACATAAAACAAGGGTTAGTAGAGGGTAGTTAATTAGGCAGTCTAAGTTAGGTTAGGTGAGGGTAACTGAAGTAGGGGAGTTAAGGAAAGTAAGTTAATCAAGTAAGTTAGGGGAGGGTAAGTAAATTAGGTTAAGTTAATTAGGTTAGGGAGGTAAATTAAGTTAATTAAGGTGATTAGGATGATTAAGTAACCTAGGTTAATTAAGGTGATTAAGTTACTTAGGTTAATTAAGGTGATTAAGTTACCTAGGTTAATTAAGGAACATAAGGTAATGAAGTAAATTAATGAAGAAACTCAGTTTGGGGGGAAACAAACTAGGATGAGTATGGGAGGTGGGCAGCGAACAGCAGCGTGGTGGGAGGAGAGAAGGAGGGGTGTTGCATGGGGGAAGAGAGGGAGGCGCAGGCGGCAGTGTCGAAGGGAGGCAAGAGAGGATCGTGGTGAGGGCGGCACGAAAGGAGGAGGAGGTGGCGAGGTTTGTGGTGGGGGTCGTGGGCGGGAGCGGAAGCGGATCGTGGCGAGGGCGGCGCGAAAAGAGGAGGAGGTGGCGAGGTTCATGGCGGGCAGAGGAAGAGAGGGGAGGACGAAGGGTGGCGATGACAGAAGAAGGAGGGACGTGGGGGCACGATGGTGGGCGGCGATGGTGGTAGGGTTGGAGGAGAGGAGGAGGCCGGGGGAGACAGCGCACGTGAGGAAGAGGGAGGGAGCGCGTGGGAGACACCTCAAGAGAAGCAGGTAACACCGTTGTGGGTTTTTTTTTCGTTTTTCATTTTTTTCTGTGTTTGTTTTACTTTTGACTCTTTTTCGTTTGCCTGTTATTTTTCTGATCATTTTTCTTGTGGGGGGGTTTAGGATTATGGTTTTTTTTTTTCGATTTGTTGAATATTAGTGTTTTATTATGTGTTTGTGGTGTTGTTTTGGATGTGTGATGGGTTTTGTTTTTTTATTATTTTTTATGATTATTATTTTTAAATTTTTGTGTATTATTATTATTATTATTATTATTTGGTTTTTTTTAAAAAAATTTGTGTGTTGTGTGTTTTTTTTAGGAAAAGGATGTTGAGATATCGAGCTCCACTCGTGATATGCCAAGGTGACCATTGTGCATTTATGTCACCGACTTGTCAGTTTGCAGATGCGGTTGGTACACCGCCCATGAATAATAGCTAGATGACAGCTATCCTTATCTACTCTAGTTCGTGGCTCAGTTAGTATGCCACCTTAGTTAGTTGAGTTTGGTTTGAGACCCATATATAGGGTTCTTCTATTTCTTTGTAAGAGACTTCTTTTTGGCTTACAGAACTAAGAAGAGGAAAACTGTTTTCAACCTCCACCCTTGTGTGTATTCCCCCATTGTGCAAGCAAGAAAGCTACAAGTGAGACTCCTTCCTTCTCTCCCACAATCTTGACATGGTATCAGAGCCTTGTTCGTGGTAAGGAGCTCAAGAAAGCAAGCCAAGCTCATGGTGTTTTGGTAAGAGGAGCAGTGTTGCTTTCATTTTCTGTTTTGGGAGCAGATCCCTGTAGGTAACACAGCCGAAAATTGCAAGAGTGCATTGTCTCAGGTTGAGACGCCCTTCGCGGTGAAGCAAGAGGGCAGTATATGCTGCGGGCAAGGGCTTTAGCCCTTGGCAACCCTGTTTTTTTTATTTGAGGCCATTTCGGGGCCTGTTTTGGAGGTGGAAGTTTTCTGCACGCACTCAGGAAAAGGCCCAATTTTTTGCTGTGCGACCACTGTTCTACAGGTCGGTGAAAAGTTACTGTAGAAATTGCATCGTATGCCTATGCGCAGAGACATTGGGAGTTACAGAATCATCCTTGTTGCTTGTTGATGCAAAATCGTCACTAGGAAGTGATTGTGTGGTCAAATACCACTTTCGTCAGTTTTGCAGATTAGCCCTTATGAGGCTGAAGCTGTGTTCTTTGCAGTGACAGAATTTTTTTGCAGTGTTCTGTAATGGCGTCTGTTTCTCTCTCACAGATTGTCACTGAAAAGCTTGACAAGAACAACTTCCAAGCATGGAAGTTTAGAATGACGAATTTCCTTATGGGAAAATGATATTGGGAATTTGTTGCAGGAAATGAAGAAGAACCAGTTCTTCCTGATGTTCCCAATCAACAGCAAATGCAGGCATTCAAAGCATGGCATGAGAGAGCCAGGAAAGTTATGTACTGGCTGTCTATCAATATTTCAGACTCTATGATTGTGCATATTCAAGATGCAAGTACGCCAAAGGAGGCATGGGATACTTTGTCAAAAATGTATAGCACAAATACACAAGCCAGGAAAATGCAGCTCAAGCAAGAGTTGCATAATGTGCAAAGAGAAAGTATGAGCATCATTGACTATCACATGAAGGTGAAGAAGATTGCAGATGTACTTGCTTCCATTGGGTCGCCAGTGGAAGATGATGATTTAGTTTCTGTGACCTTGAATGGTCTAGGAAAGGATTATGCACAGTTTCGGACATCCATTTCAGTTCGTGAAAGATTTCCTGATTTTGAGGAGTTGATTGCTCTTCTAATTTCTGAGGAGCAGAGAAATGGTGGTGCATCTTCTTCAGGAGGAACTTCAAAAGAAACTGTCTTCTACTCAAATGCTGGAAGAGGTAGAAGCAGAGGTAGAGGAGGCCGATTTGGAGGCCGTGGTAGAAATCAGAATATGCAGCAAACTCAAGAAAACTAGTCCTATGAAGGAGGACGTGGTAACTCTAGAGGCAGGGGGAGCCAAAGAGGTCGTGGTGGATGGCAAAGAGGCCAAAATGCAAACAGCAATGTTGAATGCTACTACTGTGGTAAAATGGGTCATATAGCTAAAGACTGCTATAAAAAGCAGAATGACATCATGAATGGGAAATTGCAACAATGAAATTATGCATCTTCTAGTAGACAGGGTGATGACAGAAATGAGCATTTGTTTATGGTGCAGCACATGAACAATTCTGTGACAAGTGTAGAAGAAAGCAACGAAGTGTGGTATGTTGACTCAGGTGCATCAAACCACATGACAGGTCATGCAGAATGGATGCAGGATGCAAGAAAAATGGAAAAACCAAGATTTGTGGAGACTGGTGATGATACTGCACATCTTATTGTGCAGATTGGAAAATTTCCTTTGTCTATGCAGGATGGGAAAAAGAAATACCTGTCAGATGTATTTCATGTCCCGAATATCACCAAGAATCTGGTTTCTATTGGTCAAATGGTTGAGCAGGGCTTGCAGGTCAGATTTAATCCTCATGGATGCTTTGTTGAGGATATGAAAAATAAAGGTCACTTGATAGCAAAAGGAAAGAAGAATGGCAGAATATTTACGTTGGATGCAAACATGTTTGAATTGAGTGCAGCAATGTTTGCACATGGGACTGGTGTAGTTGCAGATATTGATATCTGGCATAAACGCATTGGTCACATTAATGTACAGCGACTTAAATCAATGCAGGCCCAAAATATTGTTGTAGGATTGCCTAAGTTCAAGGTTGCAGAAATGCATAAGGTATGTGAAGCCTGTCAGTTTGGAAAACAGGCAAGGAAACCATTTCCTAGACATGTTCAAGAGAGTAAGAAGCCATTGGAATTAATCCACTCTGATGTGTGGACTACTAAAGCTGCATCTCTTGGAGGCTGTCATTATTTTGTTACTTTTATTGATGACTATAGCAGAAAAGTTTGGGTGTATTTTATGAAAAAGAAAAGTGAAGTTTTTGGGCATTTCAAAACTCTTAAAGCTATGGTTGAAAAAGAAACAAGTCTGCAAATAAAATGCCTAAGGTCAGATGGAGGGGGAGAGTACCTCTCAAATGAGTTTGCAAGGTTCCTGCAGGAGCATGGCATAAAGCAGCAATATTCATGTAGTCATACCCCACAACAAAATGGAATTGCAGAAAGGAAAAACAGACATATTGGAGAGGTATCTCGTGCCATGCTCAATGAAAAAAACTTGTCAGATTTTTACTGGGCTGAAGCAGTTGCTACAGCAGTCTACATAATGAAGAGGACTCCCACTGCACCAATACATGGCATGACTCCAAAGGAGAGGTATACTGGTAGGAAACCAGATATTTCTCATTTGAAGATTTTTGATTGCATTGCCTATGTTCATGTGCCAGATGAGTTGAGATCCAAGTTGGATCCAAAAGCTGAGAAGTGCATCTTTATTGGTTACTCTCTGCAGCAGAAAGGGTATAGATGCTATAACCCTTCTACTCGTAAGTTTACAGTGAGCAGAGATGTTGTTTTTGATGAGATGAGTAGCTGGTATAAACCAGTAAATGTGATTGATGATGTAGATGCACAAAATGGTAATGCTGCACAGAATTCACAGCAGCAGTCACAAGATATTAGTGGACCTGGAGCGTCCTCTAGCAGTGGTTCACATTCTTCGCCATGGACAGGCAGATTGAGATCAGGAGAATCTTCTCAAAGCAATGTAGATAGTGGTATGCAGGTTTCACGAAAAGGAAAAGAGAAGGTAGATCAGCCCATGTTTGATGTGAATGCAAGTCACTCTTATGTGGATGGTGAATCCAGTGGCTCAGAACAGAGCATTGATGATGAGTTGGGTATTCCTTCTATTGTTACACCTGGAGTAAGGAAGACCAGGGATGTTTTGAGAGCACCTGGGAGTGAACCTACTTTGCGCAGGTCTACCAGAGCTAGGTATCCTGTGGATAGGCTGAAATATGATGGATTTACAGCCATTCACTATGCATATATGGTCAAAGTGATCCAGGAACCAGAACCCACTTCTTTTGAGCAAGCCATGGGAAAAGAAAAATGGGAGAAAGCCATGGATGAAGAAATGGATGCCTTGGAAGCAAATGCTACATGGGAGTTGGTATCTTTGTCTAAAGGTAAAAATGCAATTGGCTGTAAGTGGGTTTATAAGGTGAAGCACAATGCAGATGGTTATGTAAACAGATACAAGGCAAGATTAGTAGTCAAGGGGTATGCACAAACATATGGCATTGATTATGAAGAAACATTCAGTCCGGTTGCAAGGATGGCAACCATAAGAGCAGTCATTGCTATGGCTGCATCAAAGGAATGGTCTTTACATCAGATGGATGTAAAGAATGCCTTCTTGCATGGTGATTTGCAAGAAGAGGTCTATATGGAGCAGCCACCAAGTTATGTGCATGTTGTTCATCCTGAGTTTGTTTGCAGGTTGAAGAAAGCATTGTATGGCTTGAAGCAAGCACCTAGAGCATGGTCTGACAAGATAGGACAATATCTTGTCACTATTGGCTTTCAGATTTCCAAGGCAGACTTCTCACTTTATGTGAGAAAAATAGAGAAATGTATTATGCTACTTGTCATTTATGTTGATGATTTGATTATGACAAGTGATAGTGATGAAGATATCCTTCATGTGAAAATGCTATTGAAGCAGAACTTTGAGATGAAGAATTTGGGAGAGCTACGTTATTTCTTGGGCATTGAGGTGATTAGATCACCAAGTGGGATACAGCTCTTGCAGAGGCAGTATGGATTGGACATGCTGTCCAAATATGGGATGACAGGCTGTAAGCCTATTTCAGTTCCTTTGGAGCAGAATGTGAAGCTGAGCGCAGATGTAGGTGAGCTTCTGGAAGACCCTACTATGTATAGACGCATAGTAGGAAGCTTGATTTATATGACTATTACCAGGCCAGATTTAAGCTATGACGTTGGACTAGTAAGTCAGTTTATGCAGGCTCCAAGGAAACCGCATTTGGATGTGGCTAGACGCATACTCAGGTATGTGAAGTCCACATTGCAGTATGGACTATTTTATGAGACTGGGGTTCAGATATAGCTGCATGGATACACTGATGCTGATTGGGCTGGTAGTATTTCTGATAGACGATCTACCAGTGGATATGTGTTCTCTTTTGGGAGTGTTGCAGTCACTTGGAGCAGCAAGAAACAGCCTACAGTTGCCTTGTCGAGCACAGAGGCTGAGTACAGGGGCGCAGCAATGGCTGCATGTGAGGTAGCTTGGTTGCATAAGCTACTTTATGATATGCATCAGCCTATAGATGGGCCGGTTGTCATTTATTGTGACAACATGAGCAGTATACACTTGGCAAATAACCCAGTCTATCATGCTAGAACAAAGCACATTGAGGTGCATTATCACTATGTGCGGGAGAGGGTTTTACTAGGTCTTATTAATCTAGTTTATGTTAGCACAGAGGATCAAGTAGCTGATATATTTACAAAGGCATTGGGCGCAAAGAAGCTGCGCAAGTTCAGAGACCTGCTTGGTGTGCAGGAATTGGGATTGAGCTCGAGGGGGAGTGTTGAGATATCGAACTCCACTCGTGATATGCCAGGGTGTCCATTGTGCATTTATGTCACCGACTTGTCAGTTTGCAGATGCGGTTGGTACACCGCCCATGAATAATAGCTAGATGACAGCTATCCTTATCTACTCTAGTTCGTGGCTTAGTTAGTATGCCACCTTAGTTAGTTGAGTTTGGTTTGAGACCCATATATAGGGTTCTTCTATTTCTTTGTAAGAGACTTCTTTTTGGCTTACACAACTAAGAAGAGGAAAATTGTTTTCAGCCTCCACCCTTGTGTGTATTCCCCCATTATGCAAGCAAGAAAGCTACAAGTGAGACTCCTTCCTTCTCTCCCACAATCTTGACAAAGGGGAGCACACCCTCATCTCGCACGCAGGCGCAGGGCAGGAGTAAAAAAAATTGCATTGGCAGGAGCAGATGGGGCAAGGATAACGACACACAAGTCACATAGGCCACAGGGGCATCCCGAGGCGCGTCAAACCAAAAATAGGTGCGTTCATGCGGGACACAAGAGACGCGGCCACACATCAAGAGGAAGAAAAATTAATAAAACCCAAACCGTACGTCGAATCGAAAAACCGTAAAAAGGAAAAATATGTCGACAGATGAGGGAAAGATTATAGAAAAATGTGACATGGGTTCCGGGGAAAATCAGGGTGTTCACATGGAAAAAAACGCAAAAAATAGACCTAAAAACACATACGTGTATTAATATCAAAAAATATACTTGTTGGAATGAAGTGCAGAAAGAAGAAAAAATGTGCAGAATAACGTGTCCAACAACTCTATCATGGCAAAACACAGTTTCGAGCGAGATAGGACACGTTCACATGGAAAAAACCCCAAAAACGGACCCGAGAATGAACTTGGAAATTAATACGGGAAGAAGCAATTGCCTGAACAAAGTGCGATAAATAGGAAAAATGTATGGGTAAAAGGGATTCATAGGGCTGGCACATCAAACTCAGTTTGGGAGGGCATTAGGAGGGGTTCACATGGGAAAAACACAAAAAAAACACTCGAAAACACTCAAAAAAATTAATAACTAAAAATTGAGCAGTCATAAGAGGGGGGAGAAAAAAGGAAAAAGTGGGGGAAAGGCTGGCGTGACACGGCTGTCAAATGAAAATGGAATTCCTGTGAAAATAGGGCATGCTCACATGGAAAAATGTGAAAAATAGGCATGAAAAGGGTTCGAACACCCGCAAAAATTAATAACGGATGAACCATGCATCGGAAGGATAGGGTGTAAAAAGGAAAAATGTCAAGGAGAATGGGTAGGGCAGGGTTGGCACATCAGATTGGTATTCCGAAGCAATAAAAGCACGTTCACATGGAGAATCGTCCAATTTACGGGAATTGCTTCAAAAATTAATAACTCAAGAACCAGTGGTCGGAACAAGGGTTGGTAAATAGAAAAAATAAACAATCAAAGGGACGAGCATGGCTGTAAGGTTGGATGTGAGTCTCAGTGAACATAGGGTGCGTTCACATGGAAAAATCACAAAACAAAGAATAAAGGCAAACGGACAAGGAACAACCTCGAGGACAGGGTGAAATAGAATGGAGGAGTGGGGAAGGGACCCCATCAGAGCATAAAAATGAATTTCCACATTTTGAAGTGGATAGAGATATTTCCATGATGATATGCAGAACTGATATAGAGGGACGCGTCCCGACACTTAAGACCTTAATAGAAAGGGTAAACCGAACAACAAGGACCTAGAACCACACATCAGATCAACCACGAATGTCCCCAGACTTAAAACATGACCGTCACCAAGAAACAAAAGGTGTAGGGTTAGAAAACTTGGCTCATATTGCCGAGGAGTAATATTGACTATCGAGGTTGCGTCTTGTGTCGTTGTTGACTGCACGAGGTACCAAGGTGTCTTCACAGCACACGTCCTTCGTGGCAGGGACTACGCGGAAGCACCCAGGGAGGTAGTTGGTTGAAGGAATCACAGGAAATTCGTCGATGACGAGGGATATTTCACTCAACTCACGATCACTCAAATGGAATGAAAGAACAGTCACTCGCCCCATTATTAACATCACTCGAGTGAATAATGATAAAACCCAGAGCTCACACCCGGTTTAGGAATCGACAAGGGAATGGTGCAGAGAGAGTATGCCAGGGTGCACAATTGATGGTGTATTAGTGCATCCAACCCGTTTGGCATAGATGCAAGCAGGAAGGCTAGGGAGCCTTGCAGTGCAGTGTACAGAATAGAGTGACGTGTTGTGTAATGATGGTAGAGACCCATCTCATGGGTGCATAGGGAAACATGAACGTACTTCACTCCAATGGTCGTAACATCCCTCAATCCTCACATCTCACTAATTGATTGAAGAAACATTCATCACACTCAGTCCACCCTCTGTCTCACAATCTGTTGAAAGATACAGAGGGCAGCCCATTCTTGAAACCCATTTATATAATCCTCACTGTCACGTGTGCAGAGGTTGTATGCCTTGTGCACATTTGATGGTGCAACTGTGCATCCCCCCCATGCCAGCATACAGTGCAAAAAGGAAGGCCATGGAGCCTTATGGTGCAGTGCATAGGAATAGATCGTGCATTGTGCATTGAGAGGCCCAACCCGTGCGTGCAACACTCTATTCACACATCTCACCTCTCATTTGATTTTAAGGGGAAGACTGGTCACTCACCCCACCCCCTATCTCACTTGTTGATAGATACAGAGGGCAGCCCGCACTCATGTCCCTATCCTGTTAGGATGAAAGATCACATCACTCAAGGGATTGGTGATGAAGATCATGTTGGCTGTTGTTGTCATCAGGATCTTGAAGACGAGACGTACCTAGGGAGCAGGATGTTGAAGACGAAGCATACCCAATGAGGCAGCCAACAAGTCTCGTACTTCAATGAATTGTAAGAAAGGTCGTATGTTAAGAAGGACAGACGATTTGATATTGCAGAGATAGCGCACCAAGGGAGGCGGCTTCAAATTACTTGTTGGAAAGGTTCGGTTGGTGAGTCAACTATCCTGAACTACAGGGTGTTACCACCTTTTCCACAATCAGCTTCCTGTCTAAGGGTGTTTCCACCTTTTCTTGGAACGAGGTCTGTTATGACAGGGAATTTCTTCCTTTTCTCCCATAATAGTTTTGTCTGTTTTTTCTCCTTTTTTTTCTTTTTTTTGTTAATAAAGAGAATGGTAGAAATACCATGTGTTAGGACCAACCTCACCACTATTGTTGGATTAGACGAGAAGAGAACAAGGTCAGGTTGAGAGGTATCTGTGAGGGGCTAGCAGAACGAGATCGCCTCATGAGGAGAATCATAAGGGCTATCAAAAGCACGAAGAGAAGGACAACGCGACGCCCAAAAGGGAGAGGGTAGGTTGACTGTGATTGTCAAGATCACCGAGGGAAGTACTTCTTCAGACGATAGCCATTGATTAGAAAGGGATCATCAGAGGCATCAATGGTCTGCACCTAAACATAGCCATTAGGATTGAAAGCAAGTACCTTGTATGGGCCCATCCACCGTTGTTAAAGCTTGCCAGGAAACTTGCCAAATCTTGAATCATAGGCTAGGATAAGATCACCTTCTTTGAACTCCTTGTGCTTGATGAAATTGTCATGATAGGCCTTGCGTCGCGCTTGAGCCGTTTCCATACACTATAGGGCCATCCTTCGAATCTCATCCAGGCATTCCAAGTGTAGGAGGTGACGTTGCAGTGACTCATCATCTCCGAAGCGTTCTTTAACTGCCACTCGCAAAGAGAGGAATTCCGGTTCAACAAGGAAGACAGCTTCTGTACCATACACTAGTTGGAAAGGGGTATGTCCTGTAGCTGCCTTATGGGAGGTTTTGTATGCCCAGAGGGCCTCTGTAAGTCAATCGTCCTAGTCGCAACAATGTGCAGCAATCGTTCTTGTCAGGATCGAGCAAAGGATGAGATTGGTGATTTCAACTTGGCCATTGGCTCTGGGGTAATAAGGAGTGGACTTGCGATGGCGGATCTTATACAACTCTGTCAGTTCCTCCATGATTTTGTTAAGAAAATGAGTACCTCTGTCACTTACTAGCTCGAGGGGACTACCAAAACGGGTGATAATATTCTCATACATGAACAGGGCTATGATGTTACCATCGTCCCGCTTCAGGGCTTTAGCTTCACACCACTTTGTGACATAATCCGTACATACTAAGATGTATCTGTTCTGCTTCCGTCTCGTGGATGGATCAATGGGACCCACAAAATCAATCCCCCACTTCTCGAATGGCTTTAGGGGAAGAATAGGTTGCAGTGGCATGGCACTTGTTTTGGTGGGTTTCCCCATTCACCGACAAGCATCACATCTCTTACAATAGTCATATGTATCCTTGTGGAGGGTCGACCACTACTATCCTGATAATAGAGCCTTCTTGGCTTTTTCTTCTCTTGCGAAGTGTCCACCACATGGTTCGTCATGGCATGCTTTCAATACTATGCTGATTTCATCCCCTACAACACATATTTACAATACTTCATCTTTGCCTCTCTTGTACAGTGCACTGCCTAGCAAGGTGTAGGGGGTTGATTCTAACAGAAGCTTCTTCTTCCACGTCTTGAGATACCATGAGGATACTGTTGAGTTGCCAGGAGGTTGGCTATGTCTACATACCAGGGAGTAACTGTTTCAACTAGAAACAAGGAAGCATCAAGAAGGTCTGGATCATCATGTTCCTCTTCAATAGTTTGAGGGATCCGTGATAGATGATCGGCTAGGACATGGGAACGGCCAAGCTTAGTGACCACTTCAAAATCAAACTCCTGGAATAGGAGCAACCATCTCATCAATCATCCTTTAACATCTGCTTTGTTCATCAGGAAGGATAGGGCTTCATGATCCACGTAGAACTTGAAATGCGTTGACAATAAATAGTGTCGAAACTTCTCCAGTGCAAACACCATTGCCAAGCACTCAAGCTCTGTCAGTGTATAGTTTCGTTCCCTATCAGTGACCTTTTGGATTGCATAATATATTGGTTGATCTAATTTAGAGGGGCTCTTTTAACATAGGATAGCACCTAGCCCTTCAACAGATGCATCTGTGTGCACATGAAACTCCTTCATCTAGTCAGGGGGTTGCAAGATAGATGCTTGGATAAGGCACTGTTTTAGCGTATTAAAGGCTTCTTCACAGTCATCAATCCAAAGAAAATCAACATCTTTCCTTAGGAGCTTGTGTAGAGGGGCTGCTTTGGTTGCAAAGAATGCAATAAATCTTCTGTAGTAGCCCACATGGCCAAGAAATCCTATTAATTGCTTGAGGTTTGTTAGTGCTGTTAAGGCGGCAATCTTCTCAATCTTCACCGGGTTTGCTACAATCCCTTGTGCAGAGACAATATGGCCCAGAAGAACTCCTGATGAGATGCCAAAGACACATTTGTTGGGGTTGAGAGAAATCCCATACTCTCGGCATCTGTCAAAACATTGCTCTAGGTGTCCCCAGTGCTCACGGATCAAACTATAGACACAAAAGTCATCAAGATACACCTCAATGAAATCATGCAAATGATTCTGGAAGGCAGCCATCATTACTCGTTGGAAGGTGCCAAGAACATTACAGAATGAACTCGGCTTCAAGAAGTTTCAATAATTCAACCTTTATCAAAGTAGAATAATTAGGATTCATACGCCTTTGTCTTTGCCTTACAGGTTTGGCATCGGGCTCTAGGTCAATGTGATGTTGGCATACTGTGGGATCAATCCCCTTTAGGTCTTTATATGACCAAGCAAACACATCTAAGTTCTCCTCTAATAAGTCTCGCAGGACCACTAGTTCTTCTGCCAGAAGATTGAGACCCACTTTTAGGTGACGTTCAGTATCGTCAGTATCCAGGAACTTCACTTATCTTTCACCTTCCACTTCACAGATAAATGTCCCATGGATTGCTTCTGGATAGAGGTCTAACTCTTTCAAGAGAGTAGCGTCCTCTCTGATGTTCCACTAGAACCAGTGTCCTCCTTCTGAACAGATGACTCATTTTTCTGTTGAGATTGCTGGAAGGGTATCAGAGCTCTGTTTGCTTCTGTGTGAGTGGTAACTTCTTCTGGACTTAGGGATTCATCTTCAAAGGATGCGTCTAGAAATGTCACATAGCACGGACCTTCTAAAAGCCGAGGCTCTGATGGCTCTAGCTTCTGTTGGTAGGGGGCATCATCATCATCGTTCCTCCAGAATGAATGGTCAGGGCAACAGGAGCCACTAGTGAGCTTAATTTTTATGCCTTTGATCCATTGCTTATGCAAATTCTGCATACTTTGTGATCCATTGGTCAACCCAAATGGAACCATGGTCATTCCATCCAACACCCTGAGATCTTCAGCATCTAAGATCTCTGTAGGGACATCAACAAGATCGTTTGCTATCCGAGGAAATTCTTCATCTGTACTTTGATAACCTGCTTCATTTTCTTCCTCATCATTTTCATCCTCTTCCTCGGGAGGCTTTGTCTCTACTTCTGTAGAGACTCTGTAGGAGAAGAATAGATCTTTTGCCTCTGTGTCTGTTTCTGCTTCTGCTTCTGTCTCTAGCTTTGTCTCTGCTCTATATCTACTCTGTCTCTGTTCTATCTCTGTGACTATCTCTGCAACTGCCATATAATAGGGAGAACAGTACATCCATGCTTCTATTTCACTGTTAGAGGTGATTTCAGAAGTTAATTCTAGTTGAGACAGGAGGTATTCTCCTATGGACAAGGACTTTGCTTCCCTTGGTAGTTGGCTTACAATGCCCACTGCTAGGGACTGTGCCTCTGTTTTCTTGGGAAAGATCTGTTTAACAGCCTCTTCATCTCTCCATCTGTTACTTCATTGGAGGAGTTAGTTATGACTTTGATGGATGTGGATCCATTGCCTTTTTGCGATCCATACAATTTCGACACCACTTTGTTGGGTCCTCTACCTAGGGTTAGGGTTCCTTTGAACCAGTCCGTCGTGGCTCTCACTTCAAAAAGCTAAGGTCTTCCCAACAACACAGGGTATGAGGTCCCATAAGAATTTGGTTTAACCACCAGATAGGTCAGATAATAATCTTTTTATGCAAGGGTTGTTTTGACGTATGGGAGAATGTCCAACACTTTAATTTTGCTTTGGTTTGCCTATCTGATAAGCCACTATGTAGGTTGAATTCCTTGCAACCTTAAGTCCTTCATTGTCACATCCGTCATTATGTTTACTGATGAGCCTCCATCAATCAATGCATCTGAAATAAAGCATCCTTCAATCCATACACTAATCTCTGGGGTTCTAGGATCTAGGAAGGCGTTAGCCACATCTACTTCCTTTACAGGCTCCGAGGCCTTATTGGTCTTGGTCGTTGTTGAAGGAGTGATCCTTAGTCCACATCTTCTTGTCAAGATGCTTTCGGCAGCTGGGAGACAGCATCAGCAACTGTCGGAATGTTAAGTTTGGTTTAAAAGTGTCTAGGTCTTTTACCAAGTCATAATCTTTGATAGGATCCATGGGCTTTTCCAGCCTGTTGGGGAATGGGGCTACACCCATTTTCATCTTTCCCTTTTCTTCTAACAACGGTAGCATCGGCACTTCCTCTGTTTCTAGAGATGCTTCTGTATCATCTATTTCTTGGACCTCTGGTCCTGTTTCTAGGACTGTCTCTATAACTCTCTGTGGCACTACAGTGCTCTGTATAGCACTATTCTATCCTGTACTGCTCTGTCCCTCTGTTGACAGGTTGAGCTTCACAGTTCCAGTGGGTTGCTAATTGGACAAATAGAAGATTGTTAGTGCACCAAGCATCCCATGTATCTTGCTGTTGAGCATCCACAAACAAATTCCAACTCTTTTTCTTCTTGTTTTCGTGAACCTCCACAGACCACGACTCCTGAAGCTTCTTCACAATCTCCCACTTGATGATGTCTGGAAACTTCTCAATGAATGCCAAATATTCCATGGATAGTTATTCTCTATGTTTCTGCTCTTCAGTTTGTTTCCAAAAAATTTGCCACCAAGATGCAAGTTTCTGTTGCTTCAATAGGAAGAGGAAACAGTCCACCGCATAGAGCTTGCATCATGATGGTAATATGTTTCTGTCATTGTGGGATGAACATCTTGTGGAAGGTGGCTTTGATAATGAGAATCTCCAACTCTTCAGTGGAAGAAGGAACTTTGCAAGCATCCATTGAATTCTTCTCTTCTTGGCAATGCCATTTCCTTCATTTTCAAGCTCTTTAGATGCTTGTTGATGGTAAGTTTCCCCAGCTGTGCACCAAAAACATGGAGCCCCAAGAGGAACACCAAGGAAAAGGGGATTCTACTACAAGAAAATCTATCTTGTAACATCAACAAGCTTTTATTTCATTCTTTTGATGATCAAAACAAAGAAAACAACAAATCTTCACGTAACATCATAGTAGATATCTCCCACGGATTTGATAGAATCAACTATAATCTTTAACATCTTCATAGAATCCATCAATAGAATAAAGGATATAAAAAAATACACCATTTTTGAATGGAAATCAATCACATAGTATTTATCTTCAATGTCTTCATAGTTTTCTCTCTCAATCTCTCATATACAGATACATTGTTTTGATAGAATTGGCTATCTCTGGCTTTCTCTCTCTCTCTCTCTCTCTCTCTCTCTCTCTCTCTCTCTCTCTCTCTCTCTCTCTCTCTCTCTCTCTCAATAATACATCATATCCTCACTACAATACTCAATAATGACTCTCAATAATCCTTCTTAGGTCGTGGATACACCTCCCAAGAGGTATGTCTGATGTGAAGAGTCACCAAAGCCACTACAGTGTCTCTTCATAGCTCACTACTATCATGTCACTCCATCTTCTCTTCAGTCTCTTCAGCAGCTGCTTCTTCCATTTGTTTTAGCTCTTTTGAACTTAGATTTATCATTTCCAAAAGTTAGAAAAAATTTCCAAAGCCACACATATATTCTACAGAACACTTAAGAAGATCTACAGATTAGAACAAAATAGGAACATAGCAAATATAGAATAGAGACAGAGGCTCTAATAGAAGGTCTATAGAGGGTTACAGAAGGTCATCAGAGAAGAGTAGATCCTCATAACTCAAACTAAAACCATTTCAAACTATCAAAAAGTATTCAATAAGCTTTCAAAAGATTTCAACCAGATCAAAACAGAAGCTATACAAAAGGTATCAGAACCAATCAGAACCTCAACAGAACCTATCAAAACATCACAAAGCTTCATATTTCCACTAAGAATCATCATGAACTTCCAAAACATAATCAATATCTATAACGTGTCCACCTGTCCACTTGTAGGACACGTCTTAACAGCCCATCGGAAAGAGAGTCTAGAAAGCGCCGCCCGACACTCCCACAAAATGTCATGGGGTTTGCGATCTAGGTCTTTCTGAGTCTGCCACGAAGTGGAAGCATTCAAGTCATTCCCACTTAGGATCGACCTGAATCAGGGTTTCCTAATGGTCAAGTTCCTAGAAGGTAGCTAGTGTCGAGCCCTGGACGAACTACGTTACGCAGAAACATCAGGGTTGAAGCGGATTTATACTGCACTTGGTTCAAGGAGAATGGGAAATGAGAGGGATGCGAAGCTCGACCTCTCTGCCCGTAAGGCATAGTCCCATTCCGTTCCCCTAAAACATTATAAATCGGGACTCTAGCTCTCTAGATTCTAGGTCATCGTTTACCTTGTTGTCAATTCTTTTGAGAAAAGTTCCCGGCCAACCGGAACCACCCTTCCGTAGGACGGACCCATGGTCACATCCACCGCACTTTCCTCGAGGTGCTTTAGTTGTCTAATGACCTACCACATTTAGTTTGACAAGAAAAAATAGCTTCTTTAATTAGCCAACTAATCACTAGTTCCTTCACATAACTTAGGCACTGACATAGAAAAACAATGTCAAACAAGTTCCTTTTCAACATTTGATCTTTATTTATCAGTCTTTGGAATACATCATATAATCCAGCCCGAAGGCTAATCCATAATCCGCCCGAAGGCTATTCCAGCAATCCTTAGGGATCGCTATTCCGAGTTTCCACCCGTAGACTAGTATGCGAGCCTCGAGATCCAATCTCGAGTCACGTCAGCCTCTTGTGCAGGGTCCGGAGGCAAGGGATTTATGGCCAGAGCCCCCCTAGAACCCAAGCATCCTCTTGCTCCAAGTAGCACCCATGGAGAGACCTCTCATGGCGGGTTCGGTCCACGTACTCAGCATGGCTAACAACCCCATTGGATAGGGTCAGGCAGACAGTCGGGGGTAACTGATGCTGCCTCTCCCTTCAGGCCTTCAACTTGAAGCATTAATTATTTTTTCGGCATTAGTTCCTTGATCAAAGAAGTGCAAACAGTGCTCCTAAGTATACAATCACAATTATTCCAATGCTCGTTTGTACGGCCAACTGCTAAGGTGTGAATCCTTCTCTCTGAATACATCCAGCATTCGATCCGGGATCAATTGCGACTTGGCAAGATCCCAAGGGTTTCGTAAGCTAAGTTGCTTGTTTACTCTTTTATCCTTGGGTTAGGGTTTATACCCAGTTAACTCAAATTGTTTCCACCTTACGTTTCCTTAAGTTAAAGACAATAAATCCTAGGCAACCTCGTCACCCTAACTTGATTGGTCAATTGCTTGCTAAGCAATTCATATTTCCCCTAACTTGGCAAATCAGCCTCACAGAAGGGTGATGTAGCAGGATGTCTACTCATCCTCTAGATAATTAGACTTGTACTCAGAACTTGCCAAACTTGTTCTAAGTACAAGGAGTGGCAAATCTATTTTGTGATTTAAACACAAAATCATGCGATGTTGCAACTTGTTGCACGAGACAAGTGTCGCGCCAAACTTGTGGGATTATTTCTCCCATCACATGGCATTCCCGGGTCAAGAATGCTTTGGTCAAGATGTAGGGTTTGGAAGCCCTATTGACCCAATCGAAACCTTAACCCTGCTAGGCCGATAGTCATTTTGGCCTTAGGGTTTCTAAATTCATACGAAAGTCTAGTATTTGGCCAATTGATCCTTAGGGTAAGAACCCTAGATCGTTCTAGCATGGGCGTTTAACTAACCCTAATATTCCGTGAATGTGGATAGGATCTTTGAGGTCGAAAATATTAAGTTGATTTTCGGAGTGTGATATTAGGCAGAATTTTATCGCGGCTTAGCTCTAGCTAGTGCATTGAGGTGATCATCATTTGAGTTACACCATTACAAGCGATTTACCTAATTGATCTAATTGTCTTGCGACAATACTTTTCCTAAAAGATGTAAATAATTGCAAGATATAACATTCCATGCAAATATGCGATTCATAGACTTTTTCCTTCTATGCAGCTATAAGTTCTACAATGATCGTTACTTTCCTTGCCTAAAAAAAAATGATTGACAATTTAGAGCTAGCTCGTATAAAACCCTATGTTGATTTACATCAAGAACTATACCTATAAATCCTTCATTTAATGCATTGAATTCAAGCTTTAATATGAGAATGCATCCTTTCCTAAATACAAACTTCGTTAAAAGAACTCCATGCATGAGCAAATGCTATGAGACCATTAATGATTTAACCCGTCCTTTAGCACTTAATCGACCTAAAATGTAACCATCCTCGCATGCAATTTGCAAGTTCATAATTCCTTTCCATGCATTGCGACGATTTGAACATCATTCAATGGGCATCTAAGATTATCCTCTATATGAACCACGACCATGAATTTACTTCATAAGTACATCATGTGACATAAGCTCTATCCTTAGCACGATATCATCTTATAAGTTATGCATTATACATTCAGGAAGATTGCAACTACCCTTGTCCACGGGAGTGCGAGCAATTCCAATATTCAACATGCACTCAACTTTGTAAATCGAATGAATAAATGCATTTATAACTTCCCTATGAAAATTAAACATGCCTAATGCATCCTTTCATGCGGAATTAATTTTTAAGAACGTGGGCATTGAGGTTTGGAGTTATATCCACACATGTGCTCGGGTTGGAAGCTCCTGCATGTGCGCCTTGTGTCTTTTGCTTGGGGCCCATTAAATCTCGCTTCAGCAACTTCCCCTTGGGTCTCTTACGCATTACGAATCCTCCCTGACCGAGATCTTCTCCTCCACGCAGGAGACGGCCTTTGCAGACTTGGTTTTAAAACCCCGGGGGAGGCACAGGTGAATAGGGGCTATGGAAAGCTTTTATAGAAGCTTCCAAAGAAGCTTCCAAGCCTCTGGAGTAACTAGAGATGACGTGGAGAGAGAAGAAGATGAGGATGATGAAAATGATGATGATGATGATGATGTTGATGGTGGGAGTGATGATGATGATGACGATGGCAGGGGCGTGGCGTAGCAGGTGATGATGGTGGCAGCTCCCAGGCGGCGTGGCGGCGTCTTCCACGGCAGCAACAGCAGCACGTTACCTTCCTCCCTCACTTCCCTCAAGCTTCAAGGGGGAGGTTTTTATAGGATAAGGTGGGGGGGGGGGGGGGTAGCCTCCAAGTGTTGGGCTGCATGCCACCTCCCCATGCCCTCCACCACTCCACACAAGTCATGCTCTTCTCACACTCCCTCTCCCCACCATGCATCCACTGGGGGGGAAGGGGGTTAAATTTTTTTTGCCAAAATTTAACTATTATCCCCCTTTTTTCCCCCTTGAAAGGGGTGTTCTCGTGGGAGCTATGGGTTTTTAGCCACGGTCTTCCATGCGTGACGCGGGCTGGAGTTCGTTGATACACGCGGAGTAAGCACTTAGCCCAGGGTTTTTTTGTCGCAGGGAGGTCACTTGAAATTGCCCTTGCACGGGGTGTGCGGGTCTAAAATCATTAATATTTCATGCAAAAATATTACATTCTCTCCCCCTTAGAGGAATCGAGATGTCGTCATCTTGATAAGAATTGGGGATATTGTTAGTTGAGAGTACTTTCATCCATCCAAGTGGCATCCTCTTCGGGATAATCTTTCCACTGGTGGATGAGGTATTCTCTCAGATCCTGGATCTCAAATGCCTCTACATCATATCCTCACTACAATCTCTCAAAATCACTCTCAATAATCCTTCTTAGGTCGTGGATACCCCTTCCAAGAGGTATGTCTGATATGAAGAGTCACCAGAGCCACTACAGTGTCCTTTCATAGCTCACTACTGTCACTTCACTCTAGTCTTCACTTGAGTCTTCAACAGCTACTTCTTTCACTTTTTTCAGCTCTTTTGCACTTGTATTCACCTCTTTCCAACGCTAGAAAACTTTCCCAAGCTACACTCTCATCCATCAAAACACATACAGAAGCATACAGAACAGTCACAGAACAGTACCAGAATAGCTACAGTACAGAACAGAACAGAACAGAAACAGAGGCTCTATAGAAGACCTACAGAAGGTTACAGAAGGTCATCAAAACCACATAACTCATACTCAAACCATTCCAAACTCTCACAAACCATTCAATAAGCTTTCACAAGATCTCAATCTTCATCAATCAATACTCCATCCCTCCTTACAGAAGACAATCAGAACAAAACAGAACAAAACAGAAGCTATACAGAAGGTATACATAACCAATCAGAACCTATTAGAACATCACAGAACCACTAATAAACATCATGAACTTCCAAAACACAATCAATATAATCCAAAACCCTCTCAAACCACTTCCAAACCAATCAATCATCTCATAAAATCAACCATTCATCTCTCAAAAACAACAAAAAAACAGCCAAAAAACAAGTCATTTCAACACTCAACATATCCCCACACTTAATAAGGAAGCGTCCTCGCGACCCAGGAAAAAGGGAATACAAGTTCAGGTAAAAAGCGCAACTTTAATCTGCAATATCTCTTCAAAAGAATCCATCCACCACGACCCCAACTTATCACCTGTATCTGATATAAAAATACAACGAAAGGAAAACCCTTTATACATTAACACTTCTTATCAAACTAAAAATCACAACAAATTTATAAAGGATATAAGAGTTTTCTTCTTCTTCTTCTGCATCAAAATCTTCAACTCTCCAACCACGACCCCATCACCACAATTCTCCAAAATGTAACTCACACACAAAATCCAATCCAATAGGAAACCACCACGTTCGTTTTACATAAATGAACTCATAACACGAACACTACACATAACACAACCATCTGAATGACTCCTCCAAAAAGAGAGATTTGCATTAAAAAGCATCCACCATACATTGGAAAGGTATCAATGAAGATGATCCCTCTTGAAAGAGTGATGATTTCGGAAACGATCCATAGACAAGGATTCATCTACAAATGTCTTGGGAGGATTCTGAAAAAACTAAAGACAGCACATCCTTTCCAACAGGACCAAGTATCTGCTAGGCAAACAAAGGGCATGAAAATACAATATATCCAGCTGCTGGGAATCAATGCTCACATTGACATTCATGCACAACTTTGGAATAGGCTTGGAATCATTATGAGAGTGCCTATGCATATACACCAAGTACCAAGCAAAGTGAGCAGTTAATCGCACTGAAGGATCTGCAGACTGTGAATACTGCTGAGCAAAATGAATATAGTTTTGATAAGCTTGACTGGCAGCTATCCATTCTCCTGGAATTACTGGCCAATTGATCTGAGGTCCTGTAAGGGAATCATTCGAACTCCATCCCCTTCTTCTGGAAATCTGATTATCAAACCCATCATAGTCACTAACCAACTGAGGTGGTTGAGATATAGAAGTGTTAGGTGAGGGAAGTGGAATAAGGAAAAGTGGATGAAGTGAGGGATAGGCAAAATCATAAAAGGAAGAATGATTTAAAGAAGGAGTGGCAGAAATTTGTATGGAATCAGTTAAGAATGGTGTTAACTGATAAATAGGAAATGTGGAAGGGACATGAATGGATGGAGAAGGACATGGTGGAGAAGGGGAAAATACTCTATCCTCAATAAAGGAACAGTATGTAAAGATGAGAATTTGAGGAAAAGATTGAGGTTAGAAAAGAAGGGGTAAGATAGTTGTGGAATTGGTTTGACAGAGGGAAAGATATATATCATATCGGTGAGCCATTTGTTGGTAATACAGGAGGGTAGGAACAGAAGGTCCTAAGAGAGATCTCCTCTGATAGGCATCAAAAAAGGTAGAATCAAATGGATTATGTTTGGAAAGATAAGCTAAGAGATCCACCCTCAATTGATTAGTACTCTGGGCATAGGTAGGGGCTGTGTTCTGTCTTTGATTCAGGACCACAGAATCAATCATAGTATGCCAAGAATTATCAGGACAATTAACCACTTTGGAGGAGTAACTCTGGAACGTGTCAGCTATTTGCAACTCCAAATGGTTGACATACAAAACAGCTTGTAGAACCACGTCCCCCACATACCATGCCATATCCACCTCATCTGGAATTAACAAGTCTTCTCGGAGATACATGTAGGACATCAACATGGTATCTGTCGTGATAGAATCTTCAAACACCATCCTTACCACCTTTGTCAGCAACTCAGCAGAACAAGCCCCACTCCATCCATCCTCTGGAAGAGGTAAATCCATCGTGGAAAGCTTCATGTAGAAGGCCAACTTCTGTAATTGATAGTGGACAAAGAAAGAATGGTCTGGAGGAACATATTCCTGAAACTGCTCAAATGTAGACCATAACAAGTCCATTCTGGACTGCAATCTTTCCACTTTATCTTGGAATAGAGGACACAAGGTAGCCTGTCTCTGAAGAGCAGCCAAGTCCCTGCTGTGAAAGAGAAGGGATCAAGGGAACATTAGGGCTTGGAGGAACAGAGCGTGACTTTGCCAGTTGATCTTGCAACTGCTTGATTTGGGAGGCTTGGGATGCCACTGTGTCATTAGCAGTCTGTAAAGCTGAAAGTTTGTCATCTAAGAGAGTTTGGAACTCCTGCGCTTCTCTGGACATCCTCTCCTTCTCCTCTGAAAGGCTAGTAACCTCTGATTGAGCCTCTAGTAACTGGATCTTCAAAGAAGAGATCTCATCTCTTTGGGTGGCAACCAGTTGGGTTTGTTGTTCCATCTACTTAAACAAATCTGCTGGGTATCCTTAGCAGAAGCTAACTCGGATGTTGCCTTATGCAACTGGTCCTTAGACTGCATCAGTTCTTCATAAAAGGACGC